>NC_056733.1:141464986-141794986 GCF_019279795.1 Protopterus annectens | reverse complement strand
ATAAAATCGAAAGATATCAGTATCTCTGCAAACTCCCATTCTGTTTACTCAAAATGCTGCTCATGCAAACATAACAGCTCTATATGTTTTCTAAGGCACGTTACCAATAAAAAGGCCATGATGTAGAAGACTGTGTTAACTCCTTATTATTATAAACATAGTAATCTTAAAGGTGACATGTAATTACATTAAGCCCCCCAAAAAAGCTATAAGAACTGTCACCACTAGTATGTTGTTGTTGGTCTTTTCGGCTTTTCTCAGTTAGGGGTCACCACAGTGGAACTCCGGTCTGCTAATGATTAGCAGTAGATTTTTATGGTGCTGAGTTGCCAGCCTGACGCCCAGCCTTCAGCAAAGGCACGCCCATTCACACATGTCTTTCGGAGGCCACTGGACCGCAGGGAGAACATGCAGACTCCACACAGAAGGCACTCCAGCAACTGTCATCACTAGTATGTAATATGTTAAACACAGCCTCTAATGTGCCACATCATCAGCCAAGTTACTAATGACAACAAGAAGCATCAGCACCAACTAACAAGCTCCATAGAGGGGAGCAGTGCTTTCACATCAAAGTAGGCACTTCAAAAGCCAACCACACTTCCATCTCTATCTTTGCACATCTCATCTCAGACAAACAACATATCACACAGTGAAACAACACCAAGCATCCATTTAAAAAGAGACACATATTCATGGCAGGGCTTGCTTCAGTACAGGCTTGATCTGCTAGAAGCTAATGTGCCATATCAGAAAAGCACTAGACAAATAGGCAGCTCAATCTTTTTTTCAGTAAGTAGCTTCTGTTTACTGAGCTAAGAATTCAATGACAGCAGTATAATTGCAATTAAATATTAGGTTTCTTGAATTTTAACATATGAAAATCTCTTAAAGAGGTACAGCCCATTTAATTTATTATTTAGAAGGAACAGACAATTTAAAGTAACTAAATTTATGAATAGTATTTACTTTCCCTCATTGAAATATAGTATACTGAGCTTTTTGACCTGTTATAATTATGCCAGGCACTTAACTCAAAGAGAATGTGAATGCATTCAATAAACATATGTGTCTTGTTTTTTAAAAGTGTTGTAAGTTAGTGGCTGTTTTTAAGTTGTTCTTTTCTGACTGTCTCTTGAAATTGGCTGCAGACTGCTCCATAATTATTCTCTTTTAAGAACTATGTAGTTAATTTAGCTGGACATTCATTTACTGATTCAGAATATTCGGTTTTAAACCGTGGACTGAAGTTTATACCTACTGTCTTACCACGCATGCATGATATTAAATGTGATGTTTTTAGATTTAGTAGAAAATTGCATTTAAAAAGTTTTTTTCACACTACAAGTGAGGATACTGATACATTTATGTCCATGGATAGTCTCAATTCTTCTTTAGAAAGTTTTCATACTTGTAATTCAGATAGTGAATGTAATGCATATTGCAAATTGGATACTAAATATGTTTCACATAAAAGCTGTTTTATGCCACCTGTTTTGAATGATGAAGTTGTGCACCTATCGAATTTGTTGAATTTTGCTATTGAAAGTTCTTACAATAAGTCTATGAAACATAAATCTGATATTGATTACAACTTGTCCCTGAGGGAATGGAAAGCTCTTCAAGTGTTGAGCAAAATGAGGGAGATTGTATTTAAACCTTCAGATAAAGGGAATAGGCTTGTTGTAATGCATTATTCACAGTATTTGACGATGTGTGAGGAACATCTGAATGATATCAGCATTTATGAAAAGACTGATATATCTGTATATAGTAATGCAATGTCTGACTATATTGAATTACTTAGGAAAGGCCAAAGACTGGGGTGTTTTTCTGAAATGGATATTAAGAAATTTAATATCGAAGGCTGTAGGATGGCTTTATGCTACTACCTTCCGAAGATACATAAAATCCTAACACAACCCCCAGGGAGACCTACTGTTTCAGGTTGTAACTATTTTCTTCATAATATAGGTCTTATTTTACATAGTTATCTATTACCTACAGTTAAAACTTTACCTTCTTATGTTTGTGATATTTTTGATTTTTTAGATACGGTAAAAAATGTTGAGTGGAATGATCAAATGTATTGGGTTACACCGGATGTAAAGAGCCTTTATACGAATATCAGACATGAATTTGGGATGGAGGCTCTTAAATTCTTTCTAGGTATTAGCCCAGTTACTGAATACATAGTAGAACTTGCACATTTCTGCTTAACACATAATTTTTCGAGATTAATTATAATTTATACAGACAAAAACAAGGGACTGCCATGGGGGCAGCTTTTGCCCCCATGTATGCCAATTTGGCTATGGGCCTTTTTGAGACTGAATATTTATATAGGAATATTTTTTTTTTCGTAGATATGTTATCAGATATCATAGGTTTATAGATGACTTGATATTTTTGGTACAAGGTGGCAAGGCTCTAGTTGAGAACTTTATTTCTGAGTTACACATGAACATATTTCTTTTGGAATTTGATGATCTCAAAATAGGGACGAGTATTTTTTTCTTGGATGTTACATTGAATATTACGGATGGTAAAAGCTTGGATACATCAGTTAATAGGAAGTTTGAAGAAGGGACACAATATGTACATGGACAGAGTTGTCATCCCCCCCATACATTGGTGGCATTACCTTCTAGTGAAATACTTAGGATTTCTAGATTATGCAACAATGAGTATGCTTATGCTAAAGAATTAGATAAAACTGTTGAGATGTTTAAGTGAAGGGGCTACAGCAATGAGTTGATTGATAAAAGCTGTAAAAAATTTTTTTAAAGCAATAGCAGAAGAATAAGGGATAGTACCCATAAGCTATCTACTATTTTTTTTTAAAGATAGGATGAGCAAACAATGTAATATTTTGTATTTTGTTACTACATATAGCTGTTTTAGTATTGAAATGATGAGATTGGTGAGACATTATTGGGAATATTTTATTTCCCTTGGTAAGGTGCCAGTTTGGTTAAAAGAAAAATTAGGATTTTCTTTTAGAAGAGGAAAGAATATACAGAATTTTTTAGTAGAGAGTAAATTCACTATGCCCTCTATATATCTAGAAAATACTATATTATTTAGTGGGACCTTCACGCGTGGGAAGTGTAAGGTTTGTAAGTTTGTAGTGAAGAGTTTTCCACAAATGAATAATATATTTTTTCAACACATGGGATCATTTTGCTTGCAATTCTGAGGGTGTTATTTATGCCCTCAGATGTCCCTGTAACAAATTTTATATTGGTGAAACAAAAAGGGCATTCAAAGTTAGACTAATGGAACATGCTAGAGATATTGTCAATAATAAAGAAGAAAGTTACGTGGCTATGCATTTTAAAAAATTTCATCAAGGTAGTAATGAGGGGTTAAAAGGTATAGTGCTGGAAAAAGTGAATGTCTCTCATTTTGATGTTAATAATCTCAAAAAACAGTTATTGTTTAAAGAGGCTATTTATATTTTAAAGTTTGGTACTTTATACCTATATGGGTTAAATGAAGAAATTAATTGTAGGGTATTAATTATTAATTTAATTATTTTATTGTTTTATTGTACTAGCTTGATAATTTTTTTAAAGTGGATAATTGATTAATTGTTCAATTATTGTTTGTTAGTATAGGCCACAAAACCAAGACCGAAACACTAAAGGTGGAGGAGTGTCCATATTCACCAAGGATATTCTCACCTCCAGGCTAGTTGCCCAACACAATGCATCTGAAATTCTCCAGGTGCAACTAAGACTAGGTAAGACTGCAATCCAAATTGTAGCTTGCTACAGATCCCCCACCATACCCCAAGTTTCTCACTACACCTTCCTAAACATACTGGAAAATATTAAGATACAACCAAACACCCTAATACTGGGTGATTTCAACTATCTTGCCATTAATTGGGAAAACTACTCGGGTACCAACTCCTTTTCCCAGTGGTTCTTGGAATTCATAAATTCCAACGCCCTGAATCAACTAATCCATTGTCCCACTAGGGGCTCCAATATCCTAGACCTGGTCATTACCAACATGGGAAATAGATGCTCCACATCAGTGGTCACCCCCTCATTGGTCAGGTCTGACCATAAGCAAATCACCCTTGACATCCACATCCCACCGCCACCCCCCAGTAAGGAAACCTCCTTAAAAAACTTCTCCAAAGCCAACTTCTTGCTACTGAAGTCAGAAGTGAAAAACTTCACAACACCCACGCAGACGGGATCTGGAAGTTCGACTGAAGAATCCTACACTAAGGCACTGTATGAGCACATCCACTCATGTATGAATCGTGCCATGCCAAATAGAACCAAGATGCTCTTCTCCAAAAAAAGGAAGCCAATCTGGTGGTCCCCTGCTATAAACAAACTATACAACAGAAGGAACAAACTGTTGCAGAAAAGAGGAAAATACCAGGATGCAAAAAACTCCCTCACCAGCCTCAGTAAGAAGCTGAGATCCCTCATAAAATCCTCAAAAGCTAGTTACGAAAATAAAATTGCCAAAGATTCCAAAGACAACCACAAGGTATTCAATAGTTATGTCAAGAATCTAAATGGCAATGCTCAGATCTGCTCTGAGCTACAACAGAATGGCATTAAATATACTGATCCCAAGGATATTGCCAATATCCTGGCAGATCGATTTAGTGCCAACTTCACTCCCCTCTCACCCCCTAAAGGGGCCATCTCAATACCAAAAGATTGCCAAATTCCGATAATCACAGCCACACAAGTAGAAACAGCACTCTCCAAAGCTAAGAATACAGAATCCATGGGACCAGATGACATCCCAGGCTGTGTACAACATGAACTACAAAATGAACTGGCACCTCACCTAAGTGTCATGTTTAATCATAGCCTCACCTCAGGCTTCGTGTCCACTGAGTGGCGCACAGCTACAGTTATCCCGCTCCACAAGGGAGGATCCGCCTTGGATCCTGGGAACTACCATTCCATCAGTCTGACAAGCCTGATCTGCAAGGGCATGGAACGCATTATCATGAAACTTATAAACAAAGACATTGGCAACCTCCAGACACTGGACCCCACCCAGTTTGGGTTTGTGAAGGGCCGATCTTGTCTCCTGAATCTGATTGACTTCTTCAAATCGGTCTCCAGAGCTGTGGATGAGGTAAGGCGGTCCACACAGCCTATCTGGACCTCGCCAAGGCCTTTGACACCATCCCCCACTCTGGAATCATAGATAAACTTACTAAGCTGGGCATAAATCCCTACATCACTCAATGGGTTGCCAACTGGCTTACTGACAGAACCCAGACTGTAAAAGTAGCCTACTCCAAATCCAGCTCCAGACAAGTGACAAATGGAGTACCTCAGGTTTCAGTCCTGGGACCACTCTTGTTTGGCATCTACTTCTCTGAAGTACAGGCCAACACTAAGGGACTCTGGCTAACAAAGTTTGCAGATGACTGCAAACTGGGAGCCATTATTGAATCCCCAAATGATGTGGATATTCTACAGAAACAGATGCCTGGTGCCAGAGCCATGGGCTCAAGCTTAATGCCAAGAAATGTATAGTTATCCCCTTTGGAAAAAACATGTACCCATGAACTACCACATAGGTGGCAGGACACTAAACATCGAAAGTGTGATGAGAGACTTAGGGACACAAGTGGACAGTGGTCTCACTTTTGATAACCACATTGCCACAACAGTCAGGAAATCCTTCTACATGGTACACCTCATCACTAAGGGCTTTACATCCAAAAAAAAGGAGGTCATTGTCCCACTGTACTCATCCCTCATTAGACCCATTATAGAGTATAATGCCCCATTTGGTATGTACCTCACAAGACATCTGCAACAGCTGGAAAGGCCACAGAAATACATCACTAAAAGAATCACAGGCCTAAAGCAGATGCCATATGCTGACCATCTAAAAAAACTCCAGCTATACTCTGTGGCATATCGTCTACTCAGAGGCGATCTCTGCTTAACATACAAGGCCATGTCAAACCCTGAGCTGTTGGACATGCTCGACTTAAAGAAATCCCAGTCCCTCAGAGCCACACACTTCAGGGATCTAAACCTTATCATCACAATGAACAGAACATGCTGGAGGGATAGGTTCCTGACCCAGAGACTCCCCATACTCTGGAATAGACTGCCCATACATGCCAAGCAGAGCACCTCATTGGCCCTCTTCAAAAGGAACCTTGATGATTGGATGGGAGATAGAAAATTCACCCCAAGGATTATGTCAGTCGCCCTGCTAGACAGGGGCCCGGAGAAGTAAATATTGTGGGAAAAAATTTCCAGGGAATTGTTATGGCTAGGCTTGCATAGTCCTTAGGGCCGATAGCCTAGTACCAACCTATGAACCTATGAACCTATGTGTGTGCTCCTATGGTTCTTTACTCCTTGAAGGCTAGGGCCAAGACATCAGAGGAAGAGAATTTGTTACAAATAAACTTGTGGATCACCTTTGGGTTGTATTTGCTCCATAATTTCTGTAGAGTTCAAACTATTGTTGTTCTGAGGAAAGGAAACATTATCCTCTAGAAAATTAAATGTATTGGGACTCTCTGTTAAGAATAGTTTAATCTATGATAAAATAAAACATTAACATTTATGTCATTCTTCTTAAGTTTCTCAGTAAGGAAAAGACTAGTCTTCTATTTTTTTACCACCTTAGTAGATTATTTATTCTCAGATCTATTAAACTGTCTTCAATGTTGGGTGGAGGATCTGACCAAGCTGTTTCAAAATACAACAGACTTTGGTGGAGCCCCTAATTGTTTTGGTTAAAGGTTTGGATAAATAATTGCAAGCTGTCGTTTTTCATTGATTTAAAACATTTTGCAAATTTAATATTTTAAGTAGCCAAGATGTAAGAAAGTTAACCATATTGTCCCCTTCTTATTTTTTATTCTAACCAAAAGGTAAAAAGTCACACAGACAAACCATTCAGTATAAACTGCAAGAAAGACCCAGTCAAGCTAGAGTCTTCACTGTGTAATACCTTTTCCTCCAGCTGAAACACTGGCATGTCCTTAAGGGATTTGCATATATCCCACCAGGCCTTTTCTAATTTTTCAGGGGCACCATCAGTTTTTTATCAATTTCTTCTTTCTCATTTCTCAAGGTTACCAGTTTTCATTAAAAGCCAATTACTTTTATTCTTTAGTAAGTCTTTCCATCATAGTATGTAAAGCAGCTTCCATACTACTTATTTTAAAACCGTGCTGACTTATAAAGTTTTAAGTTGTTAAATTTGATTATTACAGTCTTCTTTGACAGAGCCCATTTTTGTATCTAGTTTATTTCTTGTATACTAGAAACAACAATAAAAGTTCCCTCTTCTCAGAAACATATTGTTGAAAATTCTCCCTTTGAATGCGTATAATATGTATTTTTCCATAATATGATTATGCCTCTTTTCTCAAAAAGCAGACGCTGCTAATAATTCATATTTGCTGTAATGTTGCTTATTTAAATCAGTCTAGTAGATGAGCTTCTTGAAGAAAGGTTATATCTTCTTTAGTTTATTTCAAATATTTAAGTAAGACTCTTTTGTTGCCACTGTTGATGCAATTAATGTTTATTGAGAAAATTGTCAAGATTCTCATATTTATGTTACTATTTCTACTCACATTATAGATAATAGTTAAATAATAGAAACTATACATAGACAATAGCTCAAGTCATAAATCTTTACATACATGTATCGATTCATATAAAGTTGTAAAGATGAGAGTCTTTAATTAATCAACTTGGTTTTATTTTGAAAACAAAAACACAAAAACCAAAACACATACTGCTAAGGAAAAAAAACTTTCAGAAAGACTAAAACCACTATCCACTATGTATTCTTTAGTTCCTTGTATTTATAAGTGAATAAGTTGACACAGATATATTATCCCTGTTTTGTAAACATAAACACATCATAGACCCCTCTGCAAGTACTCTACAGATATGTTTGAACTCAGTGGGATTATAAAAACATAATTCAACAATGTTTAGACCACTAACATTCATGTATTGTTTATAAGTGACTCACGGTTGTTTGTGAGGTCAATTTATTCTCCTTGTTTCATTCTTTTACTTGATAGTGAAATTTCTAAACTTATTTTTTCTTTAACTATAAATCAATGCTATTTGTGTCACAACTTTAGTTCTTAAATACTACAATAAATATAATTATTCAAAGTAACTGATTCTATAGTAAACACAGTCCATATTACATTGTTATTCTTTCACCCTTATACTATAAATAAATAAATAATGAATTATTAATAAAAATATGCTGGAAGTGGTAAAACAATAAATTCTCTTATTATATAAATACATCTCAAAGTACATATATAATCTTGTTCTTTACATTACAAATATAATTGTGTATACAATTGCAGCATAGCTAAACATGCATATAAAATGAATATATCTTAGGAAAACATATAACTTTTAGATTTAGAATCGTAACATAAAATGCATAGGGGTTACTGAGTATGCTAATATAACTACCTTAAGTGTTATATTTAAATACTTTCAAGATTTATCTGTGACGATAGGAGGTACTGCCAGCCATGACAGAGAGAAGTAGGTCAGTGGATGTATGACTTGTACCAGCACAGCTAGCTGGAATTTTATAAATAATTTTATGTTATTTAGTTATTAAACTGATCTGTACAGATGCTTGTGCTGAAAATGTGTTTGTGAGCTTTGCTTGTGTTACTTGTGTTAAAGTGCATCAACAGTGCACCCTGCTGAAATGAAGAGAAATGTACATGTGTTATGGCATCTGAATTAAATGTATATGTTTTAATAGAGGACATTGGCACAGCAATGGTAAACTAGCTGGCTTACTTTAAGAAAAATAAGGGAAATGTAAATGAGCAGTTAAATCATTGAATGGTACCCCACAGTGCTGAGCAGGCCCAGAGATAGTAGGTCTGGGAGTAGCCATTATCTGTTAGCTCTTGTAAAGAAGGGAAGAAGTGTCGTAAATGTTTCTGGCTCCTAGGCATTGCCATAAAAGATCTAACTGTGTATTGTAGCAGTCTGCTAAAGTCTTGTCTCAAACTTCAAAAGGAGATGTTGTGGGAACCTAGATCCAGGTGACCAGATAAGGGCATTCTGCAAGTCATCTTGGATTTTATATTTTACAGGGAGTAATCCCAGAATCTAGAGTATTCTGTTTGGGAAGCCTGACTAGAAAGACTGCTCATGTATTTCATCTTGCCTTGCCCAAGTAAGTTATTATGGAACAGTAAATTCTTTTACATTGAGTTAGGAATATAGTGAAGCTTAGTTTAAAGACTGGTTTTCTTTATTTGTATGAGTCTGTCCATCAATGTTGTTTTCAATATTTTCTGTGATTTGAACTCTGTGGTTTACTATGAATACATCCTCAGTATATTCATGTTCTTTTATTATTTATTATTAATATATTTAAAACTTTTATTGTGGCTAGTTCTGTAGAGAGTATCTAACCTTTGAAATTACTTATATTTATTTGGTAGCACTGTGTGGGCTACTCCAGAAGGCCTAGCCATCTTTTTAAAATACTACCATTTGTATAAGTATTAATATTGCACAATAGAATTGGACACTCTTACTTAAGGGCCTTAGAGTAGCTGATTATGAAATGTCTGGTGGTAGAGATAACTACCTTATACTCTGGGCAGAAGGGGGCACAGCAAGTAAACCTGTGCCAGCCTTTCCCAAAAAATGAAATCTCTCACTGTATGTGTGTGTGCCAGCTACTTGAGGCAGGGACAAGAAGTACTGGGTTTACAAAGAGGGTGCTGGAGGATTTGGCTTGAACGCTCAGCTGAGGATCTCACCCTATAGCTGTACTAGTGAGGAGTCTACTGGTGATCTGGAGGGAGATAGATATAGAGACATCAAGACTGTGGGCTGAGTATGTTCTCTGTGTCCTCTTAAGTGAGACTGTATTTGATGCAGACTGGTCTGCATCTGGAAAAACTGAGTGCATCCATTTGTACACCAAGTGCACATCCCTGTCCAGTTTCAGTGGTGAGGATTTGGGCTACTTGATTACTGGCCCCATGTGCGGATGACACATAGTGGTGCCCATCACATATTGGCATCAGTGGTGGGCATCAGATTTTATTGGGTGGCAGTGATGGGATCATACCACATCACATATTGTTAAGTGATGTTATGGATACTGAATTCCTGTAGCCTGTAAGCAATGGTCACTAAAGAAATTGTTTCTACTCTCAAGCAGCCACAAAGTAAACTTTCAGAGTTTCATCACAACAGTTTTATTTATTTACTTTTTGTTAGCTTTGATAGTCAGGGAGAGCAGGCAAAGATGTCAGCAGAAGATTATGGCAAGCTGACAAGGAACCAGTCAGCTAAGATGTGCCAAGCCAAAGGACTGGGGCATGCCAACCCAGGGGAAATTATTGCAGCCTTAACCACAGCTGCAGCACAGACCAGCAACCAGGAGGATGACTAGTTTGGTGATGGGAATTTGCAGCCCTCAGAAACAGGATGGTTCAACTTTTCCTCAGAGGAGTTAAAAATCCATCTGGAGTTATTAAGAGACTTGAACTGGAGGCCAAAGGTTTGGAACTAGAATCAGCAGAGAGACAGCAGCTTTTGGAGGTTGAAGTAGAATCAGCATAGAGACTACAGCATTTGGAAGCTGAAGAAAATGATAGGCAGAGGAAACATGAAAAGGAAATACTGACTCTTCACCAGGGTCATGGAGGTAATGGGAAAGGGAGTAACTGTACCCTAGAAGCAATAAAAGTCAGTAAACATCTCCCTCAGTACTAAGAAGATCATACTTTTGATAGTTTTATTAATTTATTTGAAAGAGTATGCAAACAGTATAATGTTGACCGAAGGCTCTGGGTATAGTTTCTCATGTCCTTACTCCATGGTAAAGCTGTAACTGTTGTTCCTAAAAGGTCTGATACTAATTGTTAATTAATAAAAGATGAATGGATGGTGCAAAAAATGAACTGATAAACAAAGTAGGTGCAAAAAATGAACTGATAAACAAAGTAGGTGCAAAAAATGAACTGATAAACAAAGTAGCCCTAATTGAGGTACTGTGCGCTGGGAATTTGGTGCTTGTACTAATTGTTAATTGTTTATATTATGACCAAGTTAAGCACTGCTTATTACAATGTTTTAAGTTAACACCTGAAGCTTACAGTAAAATGTTTCTTGAGCATATACACAAGGCAGATGAAAGTTTATGTGATTATATTGCTGAATTAAGCACTTATTTTCACATGTGGGTGAGTGGGTGTCAGGCTACTATTTTTTGAAAAGCTGGAAGACCTTTTGGTGAGGGAACAACAAGCCCTTTGCACTTTGCCTGAAAACTTGAAAATCTGGTTGGCAGACAGGGAATGCAACTCTGCAGATGAGTTGGAAAAAGAGAGTCTGCCAGTAGCAGGGGAAGCTACTATTTCAGATACATGGCCAGGATCAAGGGTTAAATGTTTTAAATTTAACCAGTGGGGTGATGTAGCATATAGACGTCCATGGAGGCAAGGTGGGGAACAAAAGGTGGGGGGGCAATAAGTGGGAATAACAGAATGTCAATGGTAAGTTGTCTGGAGACAATAGGGGGTACCAAACTAGCAAGAGATTTTATATCTGACCTTTGTAGATGGAAAACAGACCTCTGCCAAAAGAGACACAGCCTCTGATATAACCATTATGAAGCCTGCAGTGGTTAAAGAGGAGTTATGCTTGTTTGAGCAGTCCACTCCAGTCAGAGCTTTAGGAGGGATCCCATTCCAAATGCCTTTAGCCAGGGTTTACCTTGAATGGGAGGGTGGGAAAGGAAGCAAACAAGTAGGTGTGTTTGAAGATATCCCTGCAGATGTCTTGATAGGGAATGATTTTGATAATGCAGTACCTTGTGTGCATGCAGTGACACACAGTCAGCCTTGTAAACAGCCATGTGGGACCAGTAGCATGGGGGAGGCCCAGACAGACCACAGACCTGAAGCCAAGACTGGTGATGTGGCTACTTCAGGGAGGGTGCAACCCTGTAGCAGTGAGACTGAAGGTGAGCCCCAGCTGCTGGTGGGTACTGATGTTCCCTTTGACAGAGTGACTACAAGGCCAGAGGTATGTAGTTGTACCCAGGCTGACAGTGAGGCACCGCTGTCAGAGGATACCAAACGTTCTGTGGAAGGAGAGCTGGGAAGAGTTACAAAGAAAGAGTTGAGACAGGCTCAGATATCAGACCCTACACTAAGAGGCTTGAAGGAGGTAGCTAGGGAGGCACCTGATTTTCAAGGAAAATGGTATTCTGTATACTGGAACAAAGGGCTACTGTACAGAGAGTGGATCCCCAAGGGAGGGCTAGAAGGTAAGTTAATACAGCAGTTGGTAGTGCCTAGAGCCTACCATCTGGCTCTTCTAGACAAAGCCCATGACATTCCTTTTGCAGGTTGTATGGGCATAAAGCATACCAAGAGACATATTATATAGAATATTTATTGGCCTGGGATTGCCAGGGATGTAACAGGGTACTGCAGCAGTGACAAGAAGTAGGCAAGGCAGGAGACAAGGTCAAAGCTCCTTTGATACCTTTGTCTGTGATACAGGAGACATTTCAGAGGGTAGCTATGGATATTGTGGGGCCTCTGAGTACCCCAAGTTTCACAGGGAAGAACTATATCCTAGTGGTAGTAGATTATGCTACTAGATACCCTGAGGTGGTGGCTCTGTCTTACATTGAGGCAGAGAAGGTGGCAAATGCTTTGCTAGAGATTTTCAACAGGATAGGTTTCCGAAGAGAAATACTGACTGACAGAGGTGCCAATTTCATGTCAGACCTGCTGGTTGTCTGTGGGAGTCCTGTGGGGTGAAGCACCTAAAGACCACCCTCTACCAACCCCAAAGCAGTGGTCTTGTGGAGAGCTTAAAGTCTACACTAAAGACCATATTACAAGCATTTGCAGACCAGTTTAAGAGAGAGTAGGACGACCCCATCTGTTGTTTGCTTACAGAGAGGTACTCCAGGAATCCCCAGGTTTTTCACCCTTTGAGTTACTGTGTGGGCATAGGGTGAGGTGACCTCTAGATCTGATTAGTGATGAGTGGGAGAGTGAGTGTGAATCTCTCAAGGAGTCTATTGTGGCATATGCTCTAAACCTCAGTTCAAGGCTTAGGGAACTCATGGGCTAGTCCTAGGAGAACTTGAAAGGAGCTTAACAGCATTAAAGTGTCTGGTATGACCGGATTGCTTGAGCCAGAGAGTATGCTGTGGGGCAGCAGGTGATGGTTTTCATTCCTGTTAGATGCAATAAACTGCAGGCAGCTTGGGAGGGACACTTTAAGGTGGTAA
Organism: Protopterus annectens; assembly: GCF_019279795.1. Classification (NCBI taxonomy): domain Eukaryota; kingdom Metazoa; phylum Chordata; order Ceratodontiformes; family Protopteridae; genus Protopterus; species Protopterus annectens. The sequence continues at coordinate 141,781,687 of NC_056733.1, read as the reverse complement.
AGAAGGTCAGTAATGTTAATTACATGATAGAACTGCTTGGCAGTAGGCAGGGGCACAAACGGTACTATGTTGACATGATGAAGCTTTACCATGACAGGGAGGCTCTTGTGCTGAGTAATTGTAGAGGATGGCAGGAGGAGTCTGAGGGGGATCTGGTGAATGATCTCCTCAGTGAGGTTTGGACTGACACCTCAGTGGAAGGGGTAGCAATGTCCCAGCAGCTATCCCCTACCCAGGTTTGAAAAATCCAAGCAGTGTTACAGGAATTTGGGGACACATTCACTGGGAAACCAGGGTGTACCCACCTGGTGCAGCACCATGTGGCTACAGGACCCCAAAGACCTATAAAGTAGGCCCCTTACAGGGTGCTTGAGTGAGGCAGACAGACTTTGGGGGAGGAGATACAGGAGATATTGGAAATAGGAGTAATCCAGGAGTCCAGCAGTCTCTGTGCCTCCCCATTGGTACGGGGACCAAAGAAGGATGGCAGCACCAGGTTCTGTATGGATTACAGGGAACTAAATAGTCACACAGAGTCAGATGCTTACCCCATGACTAGGACAAAGGAAGCTGTAGAGTATCTGGGTGGAGTTCAGTATCTGACCAATATTGATCTTAGCAAGGGCTACTGGCAGGTGCCCTTAGCTCCCAGCGCTAGAGAGAGGGCAGCCTTTGTGACTCCTTTCAGCTTGTATGAGTTCAAGAAGATACCCTTTCAGATAAAAAATGCCCTAGTGCCTTTCCAGAGCTGGTAGATTGTATCCTAGCAGGAACAGGAGATTATACCCTTGCTTACCTTGATGATATTGACATCTACAGCCAAACCTGGCAAGAGCATCTTCAGCATGTCAGGAAGGTTTTGAGCAGACTCCAGAGGGCGGGGTTGTCCATTAAGCCCAGTAAGTGTCAGGTGGTTATAGCAAAGGTCTCCTACCTGGGACATAGACTGGGGAGTGGTAAGATCAGGCCAGAACCTGCCAAAGTGAAAGCCATTCAGGCTTGGCCTGCCCCTGTTCCTAAAAAGCAGGTGAGGGCATTCTTAGGGACAGTGGGGTACTATAGAATGTTTGTCCCGAATTAAAATAACATACCTGCTCCCCTCACAGACCTGACAAGGGAAAACAAGCCAGATAAGGTAGTGTGGACCCCAGCATGTGAGCAGGCATTCCAGAAGCTTAAAGGAGCTTTGGGAGGACCCCCTGTGTTAGCCAGTCCAGATTACAGCAAAGAATTTGTTGTGCAGGTGGACGCTTCAAACCATGTGGTGAGGGCTGTATTTAGCCAGGTTTACTCATAGGGAGAAGAGCACCCAGTGGTATATCTCAGCCATAGACTCCAACCCAGAGAGGAATGCTATGCAGCCATAGAAAAAAAATGTTTACCCATAGTATGAGCACTGCAGAAACTTCAGTCTTATATGTGAGGAAGGAAATTCACTGTACTTACAGACTACAATCCCTTAACATGGTTATATAGACCCAGCCATCAAAATACCAAGTTATTAAGGTGGAGCTTAGGACTGCAGGCATATGACATGGCAGTACAATTCCATAGTGGAGTCAGCAATGCCATCCCAGATGGGCACTCAAGACAGGGAATCAGGTAACATATTCCCAGATAGGCTTATTTCTCTCAAGCCACATTTCTTATGGGTCACTTGAAAAACTAGCTTGAGTCTTCAAAGGGGGTGAGAGATGTGATGGTAGGAAGTACTGCCAGCCATGCCAGTGAGAAGTAGGGTAGTGGATATATGACTTGTGCCAACACAGCTAGCTGGAATTTTGTAAATAATTGCATGTCATTAGTATGTCAAACTAATCTGTACGGATGTTTGTGCTAAAAATGTATTTGTGAACATGGCTTGTGTTAATTGTGTTAAAATGTATCAACAGTGCACCCTGTTGAAATGAAGAGACATCTACATGTATTATGGCATCTGAACTAAATGTATATGTTCTAATAGAAGACACTGGTACAGTAATGGTTAACCAGCTGGTTTATTTTAAGAAAAATAAGGGAAATGTAAATGAGGTGTTAAATCATTGAATGGCATCCTACAGTGCTGATTAGGTCAGGAGATGGTAGGTCTGGGAGCAGCCATTATCAATTAGTGCGTATAAAGAAGGGGGAAGTGTTGTAAATGTTCCAGGCTCCTAGGCACTGCCATAAAATCTCTAAATGTGTATTGTAGCATTCTGCTAAAGTCCTGTCTCAAACTTCAAAAGGAGATATTGTGGGAACCTAGAGTCAGGTGACCAGATAAGGCCATTCTGCAAGTCATCTTGGATATTATATTTTACAGGGAGTAATCTCAGAATAAAGCGTATTCTGTTTGGGAAGCCTGACCAGAAAGATTGCTCATGTATTTCATCTTGCCTTGCTCAGGTAAGTTATTAGGGAAGAGTAAATTATTTTACATTCAATTAGGAATATAAGATTAGTTTAGAGATTGTTTTTCTTTATTTGTATGAGTCTGTTCATCAATGTTGTTTTCAATATTTTCTGTGATTTGAACTCTGTGGTTTACTCTGAATATATACTCAGTATTTTCATGTTCTTTTATTATTTGTTATTAAATATATTTAAAACTTTTATTGTGGCTGGTTCTTGTATAGAGTATTTAATCTTTGAGAGTACTTATATTTTTATTTATTTATTTATTTATTTATTTGCATTTGTTAACCGGCTAGTGTCCAACTGGGCAAGTAGCCCGTTTTCAGAGGACACCCGGGGAAAAAAGCTTCAGACAAATTAACCATTGCTAGCAAAACAATTAAAAAGAAAACAGTAGCTAATAAAGTACAAATACAACAGTACAGTAGTTAAAAAAGTCACCGTCCAATAGTACAATGATCCAAGATGCTATGCAAAAAACTAATACTTATAGAAATATTATATTGAAATTTACAGTAGTAGAGATATGTTTATCAGAAGCTCAACTAGCAAGCAGGTTGTAGTTAACTGAGGTGAAGTATAGTACAGAGTAGAGAAGACATTAGGAAGGAGTTAACCCGGTGACATACAAGGGCAAATCCATCTGCTGGTGAGATATTCTTTTAGACTTTTTTGAAAGAAGAGATGTTAGTATTTGTGAGGATGAACTGTGGGAGAGTGTTCCAGACTGTGGCTATTTTATTGGAATAAAGAGAGTCACCAAAATAGTTATGTGACTGGGTCAGTTTTAGCAGTAATTTGTCAGAAGATCTAAGGGACCTGCAGTTAATGTCGGGTTGGACCAAGTTTAAGAGGGCAGGGCAGCTGTTGGGGTTGTGTAAGACTTTGTGGGCAATGGTAAGCTGGTTTAGAGTTAACAGGTTGGGAAGTTCCAGCCAGTTGAGGTGATGGAGAGAACAGCAATGATGTGTTATGTGGGGATGATTGGCTGCAAACCTAGCTATTTTGTTGTAGCAAGATTCTAGATTATTAAGGTTAGCCTTGCATAGGTTAGTGAAAATATGTGAACAATAGAGTAGAAAGTAAGTGGGCTGTAGCAGTGGCTAGTCTGGATTGGTGAGTGAGGTAAGGTTTGGCCCTGTAGAGGGTGCGTAGTTTGGCTTGGACTTTTTTGATTGTAATGGAGATGTGTGTATCAAATTATTATTATTATTATTATTATTATTATTATTATTATTATTATATTTGGTAACACTGTGTGGGCCACTCCAGTAGGCCTAGCCATCTTTTTGAACTACTACCATTTGTATTTATATTAATATTGCACAGTATAGTTGGATACCCTTTGTTAAGGGCCTTAGAGTAGTTGATTATAAAGTGTCTAGTGGCAGTGGTAACTACCTTATAGTCTGGACAGAAAGATGCACAGCGGGTAAGCCTGTGCCAGCCTTTCCCCGGTGTGTGTGTGTGTGTGTGTGTGTGTGTGTGTGTGTGTGTGTGTGTGTGTGTGTGTGTGTGAAAATTAAATCTATCAGTGGGTGTGTGTGTGTGTGTGTGTGTGTGTGTGTGTGTGTGTGTGTGTGTGTGTGTGTGTGTGTGTGTGTGTGTCAGATACTTGAGGCAGGGACAAGAAGTGCTAGGTCTACAGAGAGGGTGTTGGAGGACTTGGCTTGGACACTTGGCTGATGTCCAAACCCTACAGCTGTGCTAGTTAGGAGTCTTACTGGGGATCTGGAGGGAGACAGATATAAATGCATCCAGGCCCCCAGCTGAGTGTGTTTCCTATGTGCTCTTATGGGAAATTGTACTCGGTGCAGAGAGGTCTCCGTCTGGAAATACATGTGTGCATCCATTTGTATTCCAAGTGCACATCCCTGTCTAGTGTCAGTGGTGAGGATTCAGGCTCCTTGATTACTGGCTCAGCATGGGGATGACACACAGAGGTGGCCATCACATATTGGCAGCAGTGGTAGAAGTCACATTATCTATTATGAATTGTCAGATTATAAAAGTCATATTATATTCTCATCATTATAATATCAGCAATAAATTATGGAGACAGTAACACCATGAAAACAAGAAAACAATGACTCCACTCATTAAATGCTTCACACAATAAGTTCAAAACAGTCATAGATCATTCTATGGTCGTTAATGTTAATGGTTCTGAACAAAGTTCCCATATTTCAAATAATACATTTTGAGACCTAAAATTTAAATATACATGAGCACATGAAATATGTATTTAAAACTGTGAAGATGGGAGAAAAGATAAAAACTAAAAAATGCATAGGTTTATGGTCTTTCCCCTATCATGAAAAACAAGATACTTCAAATTCAAAGATGTTGCTCCATAAGAAGAAACAAACAAAAAATAACTACACCACTTTCCTCCGGGTGTCTATTGTAGTGAGGAAGACTGCAAATATTATAGTAATCTATTAAAATCATCTTGGTCCTACATGGAATGTACATTACAAAACAAACATTTAAATCTAGAATTGCAACTTAAAGCTAGCAAATTTATACTGAGCAGCAATATAAAAGCTACTCTCTATATACTTGCTACCAGTTAATAAAATAAAAACTTTGATGAGACTATCCTTCTTGACAAACATGCAGCCCCACCTCCAAATCAAATAATGTCAATGTAGTAATAAACTTTAGTAGTTATACCTAAAATTGAAAGGTATCAGTATCTATGCAAGCTCCCATTCTGTTTATTCAAAATGCTGCTCATGCAAACATAACAGCTCTATATGTTTTCTAAGGCACGTTACCAATAAAAAGACTGTGAGGTAGAAGACTGTTAACTCCTTACTATTATAAACATAGTTAGTAATCTTAAAGGTGACATGTAATTACCCCAAGCACCTCATAACCCCCCCCAAAAAAAGCTATAAGAACTATGTCACCACTAGTATGTAATATGTTAAATACAGCCTGTAATATGACGCATCATCAGCCAAGTTACTTGTGACAGTATGAAGCATCAACACTAACTAACAAGCTCTGTAGAGGGGAGCAGTGCTTTCAAATCAAAGTAGGCACTTCAAAAGCCAACCACACTTCCATCTCTATCTTTGCACATCTCATCTCAGACAAACAACATAGCACACAGTGAAGCAACACCAAGCATCCATCTGAAAAGAGATACATATTCATGGTAGATCTTGCTTCAATACAGGCTTGATATGCTAGAAGCTAGTGTGCCATATCAGAAAAGCACTAAACAAATAGGCAGCTCAATCTTTTTTCAGTACATAGCTTCTATTTACTGATCTAAGTATTCAATGACAGCAATACAATTGCGATTAAATATTAGGTTTCTTGAATTTTAACATATGAAAATCTCTTAAAGAGGTACAGCCCATTTAATTTATTCTTTAGAAGGAATAGACAATTTAAAGTATCTAAATTTACGAATAGTATTTACTTTCCCTCATTGAAATATAGTATACTGAGCTTTTTGACCTGTTATAATTGCGACAGGCACTTAACTCAAAGAGAATGTGAATGCACTCAGTAAACATATTCATTTATTTTTTTTAAGTATTATAAGTTAGTGGCTGTTTTCCAGATGATTTGTCTGACTGTCTCTTGAAATTGGCTGCAGACTGCTCCATAATTTCTGTAGATTTCAAAATATTGTTGTTCTGAGTAAAGGAAACATTATCCTCTAGTTATTAGTTGTTAAACTTTTTCAATGTGGGTGGAGGATTTGACCTAGCTGTTTCCAAAATAGGTTATTTATTAATGTTACAGGTGAATTTAAGTACAACAGACTTTGTGTAGCACCTAATCTTTTTTTTTTTTTGAAGGTTTGGATAAATATCTAGGAGGAGGCTTTTTTCATTGATTTAAAACATCTAACAAATTTAATATTTTAAGTAGCCAGGATGTAATAGAGTTAACCATATTGTCCATTTCTAATTTTTCATCCTAACCAAAAGGTAAAAAGTCACACAGACAAACCATTCAGTAAAAACTGCAAGAAAGACCCAGTCAAGCTAGAGTCTTCACTATGTAATACCTTTTCTCTTTAGCTGAAACAATGGCATGTCCTTAAGGGATATGCATATATCCCACAGACCTCTTCTAATTTTTCTGGGGCACCATTAGTTCTTTAACAATTTCTTGTTTCTTGTTTCTCAAGGTTACCAGTTTTAATTAAAAGCCAATTATTTTAAGTGCAAAACAAATTCATTCTTCAGTAAGTCTTTCCACCACAGTGTGTAAAGCAGCTTTCATACTACTTATGTTAAAACTGCAACGACTTATAACGTTTTATGTAGTTAAATTTGATTATTACAGTCTTCTTTGACAGAGCCCATTTTTGTATCTAGTTTACTTCTTGTATACTGGAAACAATGATAGAAGTTCCTTCTTCATAGAAACATCTTGTATCATTGTTTTGGAATCACTCATTGCTTCAGAAATTTCGCAAATAAACATGTATAGCTTGACAGGACTTTTAGATATAAAAAAATCATTTTTGTTTATATCCAGAGACAGCCAGAAGTATTCTGTTACCATTGCTCCACATCTGGATACAGTTGAATTTCTAGAAGTTATATAATGCTGTCAGAAGTGTGTGTGTGTGTGTGTGTGTGTGTGTGTGTGTGTGTGTGTGTGCGTGCGTGCGTGTGTGCGTGCGTGTGTGCATGCGTGTGCGTGCGTGCGTGTGTGTGTGTGTGTGTGTGTGTGTGTGTGTGTGTGTGTATAGAGAGTGAGAGAATTATAAATGCTGAAATACATATGTAATATAAATAATGAAACAAGTAACTAAGATCTTCCACTCATTTTCATTGTTAATCCCCCTTATGCTTGTTTCTCTAATAAAATCTTGTCAACAGATTTGTCTCGGTCCCCTTCAATAAACACATTACATCAAATGACATTTGATGACCTTTATTAAAAATCCATTAACATAACTTTATTGACAAATATTTTAGTTTATTAATCACAACATAAAATAAAACTGCTAACTTGGGCATCGTGATCTTGCTCACCCTGACCAAATAAGCAGCGAGCTTACCTCCACTGGCTTATTTACTTATCAAGTAACATCCCTTCGCTTACTTTCATTTCCCACTTATTGACTTAAACATCCAACCAAATAAGCACTGTCCTTACCTCAGCTTGCTTACTTTTACTTATTGAGCAGTGTTCAGTTACTTACTTTAATTTCCTAACTCATTAAACATCCAACACTGGGAGGGGGGGGGGGGCAGAAGAGAGGCAAGCCTGTTCCTCTTTTCTGCCTACTCAAACTTATAAAATAACCACACAATCCCCAATGTTCAACATTTTTCATTATAGAGACCTCAAATGTTTGAACTTAGTGCTCATTTTGAATAAAAGTTCATTAATTTATATTTTCACTTTAGTTGTTGGGGCAGTAGTTGCATAATCTCTGTGATGTTTTTTTACATAAACTTTGCTCTCAAATGTAGCATGATCTATGAGACATTATTCAATGAGAAAAGAATGTCTGCTCTGTTCTATACTTGCATGTTATGTTTTGCATGCAACACATCTAGTTTAATTTGTCTGACCTAAAGAAACATTGTCTTTGTAAGACAGGACAGTTCACACTACAAGTAACAGTTTAAATGACACCGTAGAGTAGAAAAGAAATTTACTGAGATTAAAATGGGGAATTTAACAAGTAAATAATCTAGATGCCAAAACAAGAGACCTTTATTGCTGTCTCAGTCTGATGGGGGAAGGGGAATGAGCAGAAATATTTACATATGTTTCTTCTTGTATCCTAGCTCTAATTGGTTGCAGCTTGTGATAATGTCATATTTCATAATAAAAAATATTATACTGTCTCTCTTGAAATTCCGAACACCTTGTTAGAATATATACATTTAAACACTTCCAACAGTGCATGTACACTTCTGTTTGTTAGACTATATAGTCAAATATATACATTTAAATACTTACAAAAGTGCACGTACACTTTTGTTTGTTAGTATACACATATTAAATGGTTAAACTTTTCTTAGTTGAAAATAAGTAGAAAAATAAAAAGAATATGGTAGAGCAGTTATTACGCATGCTTTGAGATCCTACTGTGTGTGATACAAAATATTTTGTGGCTGATACAGCTTCAAGGAAAACTGCAAATAAGAATAACTCCCTAATTCTTGACTAACCCAGGTGCAAGGATGACCGGAGACAGAAACAACTCCCCAAGTTTACCTTGAAACAAAATACAAATCAGTTTATCAACAGATTGCATGACATCAAAGCAGACTTCTAAAGACTGTTTTCATAAACAGGATCCAAATGGCACAAGAAACATATAAAAAGGACAATAAAATGGTGTTTGATCTGATTTTTTTTGTTAGATCTGGTACTTGTAGGAGCACAATTGTTCCACGGTCATTGGAGAATTATCATCTATATCTGTGTTGAAAAGTAAACCTTGTACATTAAAAGCTATATGCTGTAACAGTATAATACACGTCATCTGTTACATAGATAAGTCATTTTATGAGTAACTGCACTTAAGTTAATAAAGTGTAGTGCTGTAAAGTATAGCAGCCTGCAAAGCTCTGTGCCTTAATCAGACTTTGGTTCCAGCACTCTTACAATTTATCACACCTGAATGGAGAAGATGATATGACAATATGTGAATATAAAATAATATGAAATATACACAGGACAGATAAGACACAATACGGTAATATTGTGTACCAGCCTGCACCAGTCCTGAAACCAGCACATGAGCAGTGGACCTGTAGTATAATGTTACTGTCATTTAAAAAGAAAACATAATAACCTCAGGGGAATTCATCCATCAATGTAGTCTACATTTCAGTATATCCACAGATTCCTAGCAAGGGAGGTCATGCAGCAGTTAGAGTAAAACTGCACATAAAACACACGTTAGGGAAATTTAGCAGACTGACACTTGAACATTGTAAAAGAATACACGGCCCCCATGGGGTTTAAAACCCGAAACAGTGCATAGACTCAGTAAAAATAAGTGCATGAGCACACTGAGCCATTAAAGGATTTAGAATAGATGCCTTAACTATACATTTGTATTTTTTATTATGGATTGGTGTTGCCATAAGTCTTGGATGGCCATTCCACTGTGGTTATAGATGACCATTAATGTTGCCTGTTTCCATCTGTTGTGCACCTAATGACTACAGAAAGATTACTTTTTTGTTTTAGTAGTCCCTTTATGGGCATGTATGTATTGCTTCTACCTGTGTTATGACCATCTTACAGGTTGCAAATGGGAGTATATGACAGAGACAACATAAGGTGAACCACCAAGGAAAGAGTAGGATGGAAGTAGGATACAGTCCCATATTCCGCAGTGTCTTAGCTCAACAGATGTATACCAGTCTAAATTGACCTCTGAGTTATGGGCCAAGCACACTTGCGCTGTGCCACTCTGCTGGTCTTATAATATAAAGCTGTTTATAAAAGTGTCAACCCCCCCTGCCATACTTTACAATCTGATGTTAGAAATGTTTCATTTCAAGCCATGATAACCAGAAAAGAGATGTACAGATGTACACCTGAATGGAATTAAACCCATGCCTTTATGCATGGTATTCAGTGGAACAGTGCACTAGCATGTCATTCTACAGAATCACTCAGAGGAAAGGTTACTGAAAACAATCGGGAATGTTAGAACAGTGTTTATGGCTGAAAATTGCATATTGTAAAATAACATATAACTATCAGGGTATTAAACCCACCTCTTCTGTGTTGACAATGTGTACATTACTTCATGACTATTATGAGCCATAGAAGCTGTCATAGTGGAACTATTAACTTCATCTTATTTCTGCACTACTTGGTGTCATACATTGATGATCAGCTGAATTACTTGATGAATGTCAATATCTTAGTGCATTTCAAGGATTTTTCTCTATTTTTGCCATAGAATGACAAGTACAATTTCTCTGTGGTTATATATAGGCATTGAAGTTGCTGTCTGCCATCTCTCACAAAACACGTGACCACAGAAGGATTATTAGTTTGCTTTTAAAAGTCCTTTTTGGACATGTTTGTGTAGTTTGATAATGTATTTTAATGAGGATTAGTGGTTGGAAAGGGTATAGCACAAAGATGAAAAAAGGGCATCAGCGGATTTCAACCCATCCCTTTCATAATGATATGATACAGAGCAGAGCATTAGCAAGGGAAACCACTTAAGCAGTCAGACTGCAAGGGATACAAAACATACATATGAAGGAAATCTAGCATATTGGTAAAATGACAGCAGGAAAAAAAAGATTCAAGGGAATGGAACTAAGGCTTTTCTAGTTATATTTTCCATAGCAATGCATTAGTAAAGGTAGCCACTTAAGTTATCAGGCTATAAAGGGTCATTAAAAAGACACATATCTGGGATAAGTAAAACATTTGCAGGGCAGATAACAAACAGTGTAAAACAGCAAACAATCACTATGGGAATCGAACAACCTACCAAGCGAACTGACACAGTAGAAATCATTTTATGAGTACTCTAAGCCATCTGACCAGCTGGAATAAAGTCATTTGTTTAACTGTATTGTGCATTTGCTTGCTGATGCACAGCCATGCTTAGTGCATTTGCACAACTGATGGCAAGTTTGTAGTGTGTTCCTATGATTTTTCATCATTTTTGCCATAGGGCAAGAAGTGTTATTTCTCTGTGATTATATACAGCCATCAAAGTTGATCTCTGCCAGCAGTTGTTTTATAAGCCCTGTATGTGTTGTATGCTTCTATTTCTGGACCAGACTGAAGGCTGGAAAAGTGAGTAGAGGACTGAGATGAAAAGTGCAGGAACACAGAGGGTAGAACACAAACTAAGCTAAAAAAGAATGAGTAGACTGGAGGTGGGAGAGGATCATAACTCTCAATTTCTTCTTATTTTTTTAATTATTTTAAATGGCTATAACTGTTGCTATGCAAACAGACACATTGTTCGCATCAGCAGATAAGCGTCCCTGGTACTGTCTTAGGTGCTCTAGTCTGCTCCTGAATATCTCCTTGTTCCTTTCAATCTTGCAGGGACTTGAGATATAAAATGGGCTAATGAAAAACTGCATGGAGACATAAATTGGAAGAGTATTTGGTTAGGGAAAGGATGTATACTTACAGTACTGTGGTGGTGACTCTGCCCTAATTTCTGTCTCCTGCCAACTAAGGAGCTAAGGCTTATATCATTCAACTCACTGTAGTGGTGAAAACACAGTTGCCAATACATGCAATGCCAGTAGCATGGGTGACAGCATTGGCCAAAATATTCTAGGCATCAGCTTTATACTGTGACCTTGTATAGCCTTAATGCAGGAGCCTCCATCTCCACTGCTTATGGGAGATGTCCAGAAAAATATTGGACCTGTCCTCACACTTCCTCTGGGCTGTACAAGTAACACTAACCTCACCTTGTCCAACCATACATGTCTCACCTTTAAAGATCACTGGGTATATGGTAGAAAACTGATGCTCAAAACAGTTCTCATGTGTCTCAGCCTTTGTGCAAAGATGGACAGTGACAGACACCTCATTTGTGTGATGGATGGCAAAATAATAAAAGTATAGGCAGTATATTATTATGTTTCCAGTGGTACTGTAAGGTGTAAAACATGGCAGTACTCCATCACTCTGTTTGTCTCCAAGTACAAATGCTCAGCAGTGACTCCATCTTCACAATGTGAGACAAGTTAAAGATAGCATGGCTATTACTCTCAGAATTCCATTTATCACTGTGGAGCAGCTCACCCCTCATGATGAACAAATGAGCAACAGGTGGGAAACTTACACTTACCAACAACTTCAGCTCAGAAGCTCACAACATGTTTATCATGCCATTTTATACTTATAAAATGTCCTTTAGATGAGTTAATATTGTTAAATATCATTTAACTTGTATATCAGTTAAAAAAATGCTAACACTTGAATGTGTGACAGACCCTAAGTGGAGGTGTGAAGAACATAGCTCTTTAAAACTTACCTTCAGGAACATTCCTTATAATGACATATGCTTGACAGGTATGAGCATGGCAATAATTCTACCACTATAAACCTGGCTTCATGCTTATGCTTAGAGCTGACCTCAGGTACACGGGCGTGTGCATGGCATCAAGTAGAAGTCAACATGATATAAATCAGGTTTGCACATTGCACAAATTGAGTGATTCAGAAACAATAATAAGATGAGCAACAATTAGCATAATCCTGGTGCCTAGAGTGGGTAACTGACATGATATTAGTGTGATGGGTGCCACAGATCCTCATTGATTTATGGAAGATAAAACTAGTTACTACAGAAGATTTATCGGCTTACATAAGGTGTGTGTGTGACTTTTTATGGCATCTTTCTGCAAGGATACCTTTTTGTGCTATTACTTAATGCCAGGAAGTGCTGTCAGTTTTTCACTTTACATGTATTGGCTAAAGAAAAAAACTAAATGAAAACCAACAAACAGAACATAGGAGCAAAAGTAAAAAAACTTTAATAACTATAAAACCTCTATAAAAACAAATAAATGATTAACGCTTTCATCTTATTCAATATAGACTTCCTCAGATAAAACTGGTCTCCAAAGTTTCATCTAGTTATACTAAAATTGCCAGCAATTACAACTCACCATGTGACAGACAAACCCCCCCATTCACACCCAGGAGCGGCCTTAGGTCAACTGGTGCCCTAGGCAAAAGGGCTCCATGGCGCCCCCACCACACCACCTGGTGCCCCTATTCTGGTCTACCTACACCAAATAAATACTGGAAAAGTGCCCCTGCTAGAGCAGCGCCCTAGACGGCCACCTAGTTGGCCTATGCCTAAGGACGACTATGTTCACACCACTGCCCCATTACCTAATGTTCTAACATAAACCAGTAGTTCTCTGATCCTAGGGTCCATCAAAATATATGTAAAAAACAAAATGCATATAATAAAAAAATCTATAGATAGATCCTACTTGGCTGCATATACTACCTTTCCAAATACTTTAATTTAAAAAAAACAGCTGATGGACAATTGATCATTCAATCCAGGCTTGCTCATAGCATTCAATTTCAACTGCAATCTTGAGTATTTTCAAATATGGTGTCCACGGCCTACCCCTTATAGGTGGAGTCAATTCCTCTAGTACAAAAAAATTTGAAACCATGATCAACATGATCAATCAAGTGTTTTGAAAGTGGGTTTGAAGTATTAAATGTGCTTGTAAATCCTATCCCGTAAATCTCTCTCTGTCTTACCTACATAAAATCACAAACATTGTTGGCACTGAGCACAGTAAACAACTTTAGTGGAATAACAATTGTAATGCTTCTTCACTTTCTAGGTAAATCCATTAATTACAAATGCCTTTTTTATCTGATGAAGTCTATATTGAACAAGGCAAACGCACTAATCATGTATTTGTTTTTACAGAGTTTTTATAGAGTTATTAAGGTTTTTTTTTACTTTTGCTGTTGTGTTCCAGTTGTTGGTATCCGTTTAGTCGTTATAGTTTGTCATTACAGTTTTTTAACTTGTTTATTGGCTAAAGATGTCTGAAGGGTTAAATTGTAGATATACTGGCTGTAGTAGCATGCAGGCATGTCACTGTTGGTTGTAGCAATGCAAGTATGCCATACGTCAGAGTAATGTGCACCTTAAATAAATGTGGTTACAATATAATTTTTACAAAGGCCATAACTAATGAAGATGTGTTAGCTAAGTTGCATACTTGTTACAAGTGTATTCATGTGTTGGTATTTTAAGGGGTGTGCTTAGGTCTCAATAATGCCTGACATTCAGGTTAAGTCTCTTTAATGGATACATGTATGTTAGTGTCAGGCCCTACTAAAGAGTAATAGATTATTTATTTATAGGTTAGTTCTAGGCTAACTGCCCTTGTGGGCCGTTTCAAGCCTAGCCAATTAATGTATGTGAGACTCAAACCCTGCATCTTGTTTTGTAAGGCAAATATCTTGACCATTATGCCAACCTCCCTCAGGATGCATGCATATAGTATTACTGTTAGGATTTCTAAGACCCATGAAAGACTACAGTTGGTAATTGCAGTGTTTTCCATACCAACAGAACTATGTCTGTGAAACAGGCACAAAAAGTCACATCGACCCAAAAGCCTAAGTTTAAAGAAGCTGAAAATTAGGTGATACTAGAGCTCCACCATCTCCAATGGAAGGCAACTCCTTGCAGTGCAATCCACTGACCAACCATTCCATGACCATGTCTAGTGAGAAGTTGTCACCACCTGTCTAGTGGGAAGTTGTAGGTGGTGAGGATTGTAATTATGATATGGTCTATGGCAGAGCAACTGATGTGATCCATGGTGCCACCCAGAGTGCAAAGGCCATTGCATAGGAAGGGAGGGTTGCAGGTAGTGGGCTGTCTAATGAACTATTCCTTTCATAAATGGACACATTTCTGGCCTTACTTAAAAGCAGTAGCAACTCCACAGAATGCCACAGTGTGGTGCTTGATATCATAGCAAAGCTGACTGGCCACAGAGAATCTCAACTGATAATGCCTCATGGTATGTAGTCCTATTATCACTATCTTCCTAAATTTTTACCTTTTAGTTACATTGCAGTTTATAATACCTGTCTCACTTCTGGCACATAGGTACATCTGGCATCTAGGTGCAGCACCTACCTGCAAAAGATATGGGTAAGATTCTAACTCAATAGCATTTTTTTGCATGTGTAGTTGTGATTCTGGGTCATACTTACAATGGTTATGTTTTGTTTTAGTGTATTTACAGGTGAAACATTCTTTGGCATTGTAAAACTCCTCACATCTGATATTGGAGGCTCTGCTACCTCTGATAATGATGATGAGCTCACACAGTCAGGAGGTGCAGAGTATGTGTGTTGAACATAGGGAGTGTGACCCCAACATCTCTTCTTCATAGTATGAAAACAGTCTCTATGCCTGTGCATATCCAGAGCACACTACCATCCAGGAGTGGGGGAGTGGTCAGTTTGATAGGGACACTGTAGATTAGGGAAGTGTGGTGGACTTCAGTAGACACATGTCTGAATCTGCCCCTAGCCATTATGGGCAGGATGGGTCACACTGGGGGGGGGGGGTTGGTACCAGTGATCACCAAAGGTATGGTTACTTCCCTCCACTGAGGTTGGTGCATCATTAGCAGTTACCCAACATATGTGCAGGGCCTTGATGGAGTCACAGGCAAATTCTACCAGAGCCTCAGAAGAGATTGTGAGAGTGATCCAGGCTCTACCTGCTGACTTGCAGAAATGCATGATCCATATGCTTAATTTATTGGATAGAATGAATAACACAATGGAATCTGCAGTGGCTTCTCTCAGTTGTCTATTAGGGCTAAGTGGCTGTCCTCATGGCTGGTCATCTGCTACATCAGCTGATGTTAGCCAACCAGGCTATGGATGAGTTAGTTCCCATTCTCACATTGTTAGCACTTCCACGGTAACAACAGCTGTGGATGTTTCTATACCCAGGAGAGGCCAACTACGTGGTTGCTGTCATGCTAGCACATTCTCCAGCAGATGTTGGTCATGGTCAGGTAGCACACTAATATCTAGCCAGGGTTGTGGGAGACCCAATGCAACTCCTGGCATATTCACAGCTCTTAGGTTGGGGTGTAAATGGGAAGCTGAACTCTCTGCCATACATTCCATGGACCAGCCTACTAGGTCATGATGCAGTGCTGTATCATGCACTGAGACTGTGTATTGACACACACACACACTCACACACACACACACACACACACACACACACACACACACACACACACACACACACACAGACACACACACACACACAAACACACCACCACCACCACAGACCACAGTACCTTCGACACATCCACTTACCTTGACCTTTTGAAAATTAAACTCTTCATACCAATTCTAGCACTTCCGCTGAAAGCACATTTTCTTTTTATACACCTCAGTGCTCACACGTACCTGTGAAAGACATCAAAGTCAAAGTCAAAGTAAACTTTATTGTCATACAGATCAACACAGAGGAAAAGTGCGTGTCACTGCACGGAATTTCGATACTTGGGCTCGTACCATAAGAACTATAGTTTACAGAAGGAAGATTAATAATAATTTAAAAATACTGACATAGAAATCAAAAATAAGATACTAAAAATAAACACAATAAAGTATAAAGTATAAAGTGAGCTATGTAGATAACAATGACATATTGCACATAAATAATGATTGTTTACATGCACTCCAGTACTCCTTTTCCCACCTGTGCAAATGATGATAACTGTGTCCTGCCCTTTCTACATTGTTATTTAGGTTGCCTACATCTGATGCACAGTACAGCTAGCCTATACATGTGTAAGCACAATCTGGTATTTTTGTAAGCATTATTTTGCTGCATATATCTTCTTAGCTCTTGTATAGGTATGTTGTAAAGCTATGTGCAGTCCACTGCCTCTTTGCTAGTGCCATGGCATATCATATCCACCTCCATCTGGCATGGTCATCCCCTGCTGCTAGCTCCTCTTCTGTCTCAGCTGCCACTGCCTGCTGTGCCAGAAATTGTGGTGCCTCCATCCTGCTACAACTGTTTCCTGTCTATAGTATTGTGTAAAACAACATGCATGGTAAGTATTTTTGTACATGTGGTGAGGTCATACTATACGGTCCCACCAAATGTATCCAGGCAGTGAAAACATGACTTCAGCAGGCAAACACATTCTATGATATTTCTGGTTTGTGGTAGGACAGAGTTGTAACTGATCAGTTTTCTTATGGGGATTTCTAATTGGCGCCATTAGCCAGGTTTCCAGGGCATTTGCAGCATCACCCAGAAGATGACCCTGTGTGAAGTTACCTTTGACAAACTGCTGATTGAGGTCACAGGTATGCTGTATGTGAGAAACATGGAAACTGCTTGTGTGATTTGTGCACACACACATCGTAGATGATGTCCTGTTCATTACAGACCTCCTGGCAGCTGATTTAGTGATATAATTTGCAATTCAAGTACTTCTTCTGAATTCTGAGTTCACTGTATAAGGCCTTTATTTCAATGTGGGTACAATCTATGGTCCCCAGTGCCTGAGGAAGTGGGCTATAGCATTAAAGTCTGGCATGGTGTTTGCTCTCCCCTCTGGGGTACATACAGACTAAATATGTCTCCTCCATTTTAAAACATGGTATTGAGGAACTAGTGGAGCATTCTGGAGTAGGTGATTGAGATACCTCCCGCTGTATCATATTTGGTCACTTAAAGGTCCTTTTACTAATATGTGTAAGGCCGTACACACCTTTGTATCTACTGGGATAGGTACTCCATGCCTCCCATGGGACTACAGACAAGGCCAACACATTCACTACTTTCTGCATTATGTCCCTGTCCACACAGTACCTGTCCACTATGTCGATATCATTGTGGGCATGAACCCTTAAGCATGGTCAGAAGACCAGGCACCTGCAGGGGTAATGTCATGCACTACTGGTTACAGTATCTGCTTTAAGATCCTCTTGCAGATACAAATTTACAATGGTTGTGGCAACCCTTACACTGTACACTGCCTGAACACAGGCATTTGGTTATGCATCGATCTAAAGTGGCTGCAGCGTCATGGTGGGGTTTTAAACACTTCTGAATTACTCTGCTGTGTTATTTGATCTCATTAGCATACACAGCGCTGCATTATGTGGTCATTATCATATAACTCAGCTGTCCAGGTTACTTCATCTGACTGCATTATGTTGCTCAAATATCTGAATTGCACATGCCCTGCATAGTGACGCTTGTCATGAAATTTACTTAAGACAATGTGGTGAAGTTTTATTAATTTGCCTAATGATCTCTTAATGAAGTTGTAATGGAGTATGCCATTGAACATGTTATAACTTAACTGATTACCTGTGATAATATATAACAACATAATTACCTACTTGATTAATAAATGCATTGTTATGTCAGTTTTTGTCAGACACTGGTGGTCCTGTTTCTTCAGAAAGGTGAAAGAAAGACTTGTGAAACAAAAGTAATGACATTGTGAAACATAATGCATTTGTCAGCATAGCTTCTTGTGCTCTGATATAGACAGCACAAAACACACACAGTTAAATATTGGCTGTCAGATAGTCAGCATAGCTTTCAACATCCTTTAAGGTTATGCCTTTCAACTGTCAATGACTTTTTCAGAATACTGACTACGGCTTTGTCCTTCAATAGCAAAGACAGGTTCTTATAGACATGAAAATCATCAAAGGCATCAAAGTTGTCATTAAAAAGGTTTATGAAAATGATTTAGTTTTGAAACTGTCTGCTTGACATTTAGCAACTTTTTGAATATAATACCAATAAAATGGATCAGAAACGTAAAACAGTGATTTTTGTTGATAACTTTCCAAGTCAAAGAATTAAATGTATATATGCAAGTTGACCATTTATAACTGTTCTGAAAGAAACACAGGGATGAAAGACTATACAATAGTTGCTCTTTTCATGGACACAACTCAGTATTTTTATTAAATTACTGAATTGGAGTTTTGATTAAATCAAAGATATGATCATATGTTAAATTTCATGTTCACATATTTAGAACCATATGAGAGCTTAACATAAATTATTTCATGCTAGACGTAATGATAGCTGTGCTGTAGGCTACTGTAAACTGGTGACCAGTAAAGCAGTGTTATTCCTATCAATACCCATCAGCATCAGTGTAATACTGATAACAATGTTTTGTGCTAAGATGGACCAGACCACTCAGTCAGAGCAGAATCATTGTCAAATGGGTTCCTGGGCAGGGGAATGGATCAGGGCCACACCTGCAACCATTGTGGTGTCCCATCACTTGTCTCTCCCTCAGTTAACATAAACTTTACTCAAACCTGTCAGCATGCTTGCTATTTCCTTCTTAACTTTCGAAATGAAGGCAGAAATGTGGATTTTATTTTAAACTAGGCTATTAATGCCTTTTCAGGAAAGAATGTTGGTAGTATTTATATTACTAGGGGTCATTTTTGCAGGGCTTTGGGGAACTTCCCCCTACTCTTTTTGATAGCTCAGGTGGATGTAAAAGATCTCAAAGCACCTATGATTAACACAGACAGATGGGGCCTCAGTTTAACATCTCATCCAAAGGACAACACACTGAGGAGTGCAACAATCCACCCTTAAAGTGCACTGGAATATCAGCAATCCATCTACATGCTGTGGGAGCAGAATCCACAGCCTTCAGCGCCAAAAACAACTATGCTGTCTGTTGAACTACTAACACTGCTTTGAAATTCTACAGCACACACACACACACACACACACACACACACACACACACACACACACACACACACACACACACACACACACACACACACACACACACACACACACACACACACACACACACACACACACACACACACACACACACACACACACACACACACACACATACACACACTCCTGGAAAGCTTGTTGTCCCCAAGGAAAGGCAGCTGCAGCCCTTTGATCCAAATTTAATGGCAGGTTCAAAAAGAAAATAATTCTATCACATTTGTCCCCAAGCAGTGGCAGTTTTCTGTCCAGAAAACAAAATAACCCCTTCAGTTTTCAGGTCTAATTTGATGACAGTGGCAGTTCCAGCTTGTTTCAAAAAAAGAGCATAAAGTCACCTCTGTTTAAATCTAGCACATTGCCTGTATAAATCCCCCAAGTGTTCTTAGGTTCCAATGTGCATTACTGTGTGTGCACAGCATGTGTTGTCATATGCCTCACAATGCATGAGTGTATCCTTAAAAAATGCACAGATGTATGCAAATGCAAAATATTTTGTTTTTTAATTCTTGTTAAATTTGTAGCATCCCCCAGTGGGATCCCAAAACCAGTGGACCCTAGGCAACTGCCAAAGTCACCTAGTACCAGATCTGGCTCTGCCCTCAGTCTTCCCTCAGTGAAGAGCTCTATTGGGTCACTATTGTGATCCATGTTACAATTAATCACAGCACATAGATTAATCCTTATGACAGGCATGGTGCTAGGAAGAGAAATATGTCACTGGTGTTAAGTCAGTGTTTGTCAGTTATAGCATCATTTTCACTAATTAGCTCCTCAGCTACATTACTTAGTGTGTAGTTAACACATGTATCCAAATGCCTAGATGTAGCTTTCTTCTCCCTGTTACACCTCACAGAATGTAATCATACCCACCACTGCAAACATCGCTCCTGTATCCTGAACACATGTCCCTGGGCTCTGGTGACACCAGAAACCTTTGCATGCATGCTGGTGTCACCCTAGATATACATGTGCATGGTTTCCTTCCGAACTGTCCAATACACTAGCACTGCCGCTAGAAGTACTATTATTCAAATGTAGCAATAGACATACTGTCAGTTCGTATCCTTTGCTATTTGTAGCAATAGAATGTGTTTCACCATGTGTAAGATTTACATTCACATTACTTGCCACTGGTTCATGAGCTGAAAAAGATAAAAAAAAAGTTTATAATAAATGCTATAACTTAGTTAATTCTGCACATGGGAGCTGGCATTCAAGAACATAATGTGCACAGGTGTATAAGCCTTCCATGCACTGTGGTTTGTTATGCCAGTAACTAGTACCACAGTCGACAATTAGTATCACGTCCAGCAGTTGACAATGAGGATTAAGGCTGTGAGCTATTAAAAGAACTACTTCCTGTGGTACAGGGTTGATTACCTCAGCCTTCATTCGCCTATCGCTTGACCTACTGTAAGTCATTTAACCAAACAGTGCTTTGGGGCAGTTGGGAGTTTGGGCTAGGCTCCTTAATGGTCTCCTAGACTGCATGCCTAGTAACCGCCTATTAGTAGTTCATAGACTTCACAAGTGCCACTATTCAGCAGGCAATAATCGTCTATGAATGGTAGCGAGGATTGCATACTACAATTCTTTGCATCATGTGCTCTCTTGCCAAATGCCATCCAGCTGTTGATGGTTGAATAACAAACCTGCCCAGCAGAGACTTTTGTGCAACTTACCTATATTATAATAGGATGGAATGATATAGTGCAAATGTAGGCATCTTAGTGATAGTGGGTTCAGAATAAACAGATTGTTTAGTTACTTACAGGACTGTGCAGAGTCTGTCTGTTAAGTATGAAACCCCTATTGAAAGTACATATGTGAGAAGTTGAGCCTGTTGGCATGCTTATCAGGATTTCTGTAGAGCTACATTTCCATACAAATCTCATATAGTTTCATGTCTTGTGTAACTCTAAGTATTGCAGCAATGTATGTTTTCCACTGGGCAGTAAGCCATACATAAAAGTATGTACAGCATTGCCCATGCCTGCAGAGGATACCACATTACCATGCTATGGTAATGACAGGATGTGCTGTTATGCAAGCTGTCATGGCGGAAGCAAGACAGTATCAGAGAGTGAGGCTGGGACATGGCAGTGTGTATAGTCGGCCACCTGCATAGTACAGGACTCAGTTGCCAGTAGAAATTTGTCTGCTTTGTTGTTGAAGTGGTAGTGGGTTTTGGGGTGTGAAAGTAGTAGTCTGTTGCTCACTTCTGTCTGCTAAGCAACATACTGGTAGGGGTGAAGGGTCTTGGCAGCAAGAACAGCTACAACAGTTATTTGCATAGCATTAATTTCCTGTAGTTTACACTATGAGACCAAGCATATACAATGGTGTTGTACATTTTGTGAATTAGGTATAATAGGGGATAGGGTTTATATGCTTGTAACTGGATTGTAACTGAACGTTTGGTACACAGTGGAAGAGGACTGCAGAAAGGGTCTTGCTGCACTGTTCAACATGAATTTATGAATTACAAAGTGCTTTTATGCCATTCTACTACATTCAAGTCTTCCACGGTAATGCACTTTTGTTGCCTTAAGGCTTGCTGGCTGAAAGCTGGATAGAAGATTAATTAAGTATTTTAAATATTTTTATTTCTTCATCAAATTATGAAAGGGAGAATTGATGTTAGAAACTTAAACTAAGCAAGGTGATCAGATATTGCAGAAGTTAATAAGGATACAGATGATTTAAAGAAGAAAGATTACTACAAAAAATACACATCAACGTGAACAATACAATGATATCAGAAGCAGTGCATCTTACAATATTATGGGAACTATAAAATATAAATATATCCATGTGTCTGGCTATCTGTTTATATACACTGAGAGAGAAATTTAGAAATTAATTAGATATATAGGTCTATGTGATATAATCCAACTTCCAAAATTTTGAACACCATATGTTCGAATTTGGAAGTTCAAAAAATGACAACAATGAAACTTCAGAACAGCAAATTTTTTCCCAGGGAAAAAATTTGCTGTTCCGAAAAACACGCACATAACACAAGCACACCAAAAACCTAATAAACCTACACTACACCTTACATATACAACTATCTATGCACTAAACTTAACCCAAGCCCTAACCCTAAGGTCTGTCACCATCGCACACTTACCTTACCCGCACCCTAACCCTAAAGTCCGTCACTATCGCACATTTACCTTACCCGTGCCCTAACTCTAAAGTCTGTTACTATCGCACACTTACCTTACCCGTGCCCTAACCCTAAAGTCCGTCACTATCGCACACTTACCTCACCCGCACCCTAACCCCAACATCCGTCACACTCACAACCTTACCTTAACCCGATCCGTAACTTTCGCACCACAGTACAGAAAATGTCGAAGCCGCGGTAACAGCCAACCGAATTCTTTCCCTGGGAAAGAATTCAAATTTCCGCTGCTTCAACATTTCTATTTTTATGAACGTCCTCGTTTGATCTTCCAATACTCGACATTTAGGATGGTCGATTAAATAACATGTACCCGATATATATGTCTGCAATCATGAGACTGCATTTCTAAGCTATGAGGGAAACAAGTCTAAGATGACATTTTTACTTAGATTACTAGAAGCATTTTGGAAAGAAGTGGGAACAGAAATCAAACCCAGAAGTGTACAAAAGTCAGGTTGCAACAGACTGCATGGCCAGATGAAAAGGAAGAAAAAATTGGAAAGGCCACTGTTATAGTGGAAAATATAAAGAACTTCTGGAACAATTGCATGTTGATCAAGATGCACAAGTACTAAAGAAGAGATGAATTTAAACCAAACGATGAAAGATTAGTAATGGCAGCTCAAGACAGTGAGCTACATACACATTGATTTGCAACATCTGCAGAAAGGTGGGAGATACAGACAAGTGTTGGTTCTGTAGTACATACGTGCAGTCACATATCTTGTACCACTATTGTCATTTGTATGATTAACATATGATGTTTGTGATGTTCCTTGCTTTAGATAGCATGCTTCACTGAATCATAGACTGGTGTGCCACAATGTCTCCATGCAGCATGCAGTACATTTTGTAAATTATTTTTGAATCTTGTCCAGCGTGGCTCATTGGTAGATTTTGTAAGTTTATGTAGATAAGCTAATCTGGTACCCAGAAACTTAGCAGAGGATGCTGTTATCACTGATGGTATACAATGTGTTTGTGACTTGATTTGAGTGAATTAGAAAAATACAAAATCAGCCACCCACCATCTTAGCACTCATATGTACTTATATTTGTGTTTACATGCTTTGTAATTGCTAATAATGTTGTTCTGCTACTCTTTATTAATCTATAAGGTTTTATACACATAGTATGACTCACAATAAATGTAATGATTTTGTATGCATGTTTTTATAGATAGCAGTTAACAATTATTGCTACTGTAACAAAGGCGGTATTGATATTTACTTAGGCAGTATTCACTGGGCACTATAGAAATGGTAATAATCATCAGCTCCATGACCAAGGGTGATAAAGCTCTGCCTGTGACCAAGAT
Organism: Protopterus annectens; assembly: GCF_019279795.1. NCBI lineage: Eukaryota > Metazoa > Chordata > Ceratodontiformes > Protopteridae > Protopterus > Protopterus annectens. Next base: position 141,757,492 of record NC_056733.1, on the reverse strand, counting down.
GAGGGTCACTTCATTAACTGATTGGGAGCCTGATAGGGTAATTTTAGGGAAAGGACAGAAATAGTTTGTGGGTATGGACAGATTTCTTGTTGAGGCTTTGGTGGAGACTGTAGTTGTAGAACAGCAGCTAGACCAAGCTTGTGAGAGGATTTAGCGAATATCCGGCAGCAGGTCCCAGGTACAACTGCTGTCATAGCACATGCTTCATTAAAGAAACACCTAGAGTTATGATGCCAGCATGTATGGGATAGGGCCATAACTCTAAGCTACAAACCCTACCTCTACAAGTGGCTATGACATCATCTTGGACCCACACTCTTCTTACATCACACTCATTTTCATCAAGCCTTAACCTACCTAAGGGCAGGCGACCCTAACCATGAGTAGGGGGAGTTTAAACTTGTTTATGCTGCTAATAGGAGACAAAGGAATGTTTTCTTTTAATTTATTTTCTTGTTCCCTAGGTTAGTCCAACTAGGCTAGTGGCCTGTTTTCAGGGGAGACCCCGAGGTGGTGTCTATATAACCAGGGGAAATTTGGCCAGGGCAATGGTGAACTCCTACTTTATTGATAGTTGCTGTGGGATATTTTACATCCACCTGAGATACCACCAACTCAGGCAGATGGAACCACAGTTTAATATCTCATCTGAAGGACAACACAGTCAGGAGTGAAGCACCATCCTTATGCTGCACTGCGGTGTCAGCAATCCATGTGCATTGTTTGGGCATAAAACCTACAGCCTTCTGCACCAAAGGTGAATTTACTACTTTTTTACCACTAACACTTGAGTGCATGGTGAAATTACTCCCTGAAACAGCTTAACCCTTGCTGTGAAAATAGTAACCAATGGAAAAGAAAAATAAAATATTGCTTAACCTATATTTTAGTTAACTTTTATTATATTTATCTTGTATTTTATTTAATACTTCTGATGAATTTTAATAGGTAATTTGCTATTAATACCATTGGTATATAGACTGCAAATTAGGCACACCTCCTCATGGTTCCTGTCACGTGACTGCTCATGACATAACTTTACTAGTGTTCAGTAATGCCACTCCTACCAGTAACATGGCTGCACTCATTCACTTTGTAGCTCTTTTGTTTGAGAGCTAGCCCTAAGCTAATCCCAACACATAACTAAGCAGCATCAGGCTTTTTCATGATAAAGCACAGGCCATATTTAGTGTGTAACAATATTCAAATCTTTCTCAATACCTTCCTAAACGTATTACTAGTAATGTGCCCTTCCAATCAAATTTAGCTTTTGTTGTTTCCAAATTATCATGTTTATATACTGGCAATAATTCTGCTTGCACATTGTAGAGAAAAAAGAAATGATGTTTGGGAGCAAACCAATTTGCCCAGGGGCAACTTTGGTTTAAGAGTTAGAGGGAGTTAAGTGGGGGTGGGGAGAGGGAGTTTGTTGGTAAAGACGGTTAAGATTCAGAAATAAAGGTTGGTTTGATTAGATTCTGGGAAAGGTTAATTCATTCAGGAGAGTTTAGAGGAAGTTAGGGTGGGACTTAGGTGTTTTGTATGAGTGTAACTAGGAAGAGGAATCATATTTTGGCATGATCTTCCTACTGCAGGGATTACATCTCTGACGACCAGTAGGTAACTTTGGACCAGGTAGGCTTCTGGTTAATTTTGGTAGGTATGGTGGAAAGGAGTTAATGTTTTTTTTTTCTCCTCTCTTCCCTCTTTCCCCTTTTGTAACTACTTCAGTTTGTAGTTAGCTCGCTAAGTGGGATTGGCTGGTGAGTTTGGTAAGGGTGGTTGAGATGATTTATGGTTGCATGGCTGGCAGCTGGTCTTTTGGTGAGGATTTCTGCTTAACTTTTTGGTTGGAAGAGATATTTGGGCTAGTGGAGTTTGTGGGTTCTTTTAACGTCTCAGGTGGTTTTGTGTGGAGTCAGCCGTTTTCTGGTTCCTGTTTGGTTTAGAGTTGGGTGGGCTCTCCATGGCAGGAGAGATGGGTCAATGTTGCTCTGGTCATGGGTCTATTTTTTTTTTTTTAGCTGGTTGGTGGTAGTGGTTAAGTTTTAGAGATTTTTGTTCTCTCCAGGCCAGGAGAGATGTTTCCAGTCACAAGGTGCTGAGGATTAATGGTTGTTCACCGCACATGTGTGGTGAATCCTTAACCATCACAGGGAAGGGTGTGGGTGCAGGCTGTTGCAAGGCAGACATGTAGTCCATTATAGGGCTGGTTCCCTAGCAGTACTTTTGCTGCTGTGGTATACTGCTTCTTGATTGGTTGAGGTATTTACTTGGTGAGTTGCTTAGCTCAACCCTGCAGTAGATGTGGGATTATTTTTGGAAGGTCACACAAAGGGGTGGGGGTTGGTTATCAGGGTATCACTCTCAACTGTCCAGATGTTTGCAGAATGTCCAGCATTTGACTCCTATTGGTCTGTTATTTTAATGTGGCAGTTTTCTGGCAAATCACTGAGAACTACAGTTAGGAAATAATGGCAGACATTTGATTTTCAGGTTTATTATCCTTCAGAAAAATTATGCTAATGCAAAACCTGTTATTCTCTCAACTTTCTACATTTTTAGAGTGATTTTAAAGAAGTGTCCTTATATTTGGCCTCCGTTCTCCAATTGATTGTGGCTTGTGTAATCTCAGAGGTTGAGAGGTGTGATTCAGTACTATTTCCCAGGGATCATCCAGGGGGAAAAAAAGTAATTTCTAACACTAAATGGGTGGTAGACCCTTTCAATAGGAAGCTTGTGGGGAACAGGGGCTTTTACAGACACAAATGAAGAACATTCCTCGTAATGTTGTACTTTTGAGAGTATGATGGGTTGACAGGTTAAATATGCACATGTGATTAATAAAAGGTGTACAGCAAATGGGAGGAGCCTAGTTTAGGAATGCCAGCATTTCAAAGTTGGACTTTGTACCCTTCAGAGCTTTCATGTAATGCTTAATTGTCTATGCTTAAGGTTGGGGGTTTAGATCTGAGGTGGGGATAATAGATTGCTGTGTATTCCTTATGTTGCTGATATGTGTGTGTGTGTGTGTGTGTGTGTGTGTGTGTGTGTGTGTGTGTGTGTGTGTGTGTGCGTGAGTGAGTGTGTGCGTGTGCGTGTGTGTGCATGTGTGCGTGTGTGCTTGTGTGCATGTGTGTGTGCGTGTGTGAGTGTGCGTGTGTGTGTGTGTGTGTGTGTGTGTGTGTGTGTGTGTGTGTGTGTGTGTGTGCATGTGTGTGTGTGTTTTTCTCTCTCTCTCTTGAAGTCTTAATGTGTTTCTTTTTTGTTGCAGATGGCAAATATGCAGAGTTTGTGACAGAGGTGGCCATTGTGTTGCAGGTGCAGGAGCTGTTCCAGGAGTTGCCTCAGGCTGAGTCAGGGATGGCAGATGACCCAGGAGAATCCAGTCAGAAGAGATGATATCCGGCAGCCAAGACCAGGCTGGTGGCTCAAGAGAAAAGAGCATGGCAATTGAGGGATGTTGTCACAGAGGATCTGCCAGCTGCTGAAGTGACACAGGATGGAGTGGCAGGTAATGACATGTTGTTGGAAGTCCATTTTGTAGGGCAGGTTCGGTGTGTGTTAGGGATAATTGCAGGATAGCTGGGGACAAGGTGTATCAGGGTCGGGTGAAGTTGTAGGTTCTATGGGGGAGGAGCAGAGACCTAATAATCAGGGGTAGGGTGAGACAGTCAGTGGGGAGGATAGTGTACGTTGTCTATGGGGAGCTTGGGGTCATCTGAGGGAGGGGTGGGATTGCTCTCTGAATTTGGGTCAGTTTTTGGCATGCAGCCTGTTGATTGGTTATCTACATAGGCTTTGGGGTGAGGAGGCAGGGACAGTTTTTCTGACCCCCCCCCACATACCATCCTCAGTTAAGGAGAAGATGTGCAGAGGGAGTATGTGGATGTCTTTGAATTAATTGATGTGGAAGGAGTTCAACGACTGGTGAAACTGGACATGGCTAATGACAAAGATCTTTTTGCTGCCTTAGCTGCTTTGGAGAGGAAGACAGTAGGTAGGTTGCGACCAAGAACATGAAATAATTAAGTGGTAGACTTCATGTACTACATGGCAATTTGCCCAGAAAAGGATACTGCTTTGGCATTACCACTCTTGGCGTACTTTCTTATGATTTGGGAGGCCCAGAGGTTGCAGGCAGTAACTGCTTGGTTGTGGTATGGCCAGAGGTTCCAGAAGTAGAAGGCAGTCAATCATTCCCTCCATTGGGAGGTTTGTCATCCGGACATATGTCTGGCCACTATGATGGATAGCTTTAGAGCGGCTAGTGAGGGGGGTAGGGGAGAAGGGTGAGCATGTTAGGCTTTTAATGCAGGACATTGCTTGTACATAGGGTGCAGGTTTTTACATGTTTGTTCAAAGTATGTGGGAACACACCTGGTGGTGCAGTGTGTTCGGAAAGAAGGTAATTTTATGACTTCAGGATTGCTGACCACCAAGGTGGGCGACTTACCTTCTTTTCAAGTGTTTCAGAATCTATGGGATAGGGGTATTTTCAGGGGCTGCAGGGGGGTGTCCTTTTGGGGGGCAAGGGGACATTCAGAGGATGCATTCTTCTGTTTAGGTGCATGTATTGTGGTGGATTCTTCAGCAATTTCCTGATTTATCTCTTAAAGAAGAAATAATTAATGTTTTTTCCTAGGGGATTTATATTAAATCAAGGGTGTTGAGGGATGGAGTTTTTTGTAAGAATCTGCGATCTGTATGGGGAAGGATGATATATTGGAGGGTTTGGTAGAGGAGGAATGACAGATGGGAAGGTTGTTGGGACCCTTTGATAGCCCCCCTTTGATTGTTTTAAGGTTTCCCCACTGGGTCAGGTTCATAAGAAAGTGGCCCACGAATTCTGGTTTATTCATTATTTGTCATACCCAGATGGGAACTCTGTTAATGACTTTATTTCAGTAGGCAATGCTAAGGTTAATTATGCATTGTTGGATGATGCTGTGAAGATTATTTGGGGGTTTAAGGATCCATGGTTGGTGAGGTAGACATCGAATTGGCATTTCACCTTTTGCCAGTATGGGAGGATGACTGGCCATTGTTGGCTATCGCAGTTGGGTACAAGTTTTACTTTGACAAGACCATGACAATGGGATGCTCAGTTGCCTGTGCTACTCTTGAGAAATTTAGCACTGTACTTCATTGGGTGTGGCAGCAGGGTGTGAGCACACAGAGGGCAGTGCATTACCTGGATGATTCCTTGATAGTAGGTGAGGGGTTTGGGGGAGCATTGGCAGGTTTACAAGAGTTTTCAGGGATGTGTGAACAGTTGTGTGTCCCTTTGGCTAGACAGAAAATGGAAGGCCCAGCTAAGGCGTTGTATTTTTATGTTTACTAGTAGATGCAGAATGTGGGTTGTTTTGCTTACTGGAAGGCAAAATAGTCCATTTAAAGGAGAGGATTGGAGGGGTGATGTGTAAAGCTAAGGTGGAGATCAGGGAGGCTATGGAACTTTTAGGACTTTTAAATTTTGCTTGTCAGGCGGTTCATCTGGGGCATACCTTTTATAGGTCAGTGGCCTTTCTACTAAAAGGAGAGAAGAGCAAAAATCATTGGGTCAGGATTAGTAAGTTGGTGTGGGCAGATTTAGCAATTTGGTTGTCCTTTTTGGAGTGGTTTAATGGTGTTTCCTTTTGGCAGTCATATTGGGTTGGTCAAGAGGAGTTGCAATTGTTTACAGATGCGGCTGGTGGTATCAGGATGGGTGCATTTTTGGTGGGGAATGTTTTGTGGCTCATTGGCTAGTGGATTACAGGGATAAGTGGAAAAGTGATATTGCCTTTTTGGAGTTAATGCCAATCTGGGTTGCATCAGTAGTCTAGCAGGAGTGGATGAGGGGAAAGAGAATAATTTTCTATTCAGACAACTTTGCAGTGGTGCTTGTTTTGCAGGCAAAGACTGCTAGGTATGAATTGTCATTGTTAGTTTTAAGTAAGTTGTTTTTGCAGAGCTTGTTAATAATTTTTTTCTTTCTCAGGTGTGCATGTGGCAGGGGTTAAGAATGGTATTGCTGACAGTTTGTCTTGATTTCAGTTATCCAGGTTTCAGAAGTTGGCCCTAGGGGCAGCAGAAGAGCTGATGGTGTTGCCATACAAGTTATGGCATCTTGGGTTGATGTAACCTGGTGGTTGGTGCAGCAATCATGGGCAGTATCTACCAGAAAGGTGTATGGAAGAGCATTATATGATTTTGATACATTTATTTTACAGTTGCCTAGGATGAAGGGGTTTGGTCAGAAGAACTCTTATTGCGTTACTTGGCATCTAACTTGGGGCAAGGCAAGGTGGTGCTGTCTGTCAAGGTGGACCTGTCAGCAATTAGTATATTTGCACATGTGGCAGGGCTGCATGAATTCATGAAGTCCTGGACAGTGAGGCGTATGTTGAGAGGATGGGGTAGAGTGGTTGGTTCAAATATGGATATGCATTGGTCTTTACAAGGCAGGTTTTGAAAATTTTATTGAAGGGTTTAGCTTTAGTTGTTAGTGACTGTGTGGATTATGCTTTGTGAATAACTTTGTGTTTATGGATTATTTTGGAGCATTCCGGGTGCCAGAACTGTTGGGATTATTAGTTTGGACAGATGTCATGGTTTGTCCTGTAACAGTGCACATTTGGTTGTGTGGCCTAAAATGGATCATTTTGGGAAGGATGCTCAGATAGTTCTTGGGAAAGATAGGAGTGAGGGCCTGTGTCTGGTTGTTTAGGTTGAGAGACTGATGTGAACTCATGGGGAGCACTCTGAATTTAATTTCTTATTTGAGGTGTAGTAAGGTAGTAATGGGTAATGAGTCTGTATATGTAATAAGAAGGCTCTGTTTTGTATGGGTTTTCTAGCAGAGAGGTTTTCCATGCATTCTTTTTGTATTGGTAGGGCTTCAGATTTTGCAAGAGAAGGCAGATCCATTGAGGTCTTCCAGAGAGTGGAGAGGTGATCTTTAAATACCTTTTTTCTTATATTAGGTAATGTATTCAATTGATAAATAATATGCATTTTTTTTTCTTTCAGGAAAGGAGATTGTCATATTGGCCCATTCGTATAATCATTGGGGGTGTGAAGAGGGCTGCGGTTAGGATGGATGGAAAGGAATTTGACTTAATCGATTGTGTTAGTTGGCATGGGATTAGAGGTCTTAGGTAGAATCAGTTTATGGATAAAGTTGCATTGATTTGGTCACTGATGGGGCTTCCTTGAATATTGATGATACATTTGGCTGGTAATGATTTGGGAATAATTCCTAAAAAGCAGTTAGTGATAGGATAAAGGAGGATCTGGTTATGTCATATATGTTATATACAGGCATGTGCATTGTATGGTCTGAGATAGTACCTTGTTTGTGTTGGAAGAATGCCGCTAGTTTTATGGCATTGGAGCATGCATGGAGATTTATTAATTGTAGGCTGGCATGGCAGTTGGGTGTTTTGGGTATGTATATGATAGACCATAGGGATTTTGATGACAAGGACTGAGTTTGGTTTAGATCTGATGGGGTGCACTTGAATTAGTTTGGTTTAGATTTGTTTAATAAACATTTAAGTTTATTTTTAGAAGATTTGGTGAAAGTTCTATTGTAGGAGAGGGGGAACAGCCTATGATCAGGCTGGTTGGCAGAGAGGAGGGTCAGGCTTGTCTGTCTTCTGTTCCCTCTCTTTGTGTTGGATGTTGATGCAAGGAGTTTTGGAGGTGAAAGTGAGAGGTAGGATGCTGCTTTGATTAATAAGAATAAGTGAGCAGAAGTATGGATGCTGCTTATTTGGGCAGGGTGAGCAAGGGTACGCTGCCCTGATGTATGTTCCAAGGATTTTACATGTTGTGGTTACAAGGTTATTCGTGCTATAATTAACATTTGAAATGATGCAATAAAGTTATGTTGAAAATTAATAAAGTTTGTCAAATGTCATTTTGGTGTCATGTGTTTTATTGAAGTGGACCGGGACAAATGAGGTTTGGAAAGAAACCAGTTTGTTCAGGGACATCTTTGGTTTAACATCTTTGGTAGACATTGGGCTAAACAATTATGTTAGCATCAAAGGTCTGTCTGTAGATGCTGATTTTATAGTGCAGATTTATGAAAAAAAAAATTTAAATGTCATAATAAATAAATATTGCTATCTCATTTCTAAATGAAGGAGTTGTAAATACATACATTACCTTATGGGATCGTTTGATATTTTATTCTTCTTTTGAAGGATAAGTGGCATTAATGGGTATTCACAAGGAGTAAACATGTGTAATGAAATCACCATTGCAGCTATACATGGAATGCCTTGAGCTACTGAGTATGCCTTTTAGTTATTTCAGAGACAACTGAATAACGTATCCTCTTTGCCAATAAATTCTACAATATACCTCCTTAAGGGCAATAAGCTGAAAATGTTGTTTTGTAATTATTTATTCTGGTAATACAGTAATATATTGTTACTAACCTATCTGCAAAAATCAGCAGCCTATGATGGACTTGCACAGAACTCAACTTATAATAGCTTTCTTGAATACCATGATCTCACAACTGACAAGGATCACTTTATGTGGCTAATTCTGATGCTGATTTGCATGATCTAGATAAATAGATAATGAATGACTCCTACTGAACTGTAGGAAGATGTGTATTCAGTTAACAGTTAGCCCAGTGCTGCAAACAACCACAAAACTAAATGGCAACTTTTGCCTTTTGTGCTTCTTCGGACTTTTATCCGTTATGTCTGTTTATTTTCCACAGTTGTGTTCCTTACATTGACCTTTCTTCTTGGTCTTGGTATCAGCCACTATTGCAGCAGTTGCACCCCTTAAAATTAGGAAATATGATGTTAAAAGTCTTGAGGTAAGTCAGAAACATTTTAAAACGGACCCTATTTAATTAAATAAGCTTGAATATTGCAGATCATTTGAATCAGTTTTATTAGATAGTTAAAAGATATCATCAAGCTCCTAACCAAGAAGAATTAGTTTCTTTGACAAAGTTATATTTTTTCAGATGTAATCATTATGTTTTTAAATGTTACAGCAGTTGGAAGGATTATAGCTGGACCATGATTCTAACAAGCATATTGTTGCCTAAAAACTGTCGTAACTTGAATTCAGCTTAGGTAGGCATCTGTTGGTTAGCAGAAAAGCTGTGTAAAGTGTTTCTTTTCTCTGTGGAGTTTGCACTTTGCCATGTCTGCGAGATCTTTCTCCTATCAGTCTGATATTTCTCTACCTCAAAAACAAATGTTCAATTATCTTGCATTTATCACGAGCAGTATGACCTGAAGCATGTCTGAAAAAGGATCCTGAATAGACAAGTTCAAGTTCTAAGACAAAGCCAAAATTACATTTTATAACACAGTTTTCTACAAATTGCAAGAGAGCACCTTGACACTTTATCCTAGAATTTAAGCACTGGAGATAAATGTTATGAGCTTAGTATATGGCTATCTCTCCACTTTTCTCCATGATAAAAGCTTTGATTTTTAATACAGTGTTGCCCGGTGTTGCTTGATGTTAAAATCTGATGATAATGAAATCTGATGGTCTCATTTGCAAGATGGTATTAATGCATCAGGTGAAACTTGAAGAAAAACGTTGTTTTGCTGGAGATAAAGGATAATGAGCAGAAACATGTAGCAGACTAATGGTGTAACTCAAGCTATGGTGATAAAAAAGATTGTTACTGAGGGCTGTAGTGTGGCTGTTGGAAGAACAATGCAGGATCTGAGCCTGAGGTGATCAACTGAGTAGTTGTCCCGTCCCCCCTTAAATGACTACACTACACACAAAAAGACATTTGACAAATTTTATTAAACGATATTATACAATGAGCTATGTACACAAAACCAACATTAATTAATTTCTTCAGCAACGATGATCTCCGGGGCAGTGTCACCACTCACCCTGGATGAACTTTACCTCAAGGCAGCGTACCAACTCACTTGATACCTTCTGCACCGGGGCAGTGTACCTACTCACCCACATAAAGAGGCAGCGTACCTACTCACCTCACACCATACCAAAACCATAAACCAATACACCTTCTTTAGAGGGGGAACAGAACAGGACAATCCTGTCCCTCTTCTCTGCCTTGCCCACATCTACCATCCATATATAAAAGAGGAGGGTGGGAGGGCCACCAACTCACACCAAATGTGCCTACTTCCTCTAATCCCAAACCCTTAGTACTGTCAGAAGTCCCACGTACTCCTTCCTCACTTCCTTTTACATCTCCCTCTCTCCTTAACCCTTTCACCACCACAAACCCACTATCCTAACCAACTGCAATCCTTACCTTCCTTTCTACCACTATACCCTCCCCACACCCCTTTACTCCCTTACTTGAGGGACCGGGACAACTTAGTTTGTCCCAAACTGCATTTGTTACATCCCTCCTTAAATGACTACACTACACACAAAAAGACATTTGACGACCTTCATTAAACTGTATTATACAATGAACTATGTACACAAAACCAACATTAATTAACTTCTTCAGCAACGATGATCTCCAGGCAGCGTCACCACTCACCCTGGATAAACTTTACCTCAAGGCAGTGTACCAACTCACCTTGATACCTTCTCCACCTGGGCAGCATACCTACTCACCCACATAAAGAGGCAGCATACCTACTCACCTCACACCATACCAAAACCATAAACCAATACACCTTCGTTAGAGGGGGAACAGAAGAGGACAATCCTGTCCCTCTTCTCCACCACCAGCCTGATCCCAGGCTGTTCCCCCTCCTAAATCTTAGATGCAATCATATCCTCTAAAAAGAGTTTCAGATGCAAATTAAAAAGATCCAGACCCACATCATTAAGGTGTACTCCATCCGTTCGATACCAAGACTCCTCTCCATCCCTAAAATCTCTATGGTCAATAGTATGCATCCCCAAAATCCTTACTTGCCTAGCCAACCTTTGATTAACACACCTTCTAACCCTTTCAATTGCCTTATGACTATATGCAGCCCTCCAACACAAATGCGGAACCAACTCTGACAACACAATTTCCATACCTGGGTACAATGCCTGTAATCTCATCAAATCTCGCGGCTTAATGCCCACCAATTGTTTTTTAGGAACAATGCCCAAGTCATTACCCCCTAAATGAATGACTAATATACATGGACAACCCACCTTCAGTTTAGCCCTCTCAAATTCATGTAACAACCCATCCCACCTAAGCCCCCTAACACCATGCCAGGACACTGACCACCCTAAACGTGCTAAACCCAAATTTATCCCATCATCCCTAACTAAAGAATGCTTCTCTGCCCAGTGGATGAACGAATGCCCCAAGATGATAATGTGCTTCCCTAAAAGAAAAGAAGAAAAATTAATAATCAGACCACAACTTATCTAATATAAGACAAAAATGCATTTGAAGACCACCTCCCCACTCTTTTAATCAATTCAATAGAACTACCCTCTCTAGCTAAATCTGAAGCCCTACCTATCCTGAATGAGTGAGCTACAAGCCTCTCCACCGGAAATCCCATACAACGTAAAACCTTCCTCACCAAAGTATGAATCTACTACTCAACACCACCTTCCCATCCACTGAACAAAAAATTAACTGATCCACGCTCCCTTTTTGCCTCCTCACAAATTCTTTTTCCCACATTACTGGACAAATGCAATGATTCCTGTCAGTTTTAAGCACCACCACACATCCCCTACCCAACTGATCTGTCTTACTCCTCCTTAATGCAATAGTAACCTCGCCCTCACCTATAATGACATCCTTCCAATATAATGAGCCTAAAAACTCCGAAATATGAAAAGCGCCAAAATATAACCATGTACATAATGTACCCCACATAAAATAATCCATAGACCCCTTTTGCAACAAACCTAACCCTTTCAACAAAACTTTCAATATAACCCTCGTAATTGGCCATCTAATATCCTTATGTTCCACCACCATTCTACCCCAACCCCTTAACATATGCCCTGATGTCCAGGACTTAGTGAAATCATGCAACCTCGCTACCTTAGCGAAAATGCTAATCCCAGTCAACTCCACCTTAACCGTCTGCAAAGCCCTGCCTAACCCCCAAGCACGAGCTACATATTGCAGTAGTAATTCCTCTGACCATACCCCTTCCTCCTCTGGCAGCTGCAAAATAAACTGATTAAAATCAGAAAGAGCCCTACCATACACCTTCCTTGTAGAAGGGGCCCAGGAATGCCATACCAATCGCCTGGCTACATCGACCCAAGATTCCACACCTCCTCTGACAGGATTTCTGGCACCTGCTCCGCCCATGGAACCAACCCTCGAAACCTGCGAAACTGAAATTGGGACAAGCTATCAGCAATCTCATTCCTTACACCAGGCACATGCACTCCTGTAAAAGAAAAATTTATTAGAAGGCTCTGCAAAACCAATTTACGTAACACCAACAATAACAAGCCTGACTTAGCTGTCTTCTTTTGCAATACCCTCACTACAGCCATATTGTCTGAGTGAAAAACTACTCGTTTGCCCCTCAGTTGCTCCTTCCACACCACCAAAGCTGCCCATATAGGCATCAATTCCAGAAAGGCCATGTCCCGCTTCCATACCTCCTCCCAATCCCGAGGCCATTCAGCCGCAAACCACCGACCCCTAAAATAGGCCCCCGTGCCAGCACCCCCAGCTGCATCCATAAACAACTGAAGTTCCTCCTGCCCCACCCAGTCTGACTGCCAAAAAGATATCCCATTAAATTGTTGCAAAAACCTGTTCCACAACCGCAAATCCTCCTGCACCAGTTGGGTTACCCTAACCCAATGGTGTTTGCTCTTACCCCCTTTCAGCAAGTACGCCAGTGACATACAAAAAGCTCGCCCTGGGTGTACCACTTGACAGGCAAAATTCAAAAGCCCCAGCAACTCCATAACTGAACGAATCTGAATCTTATCCTTACCCAACACCGAACGTATCACTGACCTAAGCCTCTCTATTTTATTCTCTGGTAAACAAAACAATCCCCACTCTGCATCAACTGTTAATCCAAGAAATTCTAATGCCCTTGCTGGACCCTCCATCTTATGCTGAGCCAATGGTACCCCTAACTCCTCACATATAATCATAAACTCCCACAAACCCTACTGTGCTCCTACCCTTCCTTCGCCCACCAACAGAAAATCATCTAAATAATGCACTGCCTTTTGAGTCCCTATGTTCTGCTGCCAAATCCAATGCAATACTGTACTGAACTTCTCAAAAGTCGCACATGCCACTGAACAACCCATGGGCATAGCTTTATCAAAGTAGTACTTATCTCCTACCCGCATCCTCAATAGTGGCCAATCCTCCCTCCTAATAGGCAACAATCGAAAAGCCGACTCAATGTCGACCTTAACCAACCATGGCTCCCTAAATTCCCTAATCACTTTTACTGCATCATCTAAGGAAGCGTAATGCACCCTAACCTCCTCTTCTGCAATAAAATCATTTACTGAATTCCCTTCTGGATAAGACAAGTGATGTATCACTCTGAATTCCCCTTCTCACTTCTTCGGCACCAACCCCAAAGGTGACACCCTGTAAGTACTAAAAGGCGGACTATCAAAAGGACCCAATAACCGCTCCACCCTACTCTCTTTCTCCAATAAAGCCTCTAAGATGTCCTCTTTGCCTTGAACAGATCATAAATTCTTGCAACCCCCCCCCACTCCTTCCCACTGTTGACTTAATAGGAAACCCCTTTTGAAAACCCTGTATTATCTCCTCTTTGATGGCCAAACCAGGAAACCGATGAAGCTTATCCCAGAGAACCTCCACCTTAATAGGGAACGGCACCACTCCCTCTATTGCCTCTAAAGAACCCAAGTCCAAATCCCCGGGACCCACGAAAATGACCCCTCCCCCGGGCTGGCTGAAAGCCTTGCCCACCAAAACCACCTTCATGACCCATCACATTGGAGTTCCAGGACAAACCCTGACGACCACAGCTAGTGGCCGAATGACCCCCTCCACATCTCAAACAAACATGGGCAAATTTGCACCCCACCCATGAACAGGAGCCACTATTAAATGACCAACATACACCCACTGTTTCCGGTCCACTCAACCTTCTGTTAAAGCCCCCATAACTATCCTTCATCGTAGCCAACCATAGATCTGGGCGACGCACCTCCCAACGAAGTGACTGGTCCACAGCCTTCCATTTGCAGAAACGCTGATCATACCAGAGCCACACATTACCCTGCCTTAACCGCTGTGCCTCACGAATGGTAAGGAAATAGCCTAGCATCGGCAGATCCAAGGACCTGTCCTTCTCCAGCTGCACTGCCATAAAATAAATAAAGCCAACCACCCAATTATCCCACGTCCTAGGGCGAAGCTTACCTACCCTCTGCCTTCCCAATGTTGCTAAGGCCACTAACAAGTCCTTACTGTTAGAGGGCTCTGCTTCTACTAGCCATTGGACCCCTTCCACATCGATCAGTTCAAACAAATCCACATACTCCCCTTTCCAACTTTTTTCCTTAACCGGACCCAAAATGTGCAGAGTCAGAATAACTGCTCCTGTCCCCTGCCCGAAAGACTGGGCAGCCAACCAATCCCCAGGTCACAGCCCAAAATCAGAGCCTACCTCTGAGCCCAAGCCCAAACTGTCCCCGGAACCCCCCACCCCCACGTCGCATCTCTAACCGGGTACCTGGCACCCTGTGCTAGTTGCCTCCTCTATCCCTTGCACACCGCCCCCGAGATCCCCAACTGCCAAGTCATCATCCCTTCCCACCATCCTCAACCCCTAGCTCCCCCGACAATGCTGCTGTAATAAAACCATTACCTGCACCTTCGTCTTACGATGTGCTGGGAACTGGTGTCTCCACTGCTATCACCTGCTACAATGCCTGCTGCTTTTTCCCTCCGGCTGGGGTTCTCACTGCCATGCATCGCCTCTTCTGACCTGGGGTCTACTCAGGTTCCTGTACCACCTCCGATGTTGTCACCTCCTGGAACAGCTCCTCCACCTGGGCCACAATTGCTTGCCACCTCTGCCTCAGCTCTGATAATTTGGCCATCTGTAAAAGAAAACAAAATATTAGCACTATTCTATAAGCCCGACTGCCCTACTCCCCCCCTAACCCCTGGTATTGCCTTGCCCCGCACTTTAACTTATCCCTGCCTGCCCACCATCACCTTTCACCCATCCTGTCAGCCATACCTCCTACTATTAGTACCCCATCCTACCCTAGCATATCCCCTATCAATATCCCTCCCCCTATGTATATATGAGGGGGAAAAATAATTAATTAATTAATTACTTAATTAAGTCCCTCTAACTATCTCCCTATCAATCAGCCACCCAATCCCCTCACCATTCACACAAACAAAGCTAAACACACTTACCTTCCCTCCCAGCATGATCCTCTAAGTAACGGTTATTCTACGCAGTGCACATGCGCGAACCAACGCTAGGACCTAACGGCTGAAAGACTGGCAGCACCAACCCACTACACCACCAGGGAGGATGAGAAGCCATATCATCACCACCACCACCAAAAACTGGGACAGAGGGACACCCGACCAGCCACGACACCATCCTGAAGGACAAGAAGACTGACTGACACCCACGAACCCACCAGGGAGCACGGACCACCAACTGCCACTATACCACCGATGAAGAAAACAACAGACCCCCAAATTCAAGCCGCAAACACCGGGGAAGTGACATGGACACATTGGCCCACGAACCCACCAGGGATAAGATACTCCGGACAACTGTGATGCCATTCTGAAGGGAAACCGGAAGGCAAACGGACACCCACGAACCCCTCAGGGAGCGCAAACTGCAAACACCACCACTAACACCAATGAAATGGAGCTGGGAGCACACTGGACCCATGAACCCACCAGGGATAAGATACTCAGGCACCGAGGGACACCCGGATGACTGCTACGCCATCCTGAAGGGGAACTGGAGAGCAAACAGACACCCACAAACCCCCCAGAGAGTGTGAACCACAAACACTGCCACTACCACCAACAAAATGGATCCAGGAACATGCTGGACCCCCGAGGAGCTGATCTGCCTCTATACCCCAATGCTACTGCCAGCCATGACCACTGGGAGAACATCTACCCCAGGAACAAATACAACCGGCCCATGACCCCACCAGGGAGCACGAGGGGATGATCTACTACTACCCTCCAACCTAACCGGGACCCGATTACACTGATGGACCCCCCCTTTGTCTACCACGACCACTGGGAGAACGTCTTACTGTTTTTTTTTTTTTGTTTTTTTTTAACTGTACCTCGACCGCATGGCACCAATGGCCTGCTACCCTATGGAGCTAAGGACAGGCCCAGCCTCCTTCCATGGATGTCACTCGACCGCATGGCCCCACTGAAACAAGGCCCAACGAATCCCCAGGAGACCGGCGGACAACAGGGAGCAAGGAAAACTTCAACCACCCAGGTAAGCTTAGTACTATTCCCATCCACTTTATTATCTATAGCTACCTTATTCTATTTTTTTTTTTGTCCACCCCCCCAACCGTTCACCCACACACACACACACACACACACACACACACACACACACACACACACACACACACACACACACACACACACACACACACACACACACACACACACACACACGCACACACACTCACACACACACACACACACACAGTACTCTATCACCCTTTCCTATCAGTAAGCTCAAAGTATGTTCCAAGACCCCAGCCCCCCCTAATCCCTAGAAAATACCAAAGGGGGAACTGACCCAGACCACCTAATACCTTCTGTCCCCACCATACAAGGCCTACCTTCATCCACGATACCTACAGGTCATCTGGACGTAAGCTAGTTATCACTCCACCAACTCATGCCAAATGTACCTACTTCCTCTAATCCCAAACCCTTAGTACTGTCAGAAGTCCCACCTACTCCTACCTCACTTCCTTTTACATCTCCCTCTCTCGTTAACCCTTTCATCACCACAAACCCACTATCATAACCAACTGCAATCCTTACCTTCCTTTCTACCACTATACCCTCCCCACACCCCTTTACTCCCTTACTCGAGGGACCGGGACAACTTAGTTTGTCCCAAACTGCATTTATGCTAGAAAATGGAGCTGAATGAAGTGGATGATTTAATGAAGGAGCCACACACAGCTTTAGTAAAAGAATCTGACAGAGAAATTTGAGATAAAACCTTACAGATATTGGGACATATGGTCTACACTGATGTCTAGTTTTTGAGTAGGAAGACTATAAAAGTAGGAAGACTATTATTCTAAGTGCTATGCTGGAAAGGGAAGAATGTATTTATTGCTTGGGATTTATCAATTCCAAGATGGCACCATAGGCTGAAACTGCAAAATGAACTTGAAGTACTGAAAAGGTATTTAGGAAACCATTGTTCATGGCAAACAGGGACTTTAGCAAACCTTAAACTGTATTGATTCAGTTTTGTTTCATGATATGAGAAGAAACAGGTTTTGTGACAACTAGGAAAGAAGAGTACAGTTGAGGGGTGTCATATATTTTTCAATTACTACCCTTCAGCAAAGGCAGATACAGTACAAGAATGCAAGTGGCAAAGACATAGACAGATATAAGTTGTCTTTTCCAGCTTTGTTTAAGGTATTTTTGATGAGCGGCATGCAAATATTTATCAATGCAAAGTAGAAAATAGCAAAGTTATAAGAACCACTATGACAGATTGAGATTCATGTGGGAGAGCATATGTAGCAACTAGAGTGACCTCAAAGGTTCCTTACAAAAAGAATACAAGGTGTAACAAACCTACTTTATGCAGAGCATCTTAAAGCACTTTCCCTGTACTCAGTCTCATATAGATTGCTGAGATGTGATCTATGCCTTGTTTACAGGTCATCTGCAAACACATTCATAAGTCAAAGAGTACCAGAACTACAAGGTCTAGGGACCTGAATTTTGTCTGTGACTTAAACAGAACATGCTGGAGAGACAGACGTGTCCAGGAGACTGACCCTCCTATGGAATAGGTTCCCATGCACTTGAACCTGAGTTAGTCTATTGCCCAGTTTAAGGGCAACCTAGACCAGTGAATGGAGAATAGAAAATTTATACCAGGCCTGGCATCTATATATAATAATAATAATAGAGTACAATGCTACCTTTGGCATGTACTTTACCAGGCACCTGCAGCAACTGGAAAGACCTCAAAGGTTTGTTACTAAGACAATGCAGGGTCTTCAGCATATATAGGTTCATAGGTGTTTACTAGGCTAATGACCACAAGGGCATTTTTAAGCCTAGCCATGCATCCCAAATCTCTGACGAGTTCTGATACCCTTGATAAGTGTCAGCATGGGCCTGGGAGATGAACCAATTACAGGTTACCTGTTTGCGTCAGAGACATAGGTGCCAAACCAGCAATGAATTTCCAGTTTCCCAACCAATTGTCCAAGTTGCACTTGAATTGCATTATGGAGGAACTCTGCTACACATGGATGGGTAGCCTGTTCCATAGACGGGGGAGTCTCTAGGATGCATACTTATCTCTCCAGCAGGTCATATTTATATCACAGGCAAGGTTTAAGTCTTTAGTATGGGTAATTATGGTACTATTTGTTTTGTGGATATGCAGGAATTCCATCAGGGTGGGGTCTGACAATGCCCTGTATGCCAGGCATAGATCTCCCCTCAAAAGCCTGTAGGAGATGGACTAAAAGAATAGGGCCTTGAGGCAGTCTGCATAGGTCATATTACTTATGCCTTGTATTCTTTTAGTGAGGAAACTCTGTGGACATTCCAGTTGTTGGATATGCCCGGTTTGGTACATATCAAAGGGGGCATTCTACTTGATAGGTTTGATGAATGCAGACTACAGTGGAACAATAACTTCCTTGGACTTAGATGCCATATCTTTGTTTGTAAGTTGTGCAATATAGAATGATTTCCTCACCACTGCAGACAGGTGATGATCAATGGCTAGATTATTATCTATGTATGTCCTTAAATCCCTGACTACTGGGTCAGCTCTAAGGGGTGTGTTGTCAATAAGATAGTTACCAGGGATGGATGACTTCCCAAAGGATACTATTATGCATTTCCTTGGCATTTAGTTTTAATCCATGACTCTGATAGCAGTTGTTTGTTTGTGTCAGCCCCTCCTGGAAAACATTTGTGTCAGTATGAGACTCAATGACAGCTCCTAATTTGCATTCATTTGCAAATTTAGTCAGCCAGAGACCACTAACATTGGCCTTGACTTCTGAGAAGTAAACGCAAAAAGGAGCAGTCCATGGACTGATCCCTAACAGTAATATCATACTTTGACAGACTGAAATCTCTGTCACTATACTCTGTGTCTTACAGACTACTTAGAGGTGACCTCTGCCTTGCATATAAAGTGATCTCAGATCCTGCTCCAATGGAAATGCTGCACATTCTTAAATCAAATGGTATAAAATGCACTCACTCTAGGAAACTCAGCCTAATATGTGACATTAACAGGACTTGCTGGAGAGACAGATATGTCTCTCAGATGTTACCTCTCATATGGAACAAACTTCCAGTTCAGGTGAAGCAGAGCCCCTTGCTGACACTATTTAAGTATAATTTGGATGATTGGATGGAAATTGCAATTTCACCCCTGGAGTTTCAATTGTGTCCCTGTTGGACAGGGGCAGTAGTTGTTAACTTAGTTCTAACTAATACATTCATATTCTTGGGAACAAAGGTTGTACTTGGCTAGGCTTGTAAGGGCCCTAGGGCCATTAGCCTAGTAACCTCCTATGATCCTATGATCCTATATCCCTTATGGATAAAGGTAGCTTATAAATGCCTGGCCCTAAATGTCTTATTTGGATACAGGGCATCATTATTCTTTTGGAAAAACATTGCCTGGCTTAGAAAGGCCCTCCTGCATCATTAGCCTAGTAACAATCTATGAATCTATGAATCTATGAGAGACTGAACAACTGAGATGGGTGAGAAGTGTAGATCCCCCAGCTGACCCCCTGAGGTAGTTCTGAAGGATGACTGGGTAGAACAGCAAGGAAATGATGACATTGTTAGGCTGGTTTTGTGACAACCAACTTACCCTCACTGTCCAGAAAGTGCATATATGTTTCCATGTCTTATTCTAAGTACAAACTATTTTGGTTAGTGCAGTTATGCATGTACTA
Organism: Protopterus annectens; assembly: GCF_019279795.1. Lineage (NCBI taxonomy): Eukaryota > Metazoa > Chordata > Ceratodontiformes > Protopteridae > Protopterus > Protopterus annectens. The sequence goes on along the minus strand of NC_056733.1, from coordinate 141,737,374 downwards.
TTGGGATATTTGTAATACTGATCTCTCACTGTAAAAAGGAACCAATGATTCCTGTTGGTACAAGCTTTGCAAAATTATAGTATAAATTTATATGATTTCATTTTAATATACATTTGTTATCACTTAGAAACGCTTGTAAGTGAATGGAAAAAGACACTAGATATCAGGGCAAGACTTAAGCTTTAATGTCATTGTGATTGTTAAATATAACTGCAAAAATGTTCATGCAGCTGTTGATTTTTATTGTTGTTTATGATATTGTCAGATAACTCTTATAGACACCAGTTATGTCTCTGCACTTGATTTAAATGTTGACTTCTATTTAAGTGATTCATATGTTTCTGTTTTTTTGATATTCATAATGGAAAATTCAGAGTTCAAATATAACAATTAGAATGAACTTAACTGCAAGTACTTAGAGACTGCTTATCAGTATTGATTGATATTATTAGCTAAATGTGGACTTGAAATCTTCAGTGTTATAATTAGACTTGAATGACAGATGGTAAAAGTTATGACTTAGCTGTTATGTTAACAAATGAGTCTCTTAATGGTATACTGAATAAGCAAGCCCTGTTTGGGATCAGGGATGTAGTGAGGGTTATATGATCTTGACAGCCAGATGTTAAAATGCTTATGATATATTTTCACTATATGACTTTGCTTACATTTATTTAATTAACATTTATATAATTAAGTTTCAAATTTACTCTGTACATGTCTGAATTGGTAGAGATTTCTATAAATACTTTTAGTTTTACCATTGTTTGAATTTCATAAGTAGACCTGTATCTTTGAATACAAGAATAATGTACTGAAATGTTGTTAGATTCTAATGGTTAGGCATCCATTTGCAAGTTAGAATAATGCAACTTGACTGCATTACTGTTAGTTACGTGACTTCTTTAGTGTGTCATTGTACCATTTAAGGTTTGAAAACTGTTGAAGTCTAATGCAAGTACTTGTGAACATCCACAATTTTAATGCCAGTCAGAACTTCAATGTTAATGATAAAAAGCTTAATGTAAGGATAGTGACATGCAGGTATGTATATGTAAAGATATATAACCAGTGGTGCTTTGTATAAATAAAGAATTCTGATTTTACTGTTTGACTTTAACAGCTGGACATAACAAACTGAAATAAGGTTCCCCAACTGAAATATTGCCAGATCTTGATGTTTAGACATCCATCAGAAAGTCTGAGTACTAGCTGGGTTAATTATTGTTAATTAGGATGAACTGTAAATTTGTCACTGTATTGTTGAAATGGTGAAAACAGGTTTTGGATTTTAATTGTATTATTGAATAATCATAATAATTAAAGCTGGTATGAGGACTGAATACTCATGTTAATGCATTTTAAATGAAGTACATTAACATATGGCTAAACATAATGTTTAAAAGCCATATAGCATGTGTATATTCAAAGTTCATGTTGAACTTAGTTTGGGTTCATAGGCATGAGGAGATGATATGTTTTATGGTGATAAGTCTACAAATTCTCTTGCACAGGAGTTAGAGATATGTTATCATTATGATGTTTCAGTGAGATTTCATATGAGCTAGTATGACTATGTCCTAGGCTGTTCAAGTTTTGATAGGGATGTTTCCATAGAAACATCTGTGGTATTATGTTTTAGTAGTCAGTCATGAGTGTTTATTATAATTTAAGTGGAATAATTCAAGGAGCAGTAATGGTTTCTAGAGGTATTATACAAATTTGTTTAAGAAGGCTGAGAAAGAGTATTGTCTTTGAAAGTCCACATTATATATTTTAAGCAACTATGGGGGTTCTTTATAATGAAGAGGGGAAGACCAAATAATAGTATTTAAAGGTTAAATATATGTAAGACGTATGATAAAATTTATCTGAGTGGTCTGAAATGATTAATATGGTTTGATGATTCTATACTTAAAGCAATATGGATGGATATCATCTGGGAATGGTACCCTATAAATATATTTATGCATTAATGATAATGTATGTGCGAAAGAAATCTCTGGAGAAGATTTCAAGATTAGAATGAGATGTGCCTTACAACCTCTTTCATTTAAGGTATTTATTTTCAAGATTACTCTGGAGGCTACAAGTGAATACCTTGTCATGTTCTTGAAGTATTCTGAGTGAGAAACAGTAGCAGTGCACCTAGTTGATAGCATTACCACCTGTCTCTCTTTCTGCAGAGCAGTACTGATTTGGCCAGTTCCATTCTGGGTGGGGAGTGACTTGAAAAAGTTAAATGTCTTTATATTTTACAAGAAAAAAAAATATTTCTGGCTTTCTCTAAATGTCACAGAAACAATTGATATTACATTTAAGCAATCTTAATATAATATAAAGTAGTATAATTAACCAGCATTGCACATCACTGAATTTTATTTTAGTAATAAGATAAAAATAAATATTTTTTTATTTAATGTTATTTGTCTTTTCAGATTTTCCTGGTTAGGGGTCACCACAGTGGAACTCCAGTCTGCTAATGATTGACAGTAGATTTTTTTATGGTGCTGAGTTGCCAGCCCGACGCCCAACCTTCAGTGAAGGCATGCCCATTCACGCATGTCTTTCGGAGGCCACTAAACTATGGGGAGGACATGCAGACTCCACACAGAAGGCACTCCAGCCATGAATCAAACAGGAGAACCTCTTGCTGTGAGGCAACAATGCTACCGCTGTACCAACGCGGCTTCGTATTAATGATGACATATCTTCTTGCAAAATCTCAAGTTTCAGTAAGAAACCCTTGGGCATCTAAAAAAATGTCAATCCTTATACCTGATCACATATTTTGTATAGCGATCCACTTGTAACTGGTATTTTGCATAACAGCAACAGTTTTATAGAAAGTATTATCAATCTTATACACAGAACTACTGATTTGTCATGCTCAAAGATTATGGTTTTGATTAAACATTTGTATGCAGCAATATAACAAATCAATGGGAAGCAATGCAATGTAAGTGCTAATATACTTGCTATTTAAGCTCAAAATTATTTTCCAAGCACAGAAGAAAATAAATATAGGGTGGGTGTGGTGGTGCAGTGGTTAACATTGCTGCCTCACAGCAAGAGGTTCTCTGGTTCGATTGTTGGTTGGGGTGCCGTTTGTGTGGAGTCTGCATGTCCTTCCTGCAGTTGTGTGGGTTTCTTCCCACATCCCCAAGACATGCTGTGGGTGACTTGGACACTCTAAATTGGCCCTAAGTGTGAGTGTGTGCCTTCTGTGGAAGGTTGGGCACCAGGCTGGCAACTTGACACTGTAAAACTCCACTGCCAGTCATTCTGCAGACCGTTGTTCTGCTGTGGCAAACCTTAACCAGGAAAAGCCAGAAGAAGTAGAAAATAAATCTGTAACTATATGTTCTTGAATTTGTGTTAGAAGATTTGTTAAACTGAAGTACAAATGCCTTTTTTGGTTTTAAGCAGGAGGTGTCAGAAAAGTTACCATAGGGATAACTGGCTTGTGGCAGCCAAACATTCATAGCAACATCGCTTTTTCATCCTTCAGTATTGGCTCTTCCAATCATTGTGAAGCAGAATTCACAAACCATTGCATTGTTCACCCCCTAATAGGGAATGTGAACTGGGATTAGACCATTGTGAGATAGGTTAGTTTTACCCTACTAATGATGTGTTGTTGAGATAGTAATCCTGCTCAGTATGAGAGGAACCACAGGTTCAGACATTTGGTGTATGTGCTTGGCTGAGAAGCCAATGGTGTCAAGCTGCCATCTGTGGGACTATGACTGAATGCCTCTAAGTCACAATCCTGCCTAAACGTGATGATACCATAGCATTGTGGATCTCCGACTGGCGAGGGATAGCTGGCTGCAAGGTTGGCAAGGACCATCGATCTTTACTGGGTCAGAATGTGGAGTGAAGGGGGCCACCTCTTTCCAACAGGGCACTGCACGTTCATGGGGAATGGGGTGCTAAATCATTCATAGACAACCTGATTCTGGGTCGGGGTTTTGTATGTAGCAGAGCAGCAAAAAGCTGCGATATATTGAAAGTCAGCTCTCACCAGTGGATGTTGTGAGGCCAGTAGTGGCCCCTGGTGAGTTGGGATCAGCTAAACACTGGCAAGAGACTGGTAGCGGACACATACCATAAGGGGAAGTTGAAAAGAACTTTGAAGAGAGTTTAAGCCAATAGTGGACAAGTTCCATAAATGAAAGTTGTAAAAAACTTTGAAGAGAGAGTTTAATAGGGTGTGAAACCATTCAGAGGTAAACATTAAGGATAACTTCTTCTTCTGGTTGCTTCCATTAGGGGACACTACAGTGGATCATTGGTCCAGAGAACAAATGGCAGTAGAGTTTTATGGTGTCAAGTTGCCAGTACATCACCCAACTTTCCTCAGAAGGTACACACACTTACAACTAGGGCCAATTTAGAATGTTCAATCCACCTGCAGCATCTATTGATAAAATGGGAGGAAACCAGAGAGGACCCACAGGAGCAATATGCAGACTCCACACAGAAGGCATCCCAGCCAAAAATCAAGCTGGAGAACCTTTTGCTGTGAGGCAACAACACTAACCACTGCACCGCTGTGCTACCAACTGTTAAAGGTGACAATAAATAAATACATATACATACATAAATAAACATCTTCATACTGTTACACACTTGTCTTTTGTAAAGCAGAACAAGTTAAGTGTTAACAGCTCTTGAGTGTGGGGGATCATCTGTCACTGCTCATAGCAAAGAACTGCAAAATGACAATTCTTACTAAAGCCTGAAATTTAGCTACTTTCCTTGGCTGCAGTTGTAAAATTGTTCTGAATTGCTTAAAATGAGGTCTCAGAGAATTGTACATGACAGTCATCCGGGAATAGAATGTAAGCACACCTGCTGCAGAAGTTGTGTAAGATGCTTGTGATTCACACTCCTAACATTCTAATTTAAAAGATTAGGAAGACAACATAACTTTCTTATGTCTATCATGATGTATATAAAGGGGACTTGAAATGGATTGTGGGAAGGGAAAAAGAAAGCACTAAAACAAGATCATTTTAATATGTTACGAGTCATGTTGGCCATTGTATGGGGAAAAACATATCAACATTTTATTAGTTGCACCTACAGTTTTTAATGCATTAAAAGAGCTCAGAAAGCAAAGATACATTGATAAAAAACCACTGCTTGAATTCCAAGGAGGAGTTTTCCATTAATTGTGCTACCCTTATATGCATATGAAAACTGGCTCTCTGAACGTCGATTGTAACTAAATCCCCCCCCCCCCAGAAAATGCTGCTATTCTCACCCACACAAAGGTCCACTGCTTTTACCTTCACCATAAATGCAAAAGATGGGACAATAATCTCCCCTGACTCTTCTACAAAACTACTAGGCATCATTATTGATAATAACCTAAAATTTGACCTACAAGTAAACCAATTGATCAAGACCGTCAATAAAAAACTTGGGTCACTATACAGAATTAAAGCCTTCTTAACCCCCCCAGCTAAGATCGTCATAGCCCGCTGTCACCTACTCTCAACACTTCTTTATGCTTCCCCCCTTCTCTCTAATCTAAACAAGTCTGTACTTAACAGACTGTCAGCATGTTACAATCACATTGCCAGGTTTGCCACAGGTCTGCCTTTTAGAACACACCACTGCATCAGCCTTAAACAACTTGAGTGGCTTGAACTTCTCAGTCTTATCCAATTTAACCTTCTAACTGCAGCCACGAAAATCCTCCATAACCCAGATAATACACCAGCTCTTAAGAATATCATCACCCCCTATAACAATCCGAGACTGCTTCGCTCCTCAAACAAACTACTAATTCAAACTATCAAAACTAACAATGTAGCCGGTGACTCCCTCTTTGCAAACTCTGTTGGTAGAGTTTGGAATCTACTCCCAGCTGATATTACATTGCTCTCCTCCCTAATCCAGTTTAAAACCAGACTTAAACTGCATCTGGCTCTAAACTGGCTTTGCCACTATAACAAGCCTGGCTAACTCTTATCTTAAATGTTAATTACTAGTCAATTTACTGTAAAAATTTTCCCCTGACTGTAACCTGGGGTAACTCTAACCTGAGAACTTGCTTTTACATTCTTTGTAAATATCAAATCTGTAAATTTCTTCATTGTTTTAATGATATTGTTTGTTTGGAGCTTTTCTCCCCGGGCCTCCGGTGAAAATGGACATGATTCCAGTCGGACTACCCCGGTTAACAAATGTAAAATAAAAATAACTAAATAAATAAAAATAAGGACGTTTGACTTGGTTAGTTAAATATAATATGGTAATAATGATGTCAAGACTTCATTTTTTTATTTTGTAAAGACTAACTAGTCTGGAGGTTCAGACTTAAGCTATCATAGTACAACAGGCTAGGTATAATTTACCTGTGAACTGACTGAGGGTTCTAGAGTGAAGAGTAAGAGGTCAAGAAATACTAAACCAGATGAGGATGCTGAAATTTAGTTGATCATGGCCTAGTGATGAGTGTATTGCAAAATCTACAATGATAATTGATATTTACTGCCACTGTGTTTTAACTTGAGTAACTTTAAGGGTAAGATTATGATGAGTGAGAATAGGTTGTTTCATAGCATTATAACAGGTTGCATATTATGGTAGTGGACTATGGGTCGGCATGAGACAGAATGTGCAGTGGAGTCAGGATACTAAGTTTGTAATAGGAAGAATATTATGATGGCCTCTATCACCAGTTTTGTATAATTGAGTTTAACACCTGACTTTGGAATAATGTGATGCTTTGCCTGTGTGCATTACTTATTTAGATTGTTGTCATGACTGAGATGATTCTTTGATTACTACAACTGGATGAAGATGACTATTAGGATTTAAAATTTAGTTAATAATGTTATGGGTTAGTAAATATCTTTTAATATAGGGAGATTATGAGCATTTACTGCAGTAGTAAACTTCCTGCACTATCCTTGGTGGTTTATGCATCCAGATTGTGATGGAAATTTTAGTTGACTGAAATCTTGACCAACTGAGGTTTTTCAGCAAAGTGTTTACATACAATTCAGCAGTTAAATTAATGCATTTCCCAGCTGTACTATATGTTTTTGTATAATAAGTTTATAAAGTAGACAAGAATGCCAAAAATGAATGGTGAGGATTGACTCCCCACTTCTCTACTAAATGCAGGGGTACAGCTCTGATTATTGGGTAACTAAAGCATAATATTATAACAATGCAGCCATTAATGTGGCTGTGACAAGGAAATTATTTCAACATTTTAACTCAATGGCTGTCACCATCATCTAACATTTGCTATGAATACATACTACAGTTAGTTATCTGTGGTGGATATTAGCCACATCTAGTGGCTATTTTTTTTGGCAGAAACTGACTTTTGTGGATATTCGAACTAGACACAAGATACCAGACCTAGGACTTGTGTGGATCTTCTAACTAGACACTTGATACCAGACCCAGGACTTCTGTGGATCTTCTAAATAGATACTTGATTCAAAGCCCAGGACTTCTGTGGATCTTCTAATAGACACTTAATACCAAACCCAGGGCTTTTGTGGATCTTCTAACATGACACTTGATACAAGACCCAGGACTTCTGTGGATCTTCTAACTTGACACTTGATACCAGACCCAGGACTTCTGTGGATCTTCTAATTAGACATTTGATACTAGACCCAGGACTTCTGTAGATCTTCTAATTAAACACTTGATACTAGACCCAGGACTTTTGTGGATCTTGTAATTAGACACTTGATACTAGACTCAGGACTTCTGTGGATCTTCTAATTAGACACTTGATACTAGACCTAGGACTTCTGTGGATCTTCTAACTAGATACCTCATACCAGACCCAGGACTTCTGTGGATCGTCTAATTAGACACTTGATACTAGACCTAGTCTATACATTTTTTACCTGTTCAGAAAATGCAAAGAGTAATAACTCGAAATCCCTCTGCATTGTAACACTTCACTTTACAAATAAGCATTTTAAAATGTATCAAATTATTATGGTAGTTTTTCTGTGGTCAGAAATGTTGCATCTGTTTCTTTTTCTGTGATAGTTTCATACAATAAATATTTATGTATGAAGAACTAAAGTGTGGATTGGATTCTTATGTTGTGCAAACTTTTGTCAGAATATTTGCAAAAGAATAACAAGTAAAATGCATCCAACTGTTTACTGCTCAGTTTAATGAGTTACTGACAACAAGAGAAAAGAGCTATGAACACTAGAATAGCTTCTGTTGTGGTCATTATTTTTATTGTATATTTATAATTTGTTCTGTAACTAACTTGATAATTCTACTTCTTTCTTGGTAGAAATGTAGTAATAAGATAACTTAGTTATAGAATAGTGTGTAGCATGACAAGCTGTGTATTTTCTTGTTACTTTGTTGTGTTTAAATCACTGAGATGGTTAGCCTGTCTGTGCAGACACTGCACAATGACACCACAGCTGATATGATATATACATTAAAAATAATGTGTGCATAGGAGCTCAAGATGCCTTTGAAGTTAGTTTCATCTAATTAAAAAAGTAAACCTTATCAACATATTCTCACTTTGCCACCTCATACTATAACAACTAAAGAAAGGGTAGCAAACGTTATCAAGAGATGCTTAGCCTTTCTTGATGTCAGGAGGTTGTAAATGACTTTCCAAGTTTTGCTCTCAAGGTTACCTGTGGTTTCTAGACAGCATCTTGGAGAGTTAATTACATGGTCATTCTTGGTCACCTTTGTATTATTCCTTATCAGATTTCGTTATAGAATGTGCAGAGCAGGAGAGGGGTCATCATAGTTTTGGAATGAGGCTTTAAGCGTATGATAAGCAGAAAGACGAGGCTATACGTGAGACTAATATTGCTGCTGCAGAGTTTTCTGAGTTCTTTTGAGTAGGCAGAAGAACAACAAAATCATTCTGAGAATTATTTCAAGAACTTTATTATGTTGCCACAGTTTTTTGTATTGCAGATTTTCATGTCTCTTTTATATTTATTCTAACAATTTCCTTCTTTTCCTTCAGATAGAAATGCAGTAATAGATTATTTTTAACTCTGTTTGAATGCAAAGCACAACAGAAACATTTTAAAGATCACCTTTTTATTTCAACCTGATCGATAACTCTCAACATTTCAGCATTAAAAATGATGGCATTAGCCTTTAAAAATCATAGCAGATGGTCAAAAAGAGGGGCACTTTCTTATTTTTTCACAGTAGTAGGTCTTTATATACTAGCCATGTATATATAGTGGTAGTGAATCTTTGTATAGGTTTAATTTATGTATTTAATGAAGTATGGACACATAAACAGGTCTGACTTTATGAGGAACATCATAAATCTAGAAGGTGCAAGGCAACAGTTGAGGGCTAAAGTCATAGCACAATGCCTAAATCATAGCAGTAGAAATGTATGCCCTGATCTTTTTGACAGCAGCAGACACCAGAAAGTGACCATATTGTCATGGTTTTGTTTCTCAGGCAAAACTGCTTCTTCCTTTTATACAGTTTATGTCCTCACAGTATGAATTTTCTTACTTGTTCTCTTTTATTTAGTGTTTCCCTTTAGTGACTTAAAGTGGCAGCTTTCCAAAACAGCATTTTTTAAGGTATCTCTGATAACATCTCAGTTCAATATTTTTAATTTCTGCCTTTGATTATGTTACTTGCAAGCTCCTTATCAGACATCAAAGGTTTTTCATGTTCCAGCAAGGAAAAAAAAAGCCTGCCAGAGTATTTGCATTTGTAAAATATTTAAATTTCTTACTTGCAGGTCCCCCTATCTACTGACACTGTGTCATGGTGTTAAACTCCATGTCAGTCATCTCTGTGCTGGCATCCACCTATGTATAACAACTTGCAGACACAGAGCTTGATGCAGTAGGTCCGGTGCCATTTCAGATGCTGTGATAAATGAAGTTTGGGAAAAAACAATTTGTCGAGGGACATCTTTGGTAATGGTTAGAGTGAGTTAAATGGGGAGTTGGTGGGAGTTTTGCTGGGGAAGGGGGTTAAGATTAAGGAATGGAGAGAGGTTTGATCAGATTTTGGGAAAGGAAGGGTTAATTTGTTAAGGGGACTTTAGAGGAAGTGAGGTAGATGTAGGGTGGGACTTAGATGTTTTAAGGGAGAGTAACTGGAAAGAGGAATCACATTTTGGTATGAATTTGAAACTCGCTCTCCATCCCCTTTTTTCTTTTGGTTAATTTGTTTAGTATTGTTATGGAGGGCGTATTGGATGGGGAAGAGGGGTAGGCTTCTTCCTCTCCTGTTCCCCCTCTTGGTGTTGGGTGTTGATGCAATGAGCTTTGGGAATGAAAGTCAGTGGTAGAACACTAATTGATTGATCAGAATAAGTGAATGGAGGTATGGACGCTACTTATTCTGGGCAGGGTGAGGAGGGTACATTGCCCTGATGTATGTTATAAGGATTTTACATGTTGCGGTTACAAGCTTCTTTGTGTTAATCTGAAATAATATAATAAACTTACATTTGAAATTAATAAAGGTCATCAAATGCCATTTGGTGTCATGTGTATTATTGAAGGGGACCAAGCAGGGCCGGTGCTAGCATTTTGGGGGCCCCATGCAAGTTTCAAGTTAACAATAAAATGAAGAGATATTCCCTTTTGCTGCGGTGAGCTGTCCAATAAATAATCCACAAACCAAAAGACAGCTAGTTCACCCAGGCTAACACTGTGCTGAAAAGCAAATAAACTGTCTGTGCAATCCAGAAATAAAAGTTCTGTTAAAATCCAGAATTTAATGAAAAGAATGAAATAAAACAAAATAAGAACAAAAATAATAAAAATTAAGTCCCTTGTCCAACGATAAGCACTTTCGAATAGTTCTTCTTCAGATTGTATAATCAAATGGGACATTCATCTGTATATATAAGCCAGTCAGAATTATTCACCCAATGAGAATATCAACACCAAAGTTCCAGCCAATCCATGTTTGGATTTCTCCATCTGATTTACATAAACCGAGTTAACAATCCCATTTTTATAATGGATGCCTCACACAGCTCGCTAATATTCAGTACTAATGAAATATGCAAAGTAGGTGATGTTAGTAACCAATAGCACTTCCAAAAGAAGTAACAGATGAAGCAACTAGCTTTCATTCATACTTAGAAGCATGCCTCATACCAATGTATTAGAGTCAGAATATGCAAAATAGGTGAACTAAACAGCTAATAGTGGTTTCCAAGAAACAGCAAAACACAAATCTCCTAGCCTTCATGTATTCTTATTGAAAAATTTGTCAAATAATCCCAGAAGCAGTTTTTTACATATTTCTAATATTCAATAGAGGAAAAATGGCACGAATAATAAATGGATGATCTAAGTAGCCAATAGTGGCTTCCAAGGAGCGGCAGAAAACAAATCTGCTAACTTTCATAAATTCCTACTATGAAACTTCTTTTCTTTTATGTAATTAGCCCAAAAGAAGTTTTTCACATATCTCTGATGTTCAGTGATGAGGATGACAAAAAAAAAAAATGTATTGACTCATGGTACAGTGTTAAGAGACACAGATGACTTCCTTCATAAATTGCATCCAGTGATGGAAGCAATAATGGATAAATCTAGCCTTCTTCTTACCACATTGGATATCGATAGTCTTTTTACTACCATACCGAATGAAGCAGGTATAAATTCAATAAGAAGACGAATATCTGCAAGAAAGTGTGCATTAGAGACTCAAACTATTTGTGACCTAATTGAGTTGATTCTGGAGAATAACTTTTTCTTATTTGGTGAATAAAACTATTTACAGAAATGGGGTGTTGCCATGGGCACCCCCTGTGCCAATAGTTATTCAAACCTAGTTCTAGTTCAATGGGAGTTGGAATTTGTTTTAAATACTGACAACCCATGGTTTGATAACATTCTGTACTATGGGTGTTTTGTAGATGACTTGTTCATCTTATGGAAAGGAAGTACAGAGCAATTTCAACTCTTCCATAATTATTTGAATACAACCACCTCGTTCTTGACTTTTAGCTCTAACTATTCTAAACGCACAGTAAGTTTTTTGGATGTTAATGTTATGCTCAATGAAATAGGAGAACTAGAAATCGAACTACACAGGAAAAGTACCTGGCATAACCATTATCTGCTGAAAAGCAGTATGCATCCTAGACATATTTCCAGAAACATCATGAGAAATGAAACTAATAGGATTTATAAATGTTGTAACCGAGAGGACACACGTACTAGAGAGGTGAGTTTTTTACAGGAAAATTTGAAAGAAAGAGGCTATAAGGGGAAAGACTTGAGGTTACCAATGCAGAAAAGGAAGATAGGAAAAAGGATAAAGATACACTGACCAGATTTGCTCTAACCTATAGCACGGATAACTATCAAATTCACTAAATAATCCAAAAGTTTTGGCCCATTTTAACTCAAGATTCCCAGTTGAAAGATATAGTGGGAGAAAGACCACGTTTCTGCTACAAAAACAAGAGGAATCTGAAAAGATTATTGTGCACTAATATACAAAAGACAAAGCAGATTCAAGGTTAGAAGGGGACTTTTATGTGTGGTAATTGCAATATTTGTAGTCTGATAGATAGTAGCAACAAGTTTGAGCATCCAAGAACGAAGAGACTTTATATATTTGATGTCAAAGCAACTTGTACCACGAGCAACGTTGTTTATCTGGCTACATGTAGATCATGCCAGTCATTTTATGTAGGCAAAACTAACCAAATGCTTTAGAAACACATACAGAGGCATCAAAGGGTCATTGTGAACCAAGATGTTCATAATGCCCTAGCTAATCATGTCAGTCAACATAAAGATCACTTGTTTTTATATAAAGCTATAGAGACCATACATATTGGCCCAAAAAAGGGGAAATTGAGAACATAACTGAACTTAGGGAAACCAAATGGATAATAAACCTTAGAGATGATCAACATCCGGGGTTAAATAGTGTTATACAGTTGAAACCTGTCTTGAAGAGACACAGATTGACCATGAGCTAATGAGATCATAAGTGATGAATGATAAATATCTGAAGAGACATGGTGCAATCTTTGTAAAATCTCTTACTGATCTTGAATGGATGGGATGAAGTCAGAAATTTATACATCTCGGATGGATGGAATGAAGTCTGAAACTTGCATACATTGCTATAGTGAAATAACATACGCATTACTTTGTTTTATAAGAGCATTTATTTCCTAATGGAAGTTTGATTAAGTTCGATTATGTTAGTGTCAAGATTAGAAGATTTGATGCTGTTGACATATGCTATTCATAGTTTAATATGCCCATATATTTCCTGCTCTGGTTTCATCTAAACAAAGCTGAACAGCATGATAAACATCTGAATAGAGATGGTGGAATTTTAGTAAAACTTCCCTATTGGTCTTGAATGGATGGGATGAAGTCAGAAACTTATATACACTGACCTTGGATGGATGAAATGAAGTCTGAAACTTGCATACATTGCTAGAGTGAAATAACATACTTATAGTGAAATAACATACTTATACTCTTCTCAGGAAAAACTTATAGGCAGTCACCATGTGAATTTATCGAGATACAAATGTGGCCATGCAAGACATGGAGGCTTGACATTTATTGTCACATTTATTATCACTCAGCAATTGTCCTGCCATATCCCTGTTTTGGGAAATGAAATTTTAGTAATGACATCGCCAATCTTTTAACGATAGCGATGTTTACTACTATACATTTTTTTTTTCTCATCCCCATCACTGGACATCAGAGATATGTGAAAAACTTCTTTTGGGTTAATTAGATAAAAGAAAAGAAGTTTCATAATAGGAATTTATGAAAGTCAGCAGATTTGTTTTCTGCCGCAACTTGAAAGCCACTATTGGCTACTTAGATCATCCATTTATTATTTGTGCCATTTTTCCTCTATCAAATATTAGAAATATGTAAAAAACTGCTTCTGGGATTATTTGACAAGTTTTTCAATAAGAATACATGAAGGCTAGCAGATTTGTGTTTTGCTGTTTCTTGGAAACCACTATTAGCTGTTTAGTTCACCTATTTTGCATATTCTGACTCTAATACATTGGTATGAGACATGCTTCTAAGTATGAATGAAAGCTAGTTGCTTCACCTGTTACTTCTTTTGGAAGTGCTATTGGTTACTAACATCACCTACTTTGCATATTTCATTAGTACTGAATATTAGCAAGCTGTGTGAGGCATCCATTTAGAAAATGGGATTGTTAACTCGGCTTATGTAACTCAGATGGAGAAGTCTAAACATGGATTGGCTGGAACATTGGTGTTGATATTCTCATTGGGTGAATAATTCTGACTAGCTTATATATACAGATGAATGTCCCGTTTGATTATACGATCTGAAGAAGAACTATTCGAAAGCGCTTATCTTTGGACAAGGGACTTAATTTTTATTATTTTTGTTCTTATTTTGTTTTATTTCATTCTTTTCATTAAATTCTGGATTTTAACAGAACTTTTATTACTGGATTGCACAGACAGTTTGCTTTTCAGCACAGCGTTAGCCTGGGTGAACTAGCTGTCTTTTGGTTTTTGCAAGTTTCAAGTTGGGGGGCCTACCTGGGAGAATATAAAGCATGACCACATTTCAATCACACCCCGTTCTCTGTCAAGCTCATCCAGCACCATTTAATAATCACTGTATAGTGTTGCTACATTCAGACCATTAAAAACACTTGAAGTGCCAAGGTACACACACTGACTGACATTTAGTACCAATATTACATTATAACAAGCCCCTGAACCACAGCAAGGTAGCCACTCCTAGAGGTACATGCACACACTGACTGGCATTTAGTAGTAATGCTGTTACATTATGACAAGCTGCTATACTGCACAAAGATATTCCAAAGCCAAAAATAACCGCGGAACTAAGGTGTAACATCAGGGATAGTTACAAATTTTGCTATGATAAACTTAGAAATGTATTAAAATAACAGGGTTTGCATTAGCATTCATTACAATAATCAGTATATTCTGCAGAATTCTCACGTCCCCCCCCCATTCCTCAGTACAATTCTAGATGAGATAAAAAATAAAAATAAAAAAAACAAGGCAAGGACATAACATTAGGGATTTAAAACAATATACATATGAACTAATAAAAATGGTAGAATAACAGATTTTCCAATAGCATGCATTGCATGAATCCACATTTTTGATGAGGAACAGACAAAAAATACAGAGCAAACATCTAAACATTCTGCAACATTCTCACAGCCCCTATACTTCTACTAACCTCTCAGCTTAATAATTCCAGAGTGTTCATTAGATATAATCAAAAGTGCTCCTTCCCTCTATAAACCCCTTTTGATCTAGATGTATTATCGTTAGTAGTAACAGGCCTAACCTCGCCATCAAAATTGCTATATAGGTCTTATGATTTAAAATTATCAGTCTACAGGGATTCAGATTTTTAAGATCCTTACCCTCTTTGACTATAGCAGCTACAGGACCTTGTTTCCAAGAACTTGGAACTTCCTTTCCCTGAAGATTTTAGTTAACAAAAGTTTACCCAGATGTGCATTACATTTTCTTTTGATAATTCCCGTACTTATATAGGTATGCCATCAAATTTAGGAGTTTCCCATTTGATTGTTTTCCCAGAGCATAACTTACTTCTTCTATTGCAACTGTTTTTTTTTTAAGATTGGCAGTCATTTCCCAAGTTACCCAGTCTATACTACAGTTTTGTCCTTCATCCAGAGTCACAAAATAGAACCTGAATATCTCCCTTATTTCTGCTAAGGTGTCTAAGTTCCCCCTTTAGAATATCTTAATTAATCTACTGCTCTTTGCACTGCTTGTTGTTGCATAGCTTTAAAATTTGATATGTTCACAAGAAATGCTTGTTTGAATGGCATTCTCTTTGCTCGTGTCCTTTCTTCCTCCATTTTCAGTAGCTGGGCCTGTTTGTCCTTCTTCCAATTTCTAATATTTAATGACTCCTTTTTATCTGCTTGTAAATCCCTAAGCTGTCTCATCAACCTCACTTAAATCATTCTCTTATAATCCTTAACTCATGTATTTTTTTTTCACTTGTATTTTCAATTGACACTTACTATTATCGCAGTCATATCTATTTTTGTCTACTACCTACTCTATCATCCTAAACAATTCAGGCTTTAGCGCCACTGCACCAAAGTATCTGTCAATAATCTGTAAGTAGGACACCTGAGCTAGTGAGTCCATTTACATTTCAAGATAACATCTGTAACACAGTCATAATAATTTGTTATTAAACTCTTGTTATAAATGCCCATTACTGTAGTCAATTACATTTAATCCAGCCTTCTAATAAGACTACTGTGTATGAAGTGGTGGTTTATGCTTCTCCAAAGGGTCAGGCAATCACTTCTCCTACTCTAAGCATGGCTTTTCAAAATCACACCTACCTGTTTTTGAAGCAATGAGAGTTCTACTAACCAATCATTCCATAGTTATTTATAGTTATGCCATAGTGCTGTTATGAAATTCAGCTGTAATGATACTATTGTTGGCATCTTAAAGACATTATCACCCCCATAACAACTTATATACAAATTGAAAGCCTTTCAAGATAAGGAAATAGTTTTCCTATTAGCAAATGGGTTAGCAACACTGTTCTCATGCCAATCAAAAGAACTTTGCAGTACATATGCCAGGTTGTTGAGAAACATCTCCCCCCAGTTCACTTCCTACAGTTTCAAGCCTTACCCACCTGAAACATGCATAATGTGGCATGGGGTGCTTCCCAATCACCCCACTGATTTCACTGAGCACACCAGCATGACCTTTGTGGACCCCACTTTTGTGATCCTCACCTCTTTGGAAAAGGAGGAGAATCAGGGCATAACACCACTGCAAGTATGAGATTCCAGCCTTGCACAGTATTACATTCCCTAATCCAGAGGAGCCACGTTCTGATGTGGCATCCCGCAACTAGAGTTCTCACAAAAGATAATTTTTAAGGAAGTTAGTTAATAGCTGCTGGACTTGCAACATGTTTTTTTTTTTCTAAACATCTTTATTAAGCCATACCTAAAACAGAGACATGGGTACAAATATAAGCTGCTTCTGAACATTATTCTACATAAATTGCACTCACAGATTCCATCTCCTTAAATAATTTTCTTTTTCCTTTTTCTGAGGATCCCACCTCCAATTATTTTATCTCCTTTACGATATTAAGTACTTATTGGCCTATAGGTGTTACTGGTCTACAAGTCTGAGTCATAGGATTAAGAGAACTGTGATTTGCTACAGATTTAGTACTCAGAACAGTACTAGTTGCAGTTGGTTTAGATCTTATTCTCTAGTAACAGTTTTTGGCAGCCAGTAGCATTAAGCTTGGGCTCCGAATTGCCTAGACATAATGACTCCTATTTTCCAGTTCAAAAGAATACTTTCCTTAGTTACAACAATTTGCCGCCTCCCCCCAGCATTTCTGACAAAACACAAAACACTCTGTAGTGAATTTTAAAAATTTGTTACCTTCTTACATTGCCAGAACATGTTCCCAATTACCTCTTTCCATCACACCTCCAGCAGTTGCTGTCTAGATGAGGAAAAATTCTTTGAAGTATTCTTGAGGTATAAAAAATCTTGGTACTTATGTATTATCGCAACCAGATTTTGCGATACAATCTACTTTATAGACGTTTAGTAAGCAAGTGAAAAAGAAATGTATTACGGAAGGATGAAGTATTCAAAAGTATTCTGGGATATTGGTAGTGCTTTTTTTGGCAATTATCACATACAATTTTTAGGATTTGTAGGTAGCGTGATGTAAAAACATTGAGCATTGAGTTCAGCACTAAGAGTGGCTGTGTGTCTACGTTTATTGGCTTGAAAGCACTGTGGGACTTGGCGTATGATATGTAAGTTGCTTTCATATTTGAAGACACACATTGATCCATGTATGAACACTACACATCTTTTCCATTGACATACCAGGTGACATACATGTCCTTATTACCAAAAAAAAATGTAGAATCCCACATGTGAGTAGCTCTGCTTGTAATATTGCATGACAGGCTTTGTGTTTGTCAGAAAGAGAGCATCCAATTCAAGCGTGCATGTGTGTAATGCATGTAAAACTGGAAGACTGTTTCTTGAAAAGTTTGACAGCCTGAAGGTACTGCAAACTTTTTTTTCTGCAATAATGACTTCAAAAAACACCGAACAGTGTTTTCTGAAGTCATTTCTATTCCAGGAAGCGAATTTCGCAACCCCGAAAATCTGGTTGCGATAATACGTAAGTACCAAAATCTTTATGCAAACACTAATGCACAAAATGTTTAAACCTTTTGGACTTGAATAGCTGGGTGTCATACAGATTTATTTTTATTGTTCCTTGGTAAACTGCCCTTCCAGTCTCACTTCCCAATCTTTTTTTTTAACTTCCTCTGATTCATTCTTATCTTTATTATGGAATATTTTATATGTTCTACTAATGATCCCTTTATTTAACAGCAGCTTCTGTTCTAGACTCGTTTAAAACTCTACCATATCTGGCCTTTCACTTAGCACTTCACTGTCCATTACTTTTTGACTATTTTCTGTTATCACTCCTGTTAGTCCACACATGGACTAAAGAAGCTACATTCAACAAAGTACTTTAGCTAGCTCTGCTTGGCAACTGAAGAAACAGATAATGAGGAGTCTGGTGACTGAGTTTCCTAAAAGGGTGGAAAAAGCTTATTCTTGAAATGCTTAAAAGAGATTTGAGCCATGCGCTTCTACATTCCTAGTGCATAACCCTGAGGAGCACTAAAGATTCATCATTATACAGGAGTATGAGTAACTTGAGGGAACCCCCTTACTGATGGAACATCATCTGTTAAATACTTTGTTAAATTCTACATCAAAACATCTGTAATATGCAAAACAATTTTCAGTATGAGAATTTCTTATTTTCTGAAAACCACTGAAGTTATACAATACAAAAGATACCACAGGAAACCGATGCATTACTTAATTGCTTATGTAAAGGCTTACTGTTTTAATGCAAGTTTAACTGTTACTAAACAACTGCTGACAAATGATTAAAAAAAAAGATATTCAAGCTTCAAAAAAGTAAATGTTACATTGTGATTCATGTGCAGTTAAAACTGGTGTTATAGACTTAAAAAATACAACAAATATCTCACCACCAATCCTTGCTAGGCTTTCCTCTCGAAGTTCTGTGTTAGTGGAAAAAAAAAACAATTTACACCCTGGCTGCTGCTGCAATGAACCAGGAAACTAGAATTTACTTCCCTGGCTGCTGCAGCCAGTCAGATCCCTTGCTTTACTGAAGTGGACCTGACTGAATGAATTTTTGTGAGCCTAGAAAAAAAATGATTACTCATTATGTATGGTAACATGCTGAACAAATAGCCCAATACTCTGAATATGGTGAGCTGCATAGGTTGGTGATAACAGACACAATAGTTTGTCATGAATGAAAAGATAAAGAATAAGCACACCTTTAAGAGAAGCTTTCCTGTTTTTTTTTAAAGCTGTGGATATGTGCAGAGGAAGTGAAGTTACAAGGGCACAGTTAAATGAATTAGATGGAATGAGATAATATAAGAGTACAGTTAAATGAATTAACTGGAAATGGAACAAGATAAGACAAAATGTGGCTCAAATATTAAAGTAAAAATAAAGGATGAAGTGAAAATTCACAATCGTTATTAGTGATGGGAAAGTCGACTAAGTCAGTTACACAGGAAGTACAGAGCAATAGCTTGCTTAGTGGGTTTGGAGGATTTGTTTGGGATACATTTTTTATTTGTAGCCTAGATTACACATAGTATTGAATTGTCTGCCACAGATACTTTGGTATAGATATATCCCAGATGTAATAAAGTCTGTGTTGGCACATTGTAGAGCCTACATCAAATATATCCATGTACACAGCCACGGTTTCCCCTCGGCAGCATACCATGCATATTAATAATGTCTCACTGCCGAGGGAGAGCTGAGGAACACTGATATTGAATTAGTGCGCACATATAGACAGCTGACACCTGGCAGACATTTAAAAATAGAAACCGGATGTAATTATCATTGTAAAGGTTTTATTTTTCTTTATTTTATTTTTTATTAGTTTGCCTAGCTCAACATGGATTGCAACAGAGCTGAGTGGAGCATACATGGCTGACACCTGCCAGACATCGAAAAATAGAAACCGGATGTAATTAATTATTTGCTTATAGTTGTGTTTAAGCATGTTTGCGTGAGGCAGCATGGTGCTCAGCAATGCTAACAGGTAGCCTAGTAGTATATGTGAAGGTATACTAGCATTTATAACATCTGAATAGCTAAATAGGGAGAGTTACGGTCCTATGTGTAGTAGGTCCTGGGTTCGAGTCCATAACAGACAGAATATGTCTGTAAAATAATGTACTGTTTTACTTTAATTTCATCAAACTATTGTGAGTTTTGGTACAGCTGCAGTTTGCTAAGCACTGCTCTTCCATGCTAAGCAGTGCATAAACATGCTAATGGCTACCAATGTTTGAGCAGTACTAAGCTTCACTAAAACCACCATTCTGTGAGTTTTCATGCTGCTTAGCTTCACTTAGCTGGTTTGCGTGCTGCTAAAAGATGGGGCACTTTTTTGAATGTTGCTGAATGGCGTGTAAGGGCGGGAAAGCAGTCTATATTAAGATCAATAGGCAGGAATCCTGCATCATTAATTGGAGTTCAATTTAATGTTGGTATGGCTGGTGATGTTGGCGAAGGTGTCTGCTTTCAGGTGCAAAGGTGGGGCAAATTCCAGGGCTCAGAGTGTAAGGCAGGGGCCTGGAACCAATTGACCAAGGAACTCACCAGTATTACTGATATCCCTCACACAGGTGAGCAGTGTCATCACCACCATGGCAACCTGAAAAGGATAAAGAGGGGAACCTTGGATACCTGGGTCCAAGAGGTGAGAGCAAGGAATGCCCCACAAATATGGAAGTAATTTTACCTCTGTTTTACCGATATGCAAGCTGAATGTCTACAAAACTGGCACGCACAATGGCATGCTTCTCTCCCTACAGCTGCAGCTGAGAGGACTAGCAATCTTGAGTCCCATTATGGGTGCCTGGCCAGGTTGTGCCATGAGTGTGGTAAGTATAGATTTAGTATGCTAACTGTAATGCAATAAGCAAGAAAGAGAAAAGCATTTACCGCAATAAAGTATAAACAAGAAAAGCTGCAGTTCAATAAATGGTCAAGTAGAACTGTAGTTCAATAAATGGGCAATTAGAGCTGTAGAGCTATAGTGCAATAAATGATCAATAAGAACTGTATTTCCAACAAATTAATAGCAATACCGATAACAGTAAGAAAAATGTTGTTCAGCATGATTGTGTTGTCAAAACCATTGCAGTATAGCTGTATGCATTGATTGACTAGGGTAGGGTTGCTGCAGTCAGGTGTCACACTGTAATTGCTGTAGCCAGAAAATCTAATGGCCTACAAACTGTATTGCTTAACTCATAGTACCAGCCGGTTGTCTCCAGGCCAATATCGGTCACATAATGCTTTCTCTTCCCCAGACAGCAGGTAATAAAGTTATATGGGTAAGGTAGCCCAGTCCATGGGCAGATATTGTTTGTGGACTTCACAGATATTTCAAACCAATAACAATAAAATGTGGTCACTACCAGTGTTGATTCTAAAATACAGCTTTTTTAATGTATGCAGTATGGTTCTATTCCATGCATGTGTGCTCTACTGTCACTGCAGTCTAATATAACACTGTAATAGTACTAGAATGCCAGAAGAATGTCCTGTAACTTGTATTGCTCAATTCATAGTATAGTTCCAGGTGATCTCCAGGCAAGTATCAGTTACTGAATAATCAGCAGTGACTGAATAGCTCACTCAATTAAATGCTTTGAATGCAATACATTTTGCCACACATAGTCCTGGGTTTGAATCCAGTGGTATGTGGCAACAAAGTTAAAATGTCAGTCACATAATGCTCACATTTTCTCTCTCACCAAGAACCCAGCAAATATATGGGTGAGATAGCCCATACTATGAGCAGGTATTGTGTTTAAATTTCAAAGAATGTTAATATCAATACCAAGAATGTGTTCACCAGCATTGTTTATTCTTAAATAAAGCGGTATAATCCCAGTATGGCTGTATCCATTGCATGTCTATACTAATTTGCTGCAGTCAATTAATACACTATTTGCAGATGTCCCCTGCAGTCACAACTATTGGGTTCTACTCCCATGCCTGCCAACTAAAGCATGATGGCTGTCTATTTTACTTACTGTACACAAACATGCCTCTCAAGTATCATGATTTTTCATAATGTACTTAAAACTGCCTAATCCATCTGTCACATGATTAGCAGATAAAGTATTACCTGGAATGCAATATATTACAAAATCCATTTGCAGAACACCTTGATAGTTATATATGTCCCCATTATGTGAAACTGTTTTGTGTAGTGATGTACCTGCATTTGTTATTTCTTGGCCCATACTGACCCATGATAACAGCTTGAGAGGTATGCATGTACTACATCAGCTAAAGAAGAATTGTAGTCATTGTACTCAGAACAGGCAATACACACCTGTAGAGTATATATCTCAGTGTTTTCAGGATATAATCTGCAATGTCAGTAATGGAATGTTTTTCTCTCTCTCCCTACCCGTTATCTTCATTTATTTAATAATGTTATTTATTATTATGATTTAATATTTACATACCTTGTTAAACTAACTATACTTTGGAAAAATGTGTTTCATTATTGCTATGTTTTACTATGATTAAATAATAACATATTTTTATGCTATATTTTGGAAAATGTGGTTGATTATTGCTATGTTTTATTATGATATAATATTAACAAATTTGTTAAACTAATTGTTCTGCTGGACCTATGGTTTACTTTGTACTGGCATGCTGTTACCATACTGACTGTTATGTTACTTAATGTTGTGTAGGATATAATATACATTAATATGTATCTGGATGTTAAAACTAACAATGGTTTGGTTATTACTAATTGTAATTATTGCTATACCTCATTTACAACATCACGTTAAGGTGATCCACTTCTGGCTGATCCCCCTACCTTGCCACAACCAGCTGTGGCACCAGGTCACAGCATATCTTGGACCCAGACTGGTGGTGCCCCCTCTGCTGACCCTGCTCTGCCTGTGATATCAGTGAGTACCGACCCAGGGGACGGGACCTGACCCCCCTCTGGGAGTGGTGGTGGAGGGGGTGTTGCCACCCAGGTGGAGCTGCCAGTCTTGGTGCACAGGATAATCCACTGTGGCTATGACCACCACCTGTACTGGATTGAGGGCATGCTGCCCACCATGTTGGGGCAGCCTCACCCTGATGCCTAACCTTCAGCACAGCCACCCTTTTGGCAGTGATGGAGCGGTGTCAACAGTCCCATGGGTGGGGATGTGAGTCACACTGCTGCCGTCTGAAGGTGCATGGAACTCGGATTCTACAACACCCTCACTATCAGAGGTGTTTACCCGCTCATGTGTCACACACCACCCCTGTCTGCTGTCTTGTTTGTCTTGTCTGTTTGCAAATGCATCCTCACATACCCAACTTACCTCCCCCATACATACCTATGTCCCTTCCCCAACATTCCACCCTCACCTTAAAAAAAATGGGCACCTGTCCCTCCAAAAAAAATCTTACCATACATAGCTCTCCATTTTGCACATGTGTGCACTGGACACATAATTCAGTCCAATTGTCTTGACAACACAGTTATGTTGTTCTCCCCCCTCTCTCTGGGGTTTGAGAATCCAAATTTATCTACAAATCTGTCAAAGTGCACAGTTGTTGCTGTACAAGAAATGGAGAGCTATGGTTCTTTCCTACACCCTACACCCTTCCTGCAGATCCCTCTCTGCCTTTCAATATGTTTTCCCCTGCTTTCCCCCAATTCACCACTTTCCTATCTCCCCTTTTTTCTTTTCTTTATATTTTTAGCATGACACTGAGTGACATGATGTGGAGCTTAGCTAAGATCAGCTAAATAGAGCTATAATGACTATATGTTTTTCTAACATTGTAAGACACATGTAGAAAATAAACACCTCTGCTATGTTTCGAATTCGAGCCCATCACACCTGCAGCACACTGCATTAACCAGCCACACCATGCAACTCATAGTTAAAACAGGTGGTTTAAACAAAACCCAGTAATTGCCAATTACAGTCATTAGGCATGTTTCAGCAGAGCTGCGCACTGTGCAGCACTGCACAATTTGGAATAAAAAGTAATGGAATAAGTGGTAATGTACCTTTGCCTCTGGTACAATAGTACACCACTAGACAGCCAAAGACATAATAATGGATGTAACTGAGGCCTGTGATAGCAGGTAAATGTGCCTGTTTATGAGCAGCATGTAGAAAGTAACCTGCTAAGGCATTCATGGCAAAATACATATTCAACTGAGACTCTGGTATAGAAATACATCCATATAAAGCCATGCACATACTGATGGATGTAGAAAATGTATGTCACAGCCTGTATGTGTGCACATATATCTTGCAAGTACACCCACTGTAGCAGTGACTCAGTAGCTCAGTCTGTTAAATGCCTTGCATCCACTACGTCTTGCCATACAGAGTCCTGGGTTCAAACCAATGTTGTGTTGCATTTCAGTTACATTATTGTTAAGACAGCAATTAATGAATGACTCATGCACTCATTATCCACACAAAGCATTGCAAATAAAATAACTGGTTTTCATTGCTGGAAGTCACATGCTTGCAGGTAGAGACACGCATCACATAGCCATATAGCATTACTATATGTCACCTAGTACTCTGTTATTGACACAGTTGCCTAACATACATACCTTAAACACATAACGTAATTGGAGTGTAAAGGTTACTCTCACCCTGGCTCTGCCACTACAAGGCAGACAAAGCTGACACAAATACACCTACAGCTTGTTATCCTCCAAAATGTTCACACTCACTGTCTATGCCTATTATCTGCAGCAGCAGTTGTAGCCTGTGCTACACACAGCTCTATGCAAAGGTTTCTGCTACAGACCTACCCTCTGTGATTATGTAGTCTCCTCATCCCAGTGATGCCCATCTCAACAGCTAAGAATGGAGCCCTGTTCTACATGAAGGCCTTATATATTGCACAGTGGTTGCCTGTCATCGGTTAATGATAGTGCAACTCAGCTGTTTTGGCTGCAATTAGCATATCAGAGTCACAGATTGTTTTAGAGGCAATTACCTACTAATGAAAAGCATGTTAAAATGTAATCAGCTGGCTATGGGCAAACATCCTTTATGAGACTTTCCTCACATAGAGCACACCTTTACGAAACAGTACTAGTAGCACATTTTAAAAAAAGGAGTACTACACTCCATCAGGTATGCAACTGTTTTTTGTGTATAACAAGATGCAGACAGGAGGATAGAGGTATGGGGAATAGAGAGTACAGTAGTAAGCCTGTCTTAGACCTGTTGTAATATCATGTCATTGATACCCTGCTGTCTTGCACATACAAGGGGGTGCGCAATATATCAGGGTTGCATTGTCTTTTGTCATTGCAGCACACTGGTGTTGGACTGTCCCAATATAGTGGTCATAATAGCACACTGCTGTTTGTCTGGCAATATTATTGGTTGATTGGCCTTAGGGGACATACCACAATGGACCGGAGTGTTGAGTGTATGATCATACAGCAGACTCTCTCATGGCACACAGGGAACTATCTCAGTAACGATACTATCTCAGTTGTATCCACACACACAGTATGCTGTCACACTGTGGTGTATGACATGGGTGAGCAAGCAGTGGATAGTGCTGGCCATTTTATTCTTGATGTATCTGTGCATAGTGGACATCCATGTATCTGATCCTGTAATGTGTTTCCCTATTGGTGTGTTTCAGAACTAATGTATCGCAGATGGCATGTCCCCTTCTCAGATGTGGAGAATGAACTAATCCTTCAAGGACCATGGCAGCATCATCACATCCTCCTATCCAGGGAGAGGCATAGCAGGGAACAGCAGGCAGCATTGTGGGTAGACCTTGTCCAGAATGGGAATGAGACTAGCCACCAGGACAGGACATATGAGCAGGTTCAACACCCCACTACAGGCATGGCAAATGCTGCACAACAATGTGTCGCTGATGTAGCCGGAGACTGTGCCATCACTGGTGGACAGCCTGCAATGGAACAACTACTCACAGCCACTGAGGAATTTCTGGCAAACCTAGGGAAACACAACAGCTCCCAGTCATCCATCACACCATATATCATAGAGGTGGGTGCCACAGTGTCCACAGCAGAGGAGGGTTCAGGTAAGCTTACTGTGATCACCATTGTAATACTATAGCAGTCATTTTGTCAGGCTGTACATACCTTTTACATGGGTGTCAGGTCTGTGTGCTGTGTTGGGGGCCTTACCTCAGTTGTACACTCATACTCATACTATCAGCAATACATCAAGTAACACAGTAGCTACTGTACATGTGAGATATATGCAGGTATTACCTTGTTATGCTGCAACATACAGTGGTACTGAAATTACCTCATCCTCACCTTTTTACAGGTCCGTAAGGAGCTGTCCAAGACTGTGGTCCTGCTCCTGGTAAGCTTGATACTTTTTTGTTATGGAACATATATATGCTATTAAGGGTAAGGGCCAGGATAATTCCCTATGTACAGTTAATGTTTTGTGTAACCAGAGTAAAATGTTTGTATGTTCCAGTCTGGAACAGTTACCTAAGTTTCCTAGAGTCACAAAAAATGTGGATTCGGACATACCACCACGAAACTATTAAAAATCTTCCTTAAATATAAAAACTTTAAAAGCAGCATTTTGGCTTAAAACTGTATTCATAGCTTTTTATGTTTCTTGTCTTCTTTTGGACTATCTTTAGCGGTACATAGGATTTCTTGCTCTTTTAAGTTTCCTAGAGTGGGCAATAACAGGAGTGTAGTTGAATGAGCAGAAACACTGTTGCAGTTATAGTTCAAAGTGAATAAGCCTTCTGGTGTACATGAGGCAGTTAATTCAATATGCCTTGTACATACTGAAAGCTTGATGGTACATACCTTAGGCACTAAAACTTGTATTTGTATATATTTCTGAAGATAGGTGCATTGGGTTTTATGTGTTGTTTTATCTCATATAGTGTCATATTTCATACCTAAAAGGTACATTGTACTGGCCAAATGTCATGTGACTTACCTGATGTGCTTGTTATAAAGGCCTTGAGTCAAATGTGTACTTTGTTATGAGAAAGTCTGTTTTGCATGAAAGCGGCGATAAGATGTGAGAGTGATAATGCAGTTGTGGATCCTCATTATTATGACTCTTTGTGGATTTTCCATACATAATAGTGCAGGCAGTAATGTGCTGCTTTTGTCTTAATTTCTACAGGTTTCCGGTGGGGGGGTAGGGGCCTCTCCCCCCACACAAACTGATGTCAGTGTCTCTTTGGACTCTGATGATAATGGTGGTCACAGTGAGGCATGGGTGTGGTTGTTGGGGGCTGAATTTGTCCCAGAGTTTGACATCCATCTTCTGCCCCCCATTGTCACCACACACAGTCAGTATGCCCACACATACCCAGTCTCCACAGGCCACAAATATGGGACAGTTAGAGGGTGGAAACATTCAGCGGGCCATTATGGCAACTATGGCTTCAGTGAATGTAGATACTGACCATAGCCAGAGAGCTGATGAGGTCCCACACAGGCAGATTGACAGGGGTGATCTTAAGAGACTACTCTCTGTCCACCACTTGTTGCAGGTATGATATCACAGGTCACTCAGCACTTATTTTGGGCCATCATGGAGGCACAGGCACATTCTGAATGGAGCACAAGATGTATACTTAGGGTTATGGATGCAGCACAGTCTGACATCCATGACTGTCTTTGGTTCATTGATGCAGTGGACACACAATGGGCTGAGACAGTATTTGACTTGGACCGCACATTTTCTGTGCTGTAACATGTGGTTGGAGTTGGGCAGCAGACCTGTGGATGTAGGTCAGCAACACCATCTGCTGATAATCCACTTGTCCATGCACAGTTACACTCCCTTAGTGGCAGCACATCCAGCGCTAAAGAGGGGCATGTGCTGTCCACACCACAACATGGCAGGCCATGGGCACATGGTCCTGGGAGGTCCTGTGGGAGACACTATCCCAGTAAACAGCATTTTGTCTGACCTTGGACATGGTGGTGCCAGTGCAACTCCTGGCAGACCAGTTCTTGTGTTCAGGGACAGAGATGGTGAACTATCAACTCTACCATGTACGGTCCACAGCTGTCCAACATGCACACATATAGGGCTAGCACTGAGCTTGACTGTGTACATGCATACACTCACAGACCACTGTCACATGCAGGTCACCTACAGACACACAAAACACCTCTCCATGGTCCATCTGGTGGACTTTATGTTGTATGATATTGTACTGGTGGTATTGTTAAACAATGACAGGTATGTCACAGACTTGTGTATGCTTTTCTTCCAAGAGTCTTAGGGGATAAACTATGGACACATGGTGGCAGTGAGGCAGCACAGCATGGCATGGTAGCACAGCAGAAATATGACTTCAGCAAGGTACAGCAGTATACGTGCATGACTCTGTAGGTTCACATCTGTATGACAATCTACCAAGGACGATGGTGGTGGTCAGCATACTCATGCACTCATAATTTGTGATAAGGTCTGCTACAGGGCAAGATGTGACCTCGTTGGAGTGCATATGCTGCCTATCTGTAGGGTGCATAGTAGATGGATGACTCACTGTAAGGAGATTAACCTACTATGTGACATTAATACTATATGCTTGTGGAAAACATTTGTCTAGCAGACATAAACACACCCTTGAAACATACCCTTCCTAATGGCACACAGAGCACCTCAATGCACCTCAGCACATGCTATCTGTCTGATTGGCTGGATGGCTGTCATCTCAACACATGGTGTCTGCCTGAGTCCCTCTTGGACTGGGGCAATATGTGCTGGTCCTGTACCAAGGGGTTTACAGATGTCTCTTACTGTGAGGGCTGTATAGCCATTATGCTAGTTATGTTCACAATCCCTATGGCTCCATAACATGATATATACTGCTAAAACAGCCTCACACACAAACATGGCCACATTCAGGCTGACACCACTTCCACTCCTGCATATAGGACACACCAAGGCACACACATACTGCAAGTTGGCTGTATATAGATTAGAACACTTACCTATGTACTGATAAACACTACAAATCACAGTACCTGATGCACACAACACAACTCACGTCTGCTAGTGCTATCAGTTTACAACGCATAATGCTTGTTAATATCAGCAAGCCTCATTGTGGTCTGTCATTTAGGGGCCACATCACCTGCTACAAATAAAATTATGCAAAACACTAACTATGTCTAAGTTACAAATGTTATCATATGTATGCCATATGGATATACACCCACACCATGGTGGGGGAGTAAAATTAGAATCCCTTCCGATCTAGGATTATCCACTGTAGATCACAGTACTTACCACGTGTGCCACAGCTTACATCTGATGCTATAGCATCAGCTGGTAGTCTTAAGGTGGCTGGCATCAGCAAGCCTTGTAGAAGAGGGCAGTTTGGAAGCCAGCAGCAAGTTATTGTCCCAGAATGTGCATAAACATTGCTGCTGGATAGCCCAAGAGAGCATGCTTGTTGTTTTGCTGGGGTGTATATATACACAGGCATACACACACCAAGTGAGCTGCAATGAAATTAGAGCTCCTACCCATCTAGGCTTATACACTGCAGATCACAGTACTTATTCCATGTGCCACAGCTTACACATGATGTTGTACTGTCAGCTGATAGTCTTAAGGTAGCTGACATAAGCAGGCCTTGTAGAAGGGGGCAGTTTTGAAGCCAGAAGCAAGATACGGGCCGAAAAACTGCATAACCAATGCTGCCCATGAGGGTAAGTTTGTTGTTTTGCAGGGGTATATACACACATACACAGCAAGTGGACTGTAGTGAGATTAGAACTCCTACCTATCTAGGCTTATACACTATAGATCACAGTACTATTGCATGTACCACAGGTTAAGTCTGTTGTATATGTAATTGCATTCACAGTACTTGTATAGTACACAAACTAGGCTTGTGTTAAACAACATCTGTGGCCTGCAGAGTGATATTGCTTTATATTGTTATCTGCATCTAGTATCCTGGCAGTGAGATAACTATTGTTATCCTAGCTATGTGTGTACAGTTACAAGTATGGTCATATGTGGCTGCTTGCAGTTAGATAGGTGATACTGTGAGCAGAGACTGTGTGTCCTGTCCATACATGCAGTAACACCATTATACATTATACCATCTGCTCACCTGTGTCTGTCTATGTGGTGACATCCAGCAGGCATAGGGGTCTGTAGGTATGTGGATAATGTACTGTTGCACCCTTAGTTTGGATCCTTTCAGCAGAATTATGGCTGACTGATAGTGCAGTTTACTCACCATTATTAGGGTATGTCAGACAATGCAGACATCCACACACATATTTCTGTATGTAAAAGGGATGTATATATACATGTAGTTGTGTGTGTGTATGCGCGTGTATGATACGTATATATGTTATGTAGATATATGGGGGGACTCTATGCATCATTTTAATATATATAGTTTATATATATATATATATATATATATATATATATATATATATATATATATATACACACACACACACACACACACACTGAAAAAACTCGTTAAAATTCAACGAAGAACTGAAACTATATCCAAAAAACTTCGTAAAAATCAGAATTATCCAATAGCAATGTCGAAAAAACACACTGAGAGCCAGTAATTAGCGCTTTCATCCAATTTAATATGTTGGACTTCTTCAGAATAACATACAATTACAATACAATCCTGTATATATAACCAAAGTAATGGTGAAATGACAAGTCATACTGTAGACCAATTAGGAAATATAACTCATGAATTATGTAATAAGAATCCTGTTGAAGCAAGACATTCCACTAACTGAATTATGTATAATGTATTTAGAACCCTGTTCAAAAGTAAACAAAGCCTACCACTAGTAAATGTGTAGTTAGTTGTGCCATTTCAAAAACATTTAATGTTTAAACTTTCATTTAGTCCAGGTGGGGCATTAGCATTTAACCTTAGTTGCCATCTTAATTCTTTAACCTCCAATAAAGTATTTCTATCCCCAAAAAACATATGAACATAATCAAGAACAATGAATTTAAATCCTGTAGACAAAGGACATATATGACTGTGTTTAGCTAGGGCATTACTAAAATCACATTTTCTTATAGCCGCACAATGCTCCTTGATTCTTGTAGACAGCTTGCGTATTGTTTTACCAATATAAAATGCTGAACACAATGTGCAGATAGCTGCATAAACAACATTGTCTGAACTGCAGTCAAAATATGCAGTATAATGCATTTTAAAATTATTATGTTTAAAAGTATATGAGGCACCTATAAGAATATTCTTACAGGCAACGCACTTTCCACAAGCAAACATCCCTTTATTACTGTGAATGACATGGGGTGTAACAATAAATTGAGTGTCTCTATTTTCAAATAGAGAACGTAAAGATTTTAATTTTTTATGTTAAAAACAGGACCTAGCCCTAATTTGTTGTCAACCTCCTGGCTGGAGGTAAGAATATCCCAGTTATTATAAAACACTTTCTTAATAGCTATAGAGTCCCTGCAAATAGGAACTGGGAAACTAGTGAATCTATCTATAGAGTTATGTGTAGAAAGAGAGTGTCCTGAATTATGTATTTGAGAAACGTACTGATAGGTGCAGGACAAGGAAGTAGTCTGTGATTCAAACATAGTATTGGTTATATCATTTACAGTGTTACTACACTCATTGGTCACAAGGGGAGTAGTGTGTATTTCATTCATACTATTGGTTGTATTTTTCTTCGGAGAGAAGCCTTTTAAAAGAATAGGAGGATAATTAGTGTGCCTTAAAAAGACTACATCTTTAACAATAGAAATCAGTAAATCAGTAGGGTAACCTC
The DNA here is from genome assembly GCF_019279795.1 of Protopterus annectens. Lineage (NCBI taxonomy): Eukaryota > Metazoa > Chordata > Ceratodontiformes > Protopteridae > Protopterus > Protopterus annectens. The sequence continues at coordinate 141,705,367 of NC_056733.1, read as the reverse complement.
TCTCTATAAGAAAGGAACTAAAAACATCACATTCATGTAGAAAAACGTTATCATCAGAAATAATCCTAGACAATCTGATGTACTGACCTCTGGCCATATTAACTTTCATAAATAGAGGATGCATACTGCAGAAATGTAAATAATTATTTCTGAATGTCTTTTTCCTAAATATAGTAGAGTTCCAAGTTAAAGAATTTGTATCAATGGAAATAAGTACATCTAAAGTTAACTTGCTTCCCAAAAGCTGAAATCTTAAACTTTAGAAATGGAATACTATCAGATAAGGAATTAATAAATGTAAACAAATCAGACTCACATCCCTTCCATACAAAAAAGAGGTCATCAATGTAACATCGGTACAGAAGAATATTATTAAAACCAGGTAAATATACTAGAAAGTTACATTCCCACCAGGCTAATACTAAATTTGCAAAGGCAGGAGCTAGTTTAGCCCCCACAGCTACACCTTTAGTTTGATGAAAAATCTTACCATCAAAGTGAAAAAAATTGTTAGTTAATACTAGAGAAGTTAGGGAGCAAATCATGTTAATTTTTTCCTGTGAGAAGGTGGTAAATTTTGATAAATAATTTCTTAAGTATTCTATGCCTATATCATGAGGAATGTTAGAATACAATGATTCAATATCTAAAGTAACTAAAATAGTATGTTCATCAGTAGGAGGGTTGAGAAAAAGGAGATTAAGGAAATCCCATGAATCCTTTAGAAAATAGGGTGAAACTTGTATTAAAGGGTTTAATACAAAATCAATAAATTCTGCTATACCTTTGTCTTAGTTTTCTTGTTCGACACTATGTGTCTAAAAGGAGGATTAAACTGGTCCTTATGTATTTTAGGAATTCCGAAGAATTTTCCTAGTTGGGGCTCTGACACAGTTAAAAAATCAGCTATTACATCACAAATCTGTTTAGATTTATGTAATGCAATAATAGTTCTATCTATATGTTTAAAAGCCCGAAGGACATCTGTTAGGGTAGCCATAGCATAAAACTCACTGTTATTAAGGTCATTTAATAAAATACGAGTGTATTTATCTTGTTCCATCAACACTATACCTGAGCCCTTATCAGCTCTCATGATTCTTAGTGATCTGTCTGCTGATAAGGAATTTAAGGCAGTTAACTGTTCATTAGTAAGGTTGAACCATTTACAAGTACAGTTATGCATTAAAATATATCGCAAGTCTTTTTCACATAACTTAAGAAAGATATGTAAGGTATTACATAGTGGTGGGTTATATAAGCTTTTCTTGACAGGTAGCTTAGTGTAAGAATATAGTACATTTTCATCTTCATCTTCTACATCATATACATCTTTGTGAAATAAAAGTTTTAAATAAAGTTTCCTAACATATACACGTAAATCTATTAATAAAGAAGAAATGTCAGCACGGTAGGCAGGAATAAAAGAAAAACATAGTTTCAGTAAGCTGTTGAAATTATCAGGTAAAAATCTGCCAGATAAATTGAAAACTTCAGAATCTGGTATATATGTTTCTACAGGTAAGGAGTTGCAGTTAACATAAACTAAGTTATTACTAGAAACATTCAGCGTGTGTGAGCTGTTATCAGAAACATTCAGCGTGTGTGAGCTGTTATCAGAAACATTCAGCGTGTGGGAGCTCTTCTTGGTCTTCCTCGTGGTTGGCCTCTTTCTAAAAAATGAGTGTTTCTTAGGGAATAAGAACGAGTAGTGGGAGAATTTGTAAGGAAACCTCTTTCCCCATGATTCATTTGCCTTCCTTCACCTCTGTAGGATGAAAGTCTCCCTCTTCTAGTGGTGATCATGGGGGAGGGGGGCATGGTTCGAGTATTTTTGGATAAAAAATTAGAGTCTCTGTCATCTAAGATATTCATTGTAGTAGGTCCTGGTGAATTTAAGAGACATAAAGGATTTGCTAAAACAGATGGGGAAGTAATAGGAACACAGCCGGCAGAATTGTGTATATTAATAGGATGGGAAATGCCTACTTCTGTATTAGACATCCGAGGGGTGTTATGATCAGACAACACTGCAGCGGGAAAGCTTTGCATAACGAGATCAGACTGTGGAGTTGTAGTAGTGTGTATATAGCATTTTGGCGGGAAGGCAAAGCAATAACCATTGGATTGTTTATGTCTTGATGTGCCGCCTGCATTGTCTGATTATCCGATCTCATAGAATCTGTGGTAGTTCTCATAAAATTGTTGGTGGCAGAACTACTGTGGTCTGCAGAATTACCAGTAAACACATTTCCATATTCTTCTTCTGGTCTTTCAGAATTAATAGTAGATCTTCCAAAATTTGTAGAAGTAGGACCGCTGTGAGCCGTAGGGTAATTATTGAACAAATTCCTGTAACTATATCTGTATCCTCCATCAGTTCTTAAGGGATATGCTTGATTATGCTTGTATTGGAGCATATCTCTCTGTAGCTTATGTTTTTTACGGTGAACTATGGTAGCTACATGTCAGGTTACTCTAGGATGAATGCCATCGAAGACATGTAATAAAAGATGTAAATCTTGATGTTTAATAATCACCGAATGTAGGTTATGGATTTCTTGAGAAATGTCAGACAGTCTCAGTTTGTTATGCTCTATAAGAGACCTAATCACTATTAAGCCAGTAGTGTTATACAAAACTTCCAGTTCCTTATATAACTTGGAGTCCCTTGTGAGATTATTAGGAAACTTCGTAATTCTAAGACCTAATGGGACTATTTCCTTGCTCAAACAAAATGAAAGGTAGAAGTTATCATATTGTAAATTCTTAAAAGCAATGAAAAGTCTTTCAAGCCTAAAAAGCATCTGTTTCAAATTATTTGTTGCAGTAGACTGTCTAGAATGCATGAAATCAGGAGATTCATTAATGTTATTTACCTCTGCAAATGGGTTAGGTACATTTTCCGTGTTGGTGAAAGACAACAGGTCTTCTGAAACATTTACATGTATATGTTGTTGGGTAGGTAACGGTTACTGTATATTAAGTCTCTGAAATGCTAAAGGACTAGTTTGTTGTCCAGTGACAGGTATCACGTATCTTGTTGATGGAACAAGATAAATACACTCGTATTTTATTAAATGACCTTAATAACAGTGAGTTTTATGCTATGGCTATCCTAACAGATGTCCTTCATGGCTTTTAAACATATAGATAGAACTATTATTGCATTACATAAATCTAAACAGATTTGTGATGTAATAGCTGATTTTTTAACGGTGTCAGAGCCCCAACTAGGAAAATTTTTCGGAATTCCTAAAATACATAAGGACCAGTTTAATCCTCCTTTTAGACACATAGTGTCGAACAAGACAACTAAGACAGAAGGTATAGCAGAATTTATTGATTTTGGATTAAACCCTTTAATACAAGTTTCACCCTATTTTCTAAGGGATTCATGGGATTTCCTTAATCTCCTTTTTCTCAACCCTCCTACTGATGAACATGCTATTTTAGTTACTTTAGATATTGAATCATTGTATTCTAACATTCCTCATGATATAGGCATAGAATACTTAAGAAATTATTTATCAAAATTTACCACCTTCTCACAGGAAAAAAATAACATGATTTGCTCCCTAACTTCTCTAGTATTAACTAACATTTTTTTTCACTTTGATGGCAAGATTTTTCATCAAACTAAAGGTGTAGCTGTGGGGGCTAAACTAGCTCCTGCCTTTGCAAATTTAGTATTAGCCTGGTGGGAATGTAACTTTCTAGTATATTTACCTGGTTTTAATAATATTCTTCTGTACCGATGTTACATTGATGACCTCTTTTTTGTATGGAAGGGATGTGAGTCTGATTTGTTTACATTTATTAATTCCTTATCTGATAGTATTCCATTTCTAAAGTTTAAGATTTCAGCTTTTGGGAAGCAAGTTAACTTTTTAGATGTACTTATTTCCATTGATACAAATTCTTTAACTTGGAACTCTACTATATTTAGGAAAAAGACATTCAGAAATATTATTTACATTTCTGCAGTATGCATCCTCTATTTATGAAAGTTAATATGGCCAGAGGTCAGTACATCAGATTGTCTAGGATTATTTCTGATGATAATGTTTTTCTACATGAATGTGATGTTTTTAGTTCCTTTCTTATAGAGAGAGGTTACCCTACTGATTTACTGAATTCTATTGTTAAAGACGTAGTCTTTTTAAGGCACACTAATTATCCTCCTATTCTTTTAAAAGGCTTCTCTCCGAAGAAAAATACAACCAATAGTATGAATGAAATACAGACTACTCCCCTTGTGACCAATGAGTGTAGTAACACTATAAATGATATAACCAATACTATGTTTGAATCACGGACTACTCCCTTGTCCTGCACCTATCAGTACGTTTCTCAAATACATAATTCAGGACACTCTCTACACATAACTCTATAGATAGCTTCACTAGTTTCCCAGTTCCTATTTGCAGGGACTCTATAGCTATTAAGAAAGTGTTTTATAATAACTGGGATATTCTTACCTCCAGCCAGGAGGTTGACAACAAATTAGGGCTAGGTCCTGTTTTTACACATGAAAAAATTAAATCTTTACGTTCTCTATTTGAAAATAGAGACACTCAATTTATTGTTACACCCCCTGTCATTCACAGTAATAAAGGGATGTTTGCTTGTGGAAAATGTGTTGCCTGTAAGAATATTCTTACAGGTGCCTCATATACTTTTAAACATAATAATTTTAAAATACATTATACTACATATTTTGACTGCAATTCAGACAATGTTGTTTATGCAGCTATCTGCACATTGTGTTCAGCATTTTATATTGGTAAAACAATACGCAAGCTGTCTACAAGAATCAAGGAGCATTGTGCGGCTATAAGAAAATGTGATTTTAGTAATGCCCTAGCTAAACACAGTCATATATGTCCTTTGTCTACAGGATTTAAATTCATTGTGCTTGATTATGTTCATATGTTTTTGGGGATAGAAATACTTTATTGGAGGTTAAAGAATTAAGATGGCAACTAAGGTTAAATGCTAATGCCCCACCTGGACTAAATGAAAGTTTAAACATTAAATGTTTTTTGAAATGGCACAACTAACTACACATTTACTAGTGGTAGGCTTTGTTTACTTTTGAACAGGGTTCTAAATACATTATACATAATTCAGTTAGTGGAATGTCTTGCTTCAACATGATTCTTATTACATAATTCATGAGTTATATTTCCTAATTGATCTACAGTATGACTTGTCATTTCACCATTACTTTGGTTATATATACAGGATTGTATTGTAATTGTATGATCTGAAGTAGGAGATTCATTTGTCTGCAACCTGTGGGTTATGGATCCGATATCGGATCCGAACCGGCATGGTTTACCAGCTATGGATCCAAGCTCTCAGCTCCTCCCCTCACCCATAATGCCCTGCTCTACCCTCATGACCTCAGATCTCATTTGCCGCGCATGGTGACCAGATTGTTTCTCAAGCTCTCCAGCTAAGTGCTAGTTTCAAGTATTTAAATTGTAAAATTTAAGACTTTTTTTGGTTATTTGTGTGAAAGTGTAGGTTTTCCCTTTGGTATATTTACTTTTTAGTGTTTAATCTAAAAGTTATATCCCTCCCCTCGCTGTTAGCGTAGTGTGTGTGTGTTGGGCCTGTGAGTGATTTTGTGTTTCTTTAGTTACTTTTTTAGTTATAGTAACTACTGTTGTAGATTGGGATGTCTGAGCAACCCAAGTCTATTTTTTCTAAATGCTCCGAGTGTGGCCATAAGCTTTCCCCAGCTGATGGCCACACTCGGTGTGTTAGATGCCTGGGGGTTGAACACCTCACATCTGGATGTTCCATTTGTGCAGGGTTCAACCCCAGGGCCGAGCGGAGGTCCAAGCTTGTTTTGGCGGGCCTTTTACCGCCGGACTCGACTCCGACCTCCGCTCCTTCGGGAGTAACCGTACCCACGGTTATTCCTTCTGTGGCTCCCCCTCCTCCTCCTTGGACTCAACCTCCCGTTTCTGGTTCGGAGGAGAGGAATGCTAAGAAAAGGGACCGGAGGGAGAAGCACCATAAGCGGCGGGCCGAGACCTCTGTTTCAGCCCCGCCAGCCAAGTGGGCTTCTCCCCCGGCTCCATTGTCGGCTCCATTGTCGGCTTGGTCTCCTCCTCCTCGGCTCTGGTCTCCAGTGTGTTTTTCACCGGGACCTGAGGAGGAGGAGACCCGATCTCCATCGAGGCTATCGAGGAGGCACTCCAGGCCTACCTCGGTAGCCTCGTTGAGATCTACGTATAGCCTTTCGGATGCTGATCTGGACCGGATGATGAGAAGGTTCATCCAGGCCCAGATGCAGATGGGAATGCTCTTGCCTCCCCCCCCTCTGGGGGGGGAGCTCAACACCCTTTTTCAAACCGATTGCTCCTTCTCCGACCTGCTACCCGGGTTCGGAGCAGTTGGAGCCGAGCAGCTTCGGAGCCGGGGGTGGGTCGGCGCCGATAGTACTTTGTACTTCGGATCCGACCCTGCCCTCGAGTGCATCGGATCCGACCTCTCGGAGCCTGGATCCGAGCCTCGGATCTGGGGGGATCAGTGCTCCTTCAGCGCCGTCTGTGTCGGAGCGCACTGTCCCTTCGGATCCGAGCGCTTCGGTGCCGGCTCCGATCCACTCTTCGGATCCGAGGGGGAGCCGATTGTCGGATCCTTTGGTCGAGGTCGGCTCCCCTTCGGCGTTTGATGTAGTGGAGAGGGCCCTGTTGAGGGTCTCCGGACCCCCGGCACTTGTTTCGGCTCCGTCCCGCGCTCCCTCTGCACTGGGTCAGGCTTCCACCATCTGGCCCTTGGGACAGCCCGCTTCTGTGCCCCAAGCTGCTCCCCTGGAACAGGTTGCTGCTTGCGAGGAGTCCTCTGACAGCCCCCCGGAGGATGTTCCTCGCAAGCATACGTGCAAAAGGAGGCACATTGACTCCCCCGAGTCTCTCACGGAAGACACGGACTTGGAGGAAGGGGAAGGCACCCCACGGTCACCCCCCGAGGATGTCTCATTTGGGAACATCATGGAAATGCTCCGTATAAGGGGGGGGTGGTCTGCCCCCAAGTCTTCCTCGGACGAGTCCGTGTTCTTGGAGGCATTTGAAGTGGGCCCATCTACCTCTTGGGTGTCCCCTCCTGCCGACCCCCCGGTGGACCACATTACCACCAGGGCGTGGAAGGAACCGGACACCGTGGAGCCAATCCCTAAGAGGCCCGATAGGATCCTCAGCCCACCGTCCGACCGGGCCCATTGGAGTAAGGGGCCTCCGGTAGATGCCATGTTGACGGCGGCAGCCACCAAGAGGGAACTTGCTCAGGAGAGTCCCTCAGTCCATCCCCCGAGCAAGGAGTCTCGGATGATGGACCGCTTGGGGAAGCGGATGTTTAGTTCAGCAACCTTCTCGGTAAGGGCGCTGAACTACCTGGCACACGTCATTAGGATGCAGCGAGATCTCATTAAAGAATACGCTGCATCTCCCCCAGAGTCCATGTCAGAGGAGGACAAAATGCTGCACTCCACCCGCATGGCCACTCTTAGATCAGTTACTAATACCTCTATGCGGCTACTCTCCCATGCTACGGAAGGCGCCGCTAGAGCCGCAGGGGCAGGCATAGTCACTAGACGTCAGGCCTGGCTCCGTCACTGCGATTTTTCTGAGCCCTTCAAAGCGTCATTTGCGAACGCCCCCTTTGATGGTTCTGCCCTCTTTGGCAAAACCGTTCGCAACACTTTGACCCAGAGCGAGAAGGACGGGAAGACGCTGTCTGCCATCGGAATCCGCTTCTCTGCACCCCAGAGGCCCTACTCTAGGAACCAAAAGGGTCAGAAGAAGATGTGGTTCCGGAGGTCGCAGCAATCCCAGCTTGCTCCGGACAACCAGTCCTTCCGTGGCAGAGGAGGACAGGGAGGACGCCGCCCCAGAGGCAGAGGGGCTCCCAGGAACTTCGGGTCCAGAGAACCTTTCTCTGAACGGCCCGCGCAGCAACCCTGAGGGTTTGCCCGGCTGCTCCACTCTGGAGGCAGTCGGGGGACATTTTTCGGGGCACCTAGCGGCATGGGAGTCCATAACATCAGACCGCTGGGTTCTCCAAATCATATCCAGAGGATACCGCATCCCTTTTCGTCACTTACCAAAGTTGAAGTCCCTCCCAGACGTTCCACCCGGTCAACGGGAGGCCGCTTTGGCAGAAATTGGCCATCTGCTAAAGCAAAGAGACATCCAGCCCGTCCCCCCAGACCAGATCGGATCAGGGTTCTACTCCAGGTTCTTTTTAGTGCCAAAAAAGACGGGGAAAATAAGACCAATTCTAGACCTTTCTCTCTTGAACCTGGCAGTCCCCAAGGAAAAATTCCAAATGGTCACTCTGCAATCTATTCTCCCCCTTCTGGGAGAAAATCACTGGATGTGTTCTATAGACCTCAAAGATGCGTACTACCACATCCTGATGGACAGGCGCTCCAGGAGGTTCCTCCGCTTCCGGCTGGGAGCCAGTCACTACCAGTTCCGGGTCCTTCCCTTTGGTCTCACCACAGCCCCCAGGGTGTTCACCAAAGTATTAGCAGTGGTAGCGGCCCACCTGAGGCTTCAGGGGGTGCAGGTCTTCCCCTACCTGGACGACTGGCTTCTTACCGCCCCAACAAGGCATCTACTACTATTGGCGCGAGACTCCTTTCTCCATCTTGCTCCCTTTCTGGGCATTACAATAAATACAAAGAAATCCATCCTGGTGCCCACACAGCTCATAGATTTTATAGGGGCCAGGTTAGACACAAGGAGTTTAAAAGCCTTCCTCACTGCAGACAGAGTTCAAAATCTGCAGCTCCAGGTGCGGGCCATTCTCCACTCAAGTTCTGTTCCGGCGGAGTTGGTCCTGAGGGCTCTAGGGTCCATGGCGTCTGCTATAGCACTTCTTCCTCTTGCCAGGCTCAATATGCAGATCCTCCAGTGGACTCTCTTAGTACAATGGTCATACCTTGCTCTCCCTATGCATCATCCCATTGCGATCAGCAAGGCTTGCAAGCGGTCCCTCCTGTGGTGGCTTCACTCCCCAGATCTCCACGGAGGCCGCCCATTTTGTGCTTCTCCCCCTCTCGCCACGGTGACCACGGACGCCTCCCGCCTCGGGTGGGGGGGGCATTTTGCGGGCCGGACCATCCAAGGCACGTGGAATGATTCAGAGACCTTACTGTATATCAACGTTCTAGAGATGAGAGCAGTGCTCTTAGCGTTGCTAGCACTTCAGGACTTTCTTCCCTTGGGAACAATTGCGATTCAATCGGACAACATGTCTGTTGTCTGGTACATCAACAAGCAAGGGGGAACAAGGTCTTACCCCCTTTGTCGAGAAGCCATGAGAGTTTGGGAATGGGCAATCTCCACCAACCGCTTTCTGATAGCAACGCACATTCCGGGTCGGTCCAACATCCTGGCGGACAAGCTCAGTCGCACCATTCTGACCCCTTACGAGTGGTCTCTCAATTTTCAAGTAGCGGAACGCATATTCGCATGGTGGGGAACTCCTTCATGCGATCTTTTTGCCTCTCCCTCAAACACCAAGTGCGACAGTTTTTCGCTCTGATACCCCCTCCAGGAGGTTCTCCAAGAGACGCTCTGGTGCATGCTTGGCCACCCGGTCTTCTGTACGCTTATCCACCCTTGCCTCTGATGCTCCAAGTTCTTCAGAAAGCCTCTCGGGTGGGTTGCAGAATGATTCTCATTGCTCCGTTTTGGCCTCGACAGATCTGGTTCCCCTTCCTAAGGTCTCACTCGGTGAATCCTCCTTGGATTCTAGATCCCATTCCGGATCTGATATCCCACCCATCCTGCATATCTCCTCCGAACCTGGACAACTTGAAGCTGACCGCTTGGCTGCTCCAGTTCCACTCTTGATCAGGACTCCCGGTATTTCGTCACCTGTGAAGGCAATCCTGGTGGCAGCTCATAAACCGTCCACTAGGAAAGTCTACCGCAGCAAGTGGAAATGGTTTTCTTTGTGGGCAGAGCGGCAAGGCCTGAATCCCTTCATGGTTCCTCTCCCTTTAGTGCTTGACTTTCTAACCACTCTTTTTAACGATGGTGCCAGCAGTTCCACAGTCAAAGTACAACTGGCGGCAATTTCTCATTATCACATTGGTCATGACTCTAGTCCACTCATGTCAGCCAAGTTGTGTAAAATTTTCCTTAAAGGTACTTTCCTTCTCAGGCCCCCTGTGAAACAAGCGGTTCCTCCTTGGGACCTCTCCTTAGTTCTCCAGGCCTTGACCGCTCCCCCCTTTGAACCAGCAGCTACGGTGGATCTCAAATTCTTGTCTTTCAAGACAGCCTTTTTAGTAGCCATTACATCGGCCAAGAGAGTTTCAGAGCTCCAAGCATTATCAGCTAAACCTCCTTACTTGGTATTTCATCCGGACCGTGTTTACCTCAGGACCAACCCGTCCTTTCTTCCTAAAGTAGCTTCTGAAGCAAACATTAATCAATCCATTAACCTCCCTGTTTTCTTTCCTAAATATGAAAACAAAGGTGAATACAAGCTTCACTCCTTAGATGTTCACAGGCAACTTAGATTTTATCTAAACAGAACGGCTGGTCATAGGCAATCTGACCAGTTGTTTATTTCCTTTGCTAAATTTAATTTGGGCAAGCCAATTTCTAAAGTTTCTCTGTCTCGCTGGATTTCACAGTGTATCTTATTGGCTTATCAAGCTTCAGGAAGGCCCGCACCGGAGGGTGTACGCCCATTCAACCCGGTCAGTATCTACCTCGGCAGCCTTTAAGGCTAGGATTCCTCTAGATGATATTTGTGCAGCAGCCACGTGGGCTTCATCTCATACTTTTATTTCCCACTATAAGTTGGATCTTGCATCTAGGGTAGAGCATCATTTGGCTCAGCGGTGCTCGGAATATCCTTCCATGATGGCCCCCCAAGATTCAGGTAGCTGGGGACTCTGTCCCACAGGTTGCAGACAAATGAATCTCCTACTTCAGATTTAGAAGTTATGTACTCACCATAACGTTCCATCTGAGTAGGTGTATTCATTTGTCTGCAACCATCCCGCCCTCCTATCCCCCTGGCCTTTCAGTTTCCTGCATATTATGTGTTACCCTTTTCAGGGTGTTCTTGCTGTTGGCAAACTCGATCTGAGGTCATGAGGGTAGAGCAGGGCATTATGGGTGAGGGGAGGAGCTGAGAGCTTGGATCCATAGCTGGTAAACCATGCCGGTTCGGATCCGATATCGGATCCATAACCCACAGGTTGCAGACAAATGAATACACCTACTCAGATGGAACGTTATGGTGAGTACATAACTTCTAATTATTCTGAAGAAGTCCAACATATTAAATTGGATGAAAGCGCTAATTACTGGCTCTCAGTGTGTTTTTTCGACATTGCTATTGGATAATTCTGATTTTTACGAAGTTTTTTGGATATATATATAAATATATATATATATATATATATATATATATATATATATATATATACATACACACAATGTATATATTTGATACTACATAGCAATAGATATACTGTGCATGTGAGAGAGAGATACTGACAAATGGATATGGATACATATATGTCTGTATGTAAAGCCAGTTATACATAACAGGTCATTTCAGTGAAGGGCCAACAGAATTGCACTTATTTTTACTAAGTGTACTGTCAGTACTTATAATATGGCTCCAGGCCACACCTACCTGTACTTCAGTCTGGGATTTTGTATGTTACAGACATTAAGATCTGCCCCTGTTTCTGCAGTACTGCACTCCACTCCAAATGTCCACCGTATTCTGCAGCTGTCTGCTGTACTAAATATGTGACTGAGGTTGGTAATGTTACATTACCAACAGACTGACAGTCTGTATACCTCTCAGCTGTCCTGATTTATACAGAATGTCCAGAGTTTTGCCTCATATGTTTCATCTATTCCTTACACATTTGTGGTCTTTTGGTGCTTTATTGAATGGTGACATCAATACATTCTACTACCTACAGACAGACAATTGTATGCCAGACTTTATATCCATCATAATATATGTACTATTGCAACACCTTTAATTCCAGTAACTGTCTAGGTTTATGTGACCAATATTTAAACTCTGTCCCTATGTTTGGGCCTTTGTCCCCCCCAATCTTTCTGGCTTTGTTCATATTTCTTCCACTAAGAGGTTGGGAGGTATGACATTCTATAAAAACACCAGCATACTATTACCTCACATGCAAAAGATGTGAGTAATTCCAGATTAGCATCATCAACACCATCACCCATGCTAGCTTCCCTAGTCCACTGAGCCAAAGAGGTCGCTAGACAGAGAGGGGTTATTCATCACACAGTCAACAGTATACATATATACATTGTTATCCTGCGTGAAGAGAGACATACAATGTGTGAGCAGCATCTATGTTACAGCCCTGAGATAGCCTGGTCCACTGATATACAATAGCTGATTTTCTGTTAAGGCGGTTATATGGGTAGACTGCTGTGTTGAGGTAGGGGAACAACAGCACATGATCAGCTTGGGTAGACAGTAGTCCAAATATCATGTGTGCCCACAGTTTAACATCTCCCTTGCCTGATGTTGTGAATATTCCAACCATGAGACCTAGTGAAAATTAAGGAACACATACCCACGCTTTTCAAACATCTTCCTAAGTAAATCACACTCTTGATGGAAATTGAGCTCAAGTGTGGTCATTCTAGCTGCCCTTATCAATTGGCCTTTTACAATGGACCGCTTCTGGTGGAATGGGTGGCAGCTATAAAAGTGTAGGAATGAGTTACAGTACCTGGGTTTTCTAAAAATCTGTGATACATACTCCCTGTTGACTTTATCTTTTGAAAGTTTCACATGTAAATAACACGAAGATGGAGATGGCATCCAGGCTAACCTTTTTATTTAATTTCTGAATTCCACAACTGATTTCCTTGTATTTACATCAACATTTCATACAGCCATGATTGACTATTTAGATGTGTGATTTACTTAGGAAGATGTTTGAAAAGCGTGGGTATCCTAGCGACCTTATTGGAACTTTAGTCAGTGGTTTCTGATAAAAGAAGACTTGGAATTGTCTCTCCCATCCTTGGGCTAAACAGTTTAGACCAGGACAGTCTTGTTCCTCATATGGTAGATTGTCAAAACAGTATATTTGTCCCAACACAAATTCCATCACAAACTTTAGCCTCTAACTTCAAAGGTGGATTTATTACTACATTCAGTAATGATAGTGACCAAGTCAAACGTATTTTATGTAAAAACTGGCAGTTTATCTTAAGTGATATTTCACTATTTAGTAAACTAGGTCCAGTTCCAAATATTGTATTTCGTAGAGGCCACAACCTTAAAAACATACTTGAATGTGGGGGGCAACAACTTAAAACACATAGGTATGCTGGAATGAATTTGTGTGAATCTTGTAGGATGTGTAGATTCATGGAAGTGGGCAATACATTTTGTATAGGTGACAACAAGTATGAGATTAAATTTAAACTCAACTGTAATAGTAGACTAGTAGTCTACATAGCAAGATGTGTCTGCTGTCCCGCATTCTATGTGGGGAAGACTGAACGTAGATTGCGGGACAGGGTTTATGAACGCACCTATGCTATTTCAGTTAATAAAATTGACAACCCACTAGCAAGACATATAGCAAATAATGTGGGCCACAAATTTACCTTTAAAGCTATAGATCAAGTTCAAGCTAATTTGAGAGGTGGCCCACTGAGTTTACTTTTAGGGGAACATGAGCTGGAATGGCAAATACGTTTGAATGCATTTCTTGTACCAGGTTTAAATGATGCTTGTAACATTGCCTGCCTTCTGAAACTAAGAAGTTTGAGACGGTAATTGGTATTTTGCTTGAATATAATTCTATTTATTTGAGCTCTACAATATTGTAGAGAGATATACCCGGTTGATTATTCCGTAATTTTGAAGTTTAGTCTAACTTCGTTATTGTTTGAGTTTAACAATTTAATGCCTTCTGTATAACTATTTATAATAGTTTTGATGACACTTTTAATCTGACAAACTTGGCAGCTTTTGTATTTAGGTTTTATGAGCACATGTAGTTTTTTAGTAATGTTTCTTTAAGAATTTGACTTACTGGAGGTGTGGTCATCACATGACATGTCTCAATTACTTATAAACTACTGTTTGAAACTGTGTATCTTTTCTGAAGAAGTTGCTACATTACAAGCAATGAAAAGCTCTTCAATAAATTGTTTTATTTTATATTTTTTGGATTCCAGATTCTTCTTGTGTTGGGTCTTGGTGCTGCTGACTTGGTTTTTGTGTTTCAGTAGTTTGTTGGCTTCCTTTCCCTGGTTTATTTGTTCATAATAACAGCCCCCCCCAATCAGGTTTCATAACTCGAACATTACGATCAAATCTCAAATCATTCAACACATCCCATTCTTTTTTGTCAAGGTTGTGCTTTTTGTTTTGTTGTTTTCCAGATTGACACTGCCTGATATGCTGTCAACCATTAACTCAAGGTTTTTAACTGGGGGTGGATAGGGGGATTGAAGGTATTTTTCCGCCTCAAAATAGTCACATCTTGTTGTTGGTTCTGACCATGAAATATAAGTGAAAGGTTGATTTTTCTCAAAAACAACTTGAAATCTAACAAAAATTTACTAATATCACCTCTAGTGGTGGGGATATATTTAAATCCCTTAGCTAGTAACTTAAAGTGGTCTTCAGTAAGTATAATCATGCTGTAATTAAACATGTTAAAGTTGTTGTAAGTCTGTTTAGCCCCTTCTTTATAAATAAGTGGGTTCTGAAGAACTAGTACTTCCCCCTCCCCCTCAGTGTCCTCCCCACCTCCCCCTCAACAATATTGTTAAGGGGTCTGTTTTACATCTAGAGTTACTTGAAATCTTTAACAAATGTGGGCTTGATATTGTTAGAATTACCACTAAGCAAAATTATGTCAGTATGTCTGTGTTGCATGAGGAGATAAATTTGCTTAACAGGCAAATCACCTCAGACCTTTTATTCACAGTTGAGGATGAAAAATCTAGGCATTTTATGGTGTTAGAGAAAATTGATAGCAAGTGTACCATTAATGTGAAGAGGAAAATTGGAAAATTAGAAAGAGATGTTAAAGAATATGCAAACAAAACATGTTACCCAGACCCTAAGGGGACTGTCAAACAAAAACAGTGGTTGGAAGATGATAGGTTAGGGGCAGGTATCCAGTATGGTACGGAAGAGGATGTTGTGTATGAACAAACTAACAATTATGGGGGTGACCCTTTAGAAACCCCCCCTTTGGTGGTCCAAGAGAAACCTCAATCAGAGAGTTTCTTACTACCCCCCATTCCCTGTACGGAGGGAGGTGGGGAGGACAACGAGGGGAGAGGGGGAAATACTAGTTCTTCATAACCCACTTATTTATAAAGAAGGGGCTAAACAGACTTACAACAACTTTAACATTTTTAATTACAGTGAGATTATACTTACTGAAGACCACTTTAAGTTACTGGCTAAGGGATTTAAATATATCCCCAATACTAGAGGTGATATTAGTAAATTTTTGTTAGATTTCAAGTTGTTTTTGAGAAAAATCAACCTTTCACTTATATTTCAAGGTCAGAACCAACAACAAGATGTGACTATTTTGAGGCGGAAAAATACCTTCAATCCCCCTATCCACCCCCAGTTAAAAAACATTGAGTTAATGGTTGACAAGCATATCAGGCAATGGCAATCTGGTAAACAACAAAACAAAAAGCACAACCTTGACAAAAAAGAATGGGATGTGTTGAATGATTTGAGATTTGATCGTAATGTTCGAGTTATGATACCTGATAAGGGGATGGGGCTGTTATTATGAACACCTTGATCTATGAAGGAAAAATGCTGGCAATATTGAGGGACACTGACACCTACTGGCGGGTTTCCAAAAATGAGATAAACATTGTCTATAAAAAAATTGATTTGGCATTAAATGGCTTACTTTTTGAAAAGTTGATTGATTTAAATGATTTTAACTATTTGACAAATGTTTGGCCTAAGACCCCTACAATATTTGACATACCCAAAGTTCATAAATATTTAAACGACCCACCCCTTAGACCAATTGTCTTGGCCGATGCTTCTAAAACTTCCCCCCTTGCTAAGTTTCTTGATGTGAAACTAAAAAAAAATTGTGGAGTACTAGTTCCCAGATACTTTAAGAGTCTTGGGAATTTTTGAAGGCTGTGGACCCTAATGTAAATTATGTACAAACGACTTTTGTCACTATTGACATTAAAGAGTCATTTACTGTCATCCCCCACAACATCGGGCTTCAGTGGTTGGAAACCTCACTGGTAGAAAAATGCAAAGTCTCCACCAATGATTTACACCTAGTTCTTCATTTGATGGAGTTGGTTCTGTTTAACAAATTCATATTTTTTGGGGGAGAATTTTTCCACCAAATTAATGGCGTTGCGATGTGGGCCAATTGTGCCCCCACATATGCCAACATAGTTTTAGCTTGGTGGGAAAAAGAATTTATATTGGAATCTGAATTCAAGAACCATTGGTTGCAATATTTTAAATTCTTGGATGATATTTGTGTTTTTTTAGGTGGGGTCTGATGACAGATTGCATGAATTTTTATCATACATTGAGTCTACCACTAACTTTTTGCTTTTCACAAGTAATGTTTTCAAGAACATCCTACAATTTTTGGATGTATCAATTGAAAAATGGAAAATGGGAATATTAAATCCAAGGTTTTTCGTAAAAGTACTTATTTGAACTCCTTTTTACATTTTAGTAGTTCTCATCCCATGTTTCAATAAAGGAGTTTCGTGAGAGGGCAATACATCCAAGCCAGTAGGATGACTTCCTTAGAATATGATTTTGAAATTGAATGTGACTTTCTTGACAGTCTTTTTAGGGAAAAGAGGTACCCAGCCGATTTCCTACATGAGATTAGAGTTGATGTTTCCTCTAACAGAGCCAATAAATTTTGGCCTGTGTTAGGGTTGAGTATTCTTAGTGATTACAACCAGGTCATTCATGAAACAAAGGACATTGCTGAAATTAATAGGTCTCTTATTACTGAGTATAACACTGATTTCCTTCACTGTAATAATATAGTGAGAAATGAATGGAATAGTTTTTTGGAGTTCACTGACCTACCTTTAGATAAAAACTTGCCTCTGAAATTGATTTTTAAGAACGGGAGGAATTTAAAATACCTACTTGAGGAACAAGGAAGAAAAGGGATTGCAAGTGGTAAACGTAAAGGAACCTACCACTGTGGGACGTGTTCCCAATGTCAGTACATTGCACACTGTGAATGTGTCTATGTACCCAGTAGAGACAGGAAGATTACTGGCCCTTCATACTTTAATTGTAATAGTGAAATAGTTGTTTACTTGACCATATGCTCTCCCTGTGGTGCATTTTACATTGGCAAGATGGAGCGAAAGATAAAAAGACGTATCTATGAACATATATATGAGACTAAGACAAAAATGAGAAAAATGCACTTTTTAAACATACTTTGGGTTGCCAACAGGCAACATACACTTTTTTTGTTCTTGAACAAGTGCAAGTTGATCAAAGGGGCGGGCATTGGGAAAATCTGTTGGAATACAGGGAACTTTACTGGCAGGTTACCCTTGATGCAGGAACGACACCAGGTCTAAATGAAAATATTAGCATTGCCCCACTTTTAAAGTTCAGGGCTGCTAAATTGTAACATGTTTTTTATTATTATTGTATTTTGTTACATACACACATATATATATATATATATATATATATATATATATATATATATATATATATATATACATACATTTTAAGTATTTTGACATTGGATTTAATATTTGGTTGTTTAATGTTTATTTATGATATTTACTTTTTTGGCCAGTAGGTGGGGATGTTGTATTGATTCCTACTACCATTTAATAGTATTGTAGAAATTCCTGCTATACATTATTGGTTTTAAATGTTATCACAATGAATTTTAACTTGTATTCAGGTAAATGTATGTTTTTTAAAATGTTATTGGGTCATTTTATGAATGTGGGCCTTGGTAAATAGATTTTTCAAACATAAACGGTTTTAACTAATGTTTTAATTAATTCTGGAATTATGTAATTGAAGAGGGCGTTTGATTGGTGCACTGTTTTTACCGTACATGTATATAAAATGAATGGTTTTAATTCATGTATTTCTGATGAAGTCTATGGTTTTATGGACAAACACGTGGTATCTGCAGCGTTAAATAAAGAGCTTTGTACACTAACTTTGCTGGGTGCGATCTCCACTTTTTTCGCCTTGATATCTGGTTGCTGGATATTATGGCTGGAACCTTAGGGAATTGACAGCGTAGGTTAATAGGCCAAGAGGATCAGAAGAGGGTTTGAAGAAACAATGAAGAAAAACACATGAGGAAAAAATTACCTTGGAAGATTAGCATTAATGAGTAAAAATAATGCAGACTTAGCAAACGGGGGGAGTCAGAGGTTTAGATCAATATTTCAACATGACTCAATTAGAGACAGATGAAGTGTTGAAGAATAAAGATTCTTTAGGAGAAAAGGATCTCTACAAAGTGCTTCTGTGCAATACAACCCAATGTGCACAGAATTCTATCCATCATACAGAAGCAGACAAAACCAGAGAAATGGATTCACCATGTAAGAAACCCAGATGGATCAAACAGAAGATAAATCCCAAAATATAATGTTCTGTTTCCAAGAGCTGTAGAGAAAACAGTAGTAGTAATACAGACAGGTGTCTCATGGAAGGACTTAAGGGGTATCACCTGTCTTTGACTATGACAGCAGCAAGCATAGGCCTTGCTCTGTCACACAATTAGGAAAGCATAGAAAGGAATGTTAAAGATACTACCGCCTGGTACGTCACCTGCTTTGGACTCAATTACCTTGGAGCATTATAGGAATGAGGAAGACTGGATGATGAGAGAGTTTCTTGAGACAGTTAACAGGGCATTAAGTTCAAAATAAGTCCTGCATTTTTGGAAAGGAGCAGTAATTTCAGGTATTTTAAAAGATGGTAAGTCCCTCTTTTTTTCTGTTTCCCTGTATGCCAATTCCAGTCCTTAACCAATATTGCAAAGTATTATTGGCACTATTGTCATTTGGGCTGGCTGCAGTTATGGCTTAACATATTCAAAGAGGTCAGTGTGGGTTCATTAAGACAAGTCAGACATTTGATAATGTTATGAAAACTTTGATAGTAATACAAGAAGCCCGAAGATTGGGTAGATCACTGTTGGTGGTCAAGTTGGATGCAAAAATGGCTTTTGAGAGAGTCAGATGGGATTGTCTGTTTGGAATAGTAGACAGTTTTGGGTTTCTGGATAAGTCTGTTTATTTATTGCAGAACATTTATGGAGGGATATAGGTGCATGTATAAAGATGAATGCCCAGTTTTCCCCAAGATTTAGGTTAACTAAGGGTTGAAAGCACTGTTAGCTCATACCCACCCCTGTTTGTACTTTATTTATACCCACTGACCATATCTTTGAGACAATCAGAGATTAGGGACTTTGTAAAAGACGAAGAAGAAACTAAATTGGCCATATATGATGATGATGATGATGATCTGTTAGTTGATTTGAGGGACTCAGAAAATCATATGGGTGCTTTATTTGAAACACTAAGTAGATATGGAAAACTCTCAGGCTATAAGATGAATTTATGAAAAATAGATGCCTTGGGATGTAATACATCCAGCAGCTGAAGTACTTAGCAGTATCCTCAGCCTCAACATTAGATGAAACTTTAAGAATTATATATGGAAGACTAAAAAGGAATGCAAGGCACGGATAAGAATGTGGAAAATTGTAGATTTAGAACTGGATCAAAGAGTCCAGTTAGTCCAAACACTCATCTTATAATTGATTATGTACTTTTTTCAGGTAGTTCTTCTAAACCCTAGTGCATCTTTTATACAAGACATGTGGAATGTATTTTCCACTTTCACTTGGGGGCAGGCAAGTGAATGGGAAGGTATGTGCCTTCTTCACTTCATGGGCTAAAGGACAGCAGAGCTGCTCAGAACATTCTCTCTACAGAAAACATATAATAAGGCTACAAGACTGATATAACAGGGTTGTGCAGCAATCCAGCAAGATGGGTTTGATCTGGATCTCTTATTCCAGATGTATGATAGAGTCCCAACTATATGGAAATAAATAATAGGGACACAGATTTGGATATGGCTCAGTGTGGAGATTTGGAGATGGCAGCTCTCCCCCTTGTAAAAGCTTTATGGTATAGGACATCTTGTTTAGATTTGCTGTTTGGTTAGTAGACTATATAAAGTGATAAATGACATTAGCAAGCCTGAGATGAACTTTGAAGAGGTGAGGGAAATTGCTCAGACATAGGTGGACTGAGTCAATTGTATTAGATAGATTTAATACTAATATCTGTGACCTGTTACAGAAAGTTTTATATATTAGCCTGGAAATTCCTCCAGAGAAATTTTACATCCCAAGTAAGCTTCATAAAATGTACCCAGATGTGCTGGCAGAATGTTGGAAATGTCAAAATGACACATAAAATGTGGGTTACCACCTGTCCCTCTTTGTGAGGGACAGTCCCAATTTGGGCAGTTGTGTCCTTTGAAAAAAACTAAAAAAATGACAAACATCCCGAGATTTTTAAGACAAAATATATTTCTTAAGTTTTCTTTTATAGTTGCATAAAATAGTTATTTTGTATCTGAAACACATAAACATTTTATGAACTACCATAAGCAATTCAAATACTACAAAAATAAAGTTATTTTGGCAAAAAAGTGAAGGTCTGATCTTTGCAGTGGCAGTGAGTATGTTTTGTCCTTCAAAATCTCACATTTCTACAAAGAATGTCCCACTTTGGGTATCTGAAAAGGTGGCAACCCTAAATGCAGTAGCATGCTTTTTAGGAGTATCCTAAAATGGATCTAAGATAGGTTTAAATGCTTGATGCAGAACCTAACTGAAGGTAAACATTGGGGTATCTTGACGTCTGATCCCCAGATAAAAAGGTTGGTAGGGGCAACAACAAGGTTTTGTTATAAGAATAAGAAGTTATTAAAGATGCTAGTTTGTTATCCCAGTACACCTATTGCTAATGTGGGTAGATTGGATGATGTTACTCATCCCTGTAGAAAGTGTAATAACTACTGCTGCTATATTGATAGCAGCAGTGTTTTCATACATCCTGACGCAGGGATGAAGTATGCATTTAAAGTCATTGCTGATTGTACAACCCCGCATATTGTTTATTTATGTTATTGTATAGAATGTAAAGCATTCTATATTGGTAAAACTGATAGGATGTTAAGGGACAGAATGAGGAAACATTTATGTAACATTTGTGTTGGTTCAACCAATAATGCCCTGTCTAAACATGCTAGAGCTGAGAATGTATGACATACCTTTACATTTATGGTAACAGATATTGTGCAGCTCAGTTTACGTGAAGGTGATATTCGGAATTTTACAGAGACTAGGGAGGTTAGGTGACTCATTCGCCTGAAGGCAGATCAAGGCAAGGGGCTAAACAAAAAAGTTCCTTGGAAACCATTTCTAAAAGGATGCAGTTTGAAAGCTTTAATCATTCTATAGATTTATAGGTGTTTGTATATCTATAAGTCCTATCATTAATATATATTTTTAATGATTCTTCATTATTATTATATGGAGTTTCGATGTTTTATTAATCAGTAGTGTACTATTGATGTATTCTAGTATGTCTAGGACTTTAAGGATAGATGCCTAATTGTCAACTATTCTTTAATTGCTTAATCAATTATTCAGCATTGTGTATAAATTGATGATGGCTGTTGAACTTTGTAGCCTGAAGAAGCTGCTTGTTAAAGCGCTTACCTCTGTTCATATATATTGAATGCTTATTTTTATACTTTTATGGTCTTTCAGCTATTGCTTTATTCTGTTGGTTTGCTTGGTTTGTGTACAATGTGTAAATAAATATATAGTCCTCTAAAAGATGCATGATGTAAACTCTGTCTGATTTCTGGATATATAACTTGATTTTGTTTTCAAGCAGGCAGTATAAAAATGGGGATAGTAGTACAGGTATGTGATTTATTCTGGTCCATATTACATTATTGAATACTCATGTATTCAAAAATATAATAGTCGACCCCTAAACGTCGAAAACATTGAACATTTCAATTGAGATCTCTGTACAGTGCGGAAATGGAGGTTTTCCATTGTCCGCACTGTATGGCGATCTCGGAGTTGGTATCTTAAAGTAGCAGGGGTGTGGGGGTGCAGGGGGGGGCTTGCCCCCAGCTGACAGTGTTTAAATGGTTTGTTTGGGTGGGTTTTTGTATTTTTTTGTTGTTCAACGTTTGACATTTTCGACGTTTAGGGGTCGATTATTACATTTTCGAATCCATGAGTATTCGATAATGTAATATAGACCCGATTTATTCACCATAAGAATAAGTGACTGAATTGCCCCTGTCTTCACTGTAGATACTGTGATTCTATTATCCCTTGTTATCTTCATGGGGTAATGTTTTATGTTGTTAGTAATGATGCTGTTTCAGTGATAGGACCTGTTATATTGATTCATCCCTCCATAGTCTGGGCTTGACCATTTTAGTAGCATGATAGACTAGTCTGTTGCCAGAAAATGAATGTTTCCAACTGCAGCAAAATGGAGTTTGTTGACTGAGTCATATACATGCTGATTCTACTATTACTGTTTTAGATTACCATAGCTATATGACCAGTTATCCATTTTCTTAGAAAAAAATGGAAGAGAAAGTGGCATGGCTATAGAATTTTATACTGTGCACCTTGTTCTGCACCGATCAAGGGGCAATCATCCTGGACATATTAATGCAGTTTGACAGGTCTCACCATAACAGTATGGTGCTTTTGTCAGTGGCAGGCAGCTTTTGTGTCTACCACTGCAAAACGGGAAATCGGCACATGTTGATGTATAACATCTTAAAGCTAGTAGTCCTACACATCACCACTACTTCACTGCTCTTAATCCTATTCTCCATCACTTCATAAAATTACATACTACTACCCACCAATAACCCTCCCTGGCAAACCTCCTCACAATACCACATTGATAAACCACTAAACTATACCATAGCTCCAAGCCTTTTCTGTTCCAGCCATTTAGATTACCATGCAAAAAAAACCCCATCAAACTACAATAAAACTCACCAAAGTCCTTCTACACCTTTTAAAGCAATTAATCCACTCTGGAGACATACATCCTATTCCTAGCCCCCCCCCCCCCCAGCACTTACTACAGCTAGCAGCCCTATCACAGTCAACTATGGCCTATTACACCAAAAAAAAAAAACAAAAACAAATCCTCCCTTCATTTAATATGAATACACGAAGTATTGGTAATAAAGTTCATGATCTGCATGCCTTAAGTTCCGTCTACTTTCCTGACATAGTTATATTAACAGAGACTTGGATAAAACCCAACAATAACAGGAATGAAATTATTGCTCCAGGTTACAATATACTATGCAAAGATAGGACAAATAATAAGGTGGGGGAGTAGGTATCCTATTCAAAGATCAGCTAATACTTGGACTAGATGTCCCTGACTTTGGAAATGCAGAACTAATCTTTACCACATTAAAACTGAAGCCCAAAAAAACACATTAACATCATTGGTAGTTACATCCCACCTGGAAACAATATTCTTACACTAGAAAACATACTACACAGGGCCTCTAACTCTCTCCCACAAGAAACAGTCCTGATGGGTGATTTCAATATTGACTGGTTAGACTGCTCATCTCAGAATGCAGTATGCCATGTTAATCTACATGGGTTCACCCAACTCATCACATCCCCCACAAGAACTAACAAGTCTTCCAAATGTCAGTCTATCTTTGACTGGATTCTGGTCAATAACCCCACCCTATCATCTCAGGCAGGTTGTCTTCTGATGGTCTGAGTGACCACTTACCTACTTTCCTTGCCATACACATACTTACCATAATAAGCAAACCACCTACTGCACAATCAGAAACAAAAAAAGCTTTAACCCACATAGATTCAACACCATTCTAAAAAGTTGTAACTGGGATTCTGTCAGACAGCTACCCCTTGATGACACAGCGAACACCTTTAATAATACTTTCTTAGATATATTAAACTGCCATGCTCCTCCCATTACTATTATGATGAAAGATAACTATGCACTCTGGCTAAGTAAAGAATGTGGATCCATACTTAAAGCTAGAGACACAACCTGGGAGCAATATCACAAAAAAAAAAACCCAAACTACAAAACAAACATTCTCAGAACTGCAAATGAAAGCTAAGAAACTTGTAAAATGGGACAAAATCAACTACTACCATAATATTCTGAAAAAAACAACAGAATAACCCAACAAAGTTCTGGGCTACAGTTAAAAATATACTTTTGCCAGGTAAAGTAACTACCCCCACTCCAACCTCAAACAGCAACTCTGAAAATATGTAACTGCAAAAACAGGCATGCAGGCAAGAAGGCTTGAGGCATGCACAATGGCAAATCACAATAAACTCATCAATGTGCTTTCCTCCCTAAATCTTAGTAGCTCCTCTCTCACCTAGTTCCAAAGCTACCTATCAGGATGTCAGCAGGCCATATAATGGCAACACCACCTCTTCACTCTTCTCCCATTAGCCTTAGGTGTCCCACAAGGCTCCATCCTTGAGTATGTGCTCTTCTCTCTATTCACCAATCAACTCCACACCTCCACTCTTCATGCCTCTGTGATAAAATATGGAGATGACTCAACTCTAATATGCACAGCCTCCTCCCTACAAGACCTCCACACCATAACCCAAGATTCATTTATATCTGCCAAAATGTGGATTACCAATTCCCAACTCATTTTAAACCTCAATAAAACAAAGCTCCTACTCTTCTATCCCACAAGGTCTCCCTCTTCTCACCTAAATTTAAATGCAGAGTCCAAAAATAAAACTATTATCACCTCAATAATAACTAAACTTCTCGGTGTCAAAATTGACAATAATCTGAAATTTTAATTCATATTGATCAAACCATTAAGAAGGTTCACAAGAAGCTAGGCCTTCTTTACAGAAATAAACAATTTTTAACTACTACCACTAAAGCTACCATTGCCTGTACACACCGCCTGTCAACTCTCCTATATGCCTCCCCAGTACTAACCAACCTCTGTAAAACTGATCTTACCAAGTTGGAATCCTGTTACAACAAAACTGCCAGATTTGCAACTGACACCACACACAGGTTACATCACTGTACAGTTCTTACACAACTAAAATGGCTAGAACTTCCTCAGCTGCTGCACCATAAACAGTTAACCTTTGCCGACAAAATCTGGTATTAACCAAATAAAATCCGTGCTCTCCAAAATCTTATACAACCATGCACCACTTCTACAGCCCTCCATTCCAGTAAGAAACTCCTTTTAAAAACCACCAAAGCTAACAACTCAGCTAGGGGATTTCTTTTCTCAAACATCATTCCTAAAATATGAAAAAACTGTCAACCCGATTACCTCTAACTGCTCCACATTACAGTTTAAAAAGCTCCTAACTTACTTAGTAGACACCTGGCTCTGTTTTGCAACTCTCCTGAATAACTCTAACCTCAGTATATTTAACCACATCTTGCTCATTGGGTGCTATTATTTACTCCAATCTATGCACTCGTTTCTATTGTAACTTAGTTTTCCTCATTATTTAAATTAATATATTTTTGCATCACATGTTATGTTAAAGCAGTCTCTAAAGAACTGTAATGCTCAACATTGTAATATTGCTAATTGTAAATGCTACTGGAATTTCCTTGCTTTTGAAACTTTTATACTGTCTGTATTTCCTATTGCCAGAGCTTTTCTCCCCGAGCCTCCTCTGAAAAAAGACATGTGTCCAGTTGGACTTTCCCCATAAACAAATACAAAATAAATAATAATAAGTAGGTAAATCTAATGATGTTAACCTCTTTGAGGAGTCAAATTGTATTTCTGTCATTTGGCTTAGACAGCATAGAAATGCATCTGTTTTCCATATCCAGCAGTCTAACTCCAAAGGGTCTGGATTTATAAAAAGAGGGATGATTTAATATCTGTTACTACTATGAGAACTACCCTCACATGTACTATCTCTTGCTAATTATAACAATAATTCTACAGATCCCATTCTAATAGCCACACTGCTGGTTTTAGCAGTATTCAGTGTCTTGGGTCTGGTCATGTCTGCTTCATTCAAAAGACTAGTAAGCAGTTGATGCAGAAGGATAGGCTAAGGATCTAAACAGATCTGTCATAGTTAAAGGAATGGTCACCAGTACAAATGAACCTTTATAAAGTGCAACAGATGAAAAACAGTGCACTTACAATAAAGCCCCAAAGGCAAACTACTGAATGACAGGTAAGATACAAACAAAAACTCACAGGAAAGGGGTCATGGTATAAATATATCAAATTATACAGGTGTTAGCCAGTATGAGATGGAAGAATGGAATGCTGTAGGGAGATGGACATGGAAAGGGAGTGGCATTACTGGCAGAGCAGAGGGATGTAATCATCAGGAGTGAGGGTAGCTGGCAAAACCAAATGTGGACTACTGTGTACCATTGTGGTGACCCCACCAATGTGGTGATATTGATGGAATTGAGAATAAACAAAAGTGACAAAAAAGGGTTAACACCACAAGGTACATAAAAAGAGACTTAAAAAGGTGAGATGTACAGGACAGTACATGTTAGCATCCTGCATGGTTTAACAAAATCAAAGATGACAGAATGATTTTAAGGTGAGGAGACATTGCCGGAAGGATGATAGCTTAAATGTGATGATGTGAACTATTACTTTACAGGACAGGTTGTACACTCATAGAATGGCCTTTACAAGGAATATAGGAAACAAAAATCCTGTGGTGAAGCTCAGTAATGATGGAGAGACATAAAACTATTCTAATGTATTAAAAGAAGTATAATACAATTTAATAAATATATATATAACTTATCCATTAAATATGATACTGGTCTGATTGGGTTTGACAGGTGATTAACTGCTGGCATATTATGCATTTCTTTATCTTATTAGAAATAATGTGTTATTCAGTTAAAAGTGAATCCACTTTGAGTCATTCAGACTACTGTGCTTATATATTCCCATGCAACTATGGCTTGTGAGTGACAGCTCCTGTATGCTTACACGCAATGCATGTGTTTTTGAGCTTCTATGGTTATGAGCAAATAAACCACAAGTAAAAAAAAAAATACAAAAGCATTTTCCCAGAGGAAGGTTTTTATGCTCCATTAAGTTGGGGGGGGGGGGGGGGGTAATCCACTTACTTTATTATTTCCTTCAGAAATAACAGTGAGTGATAAGTCATAAAAAATTTGATTCGGTCTTTCTGCGTGTTTGGGTGGGATTCTGCAAATTCGGATAAGTTGAAACATGCTATAATTTAATGAGCAGCATATCGATCTTTCAAAAAGTGAGCAACAACACATGAACAATTGCTTCTTTAACAGTGATACAAGCATCTTATATTGAGCAGCTGACTGCAAGTGGTTACATGTGTGTAAGATTGAGCAATGCCATTTGAAAGAATGGAAACCTACTTGCATTGCTGTATGATTACAGTATGTAATTGTGACTTCAAGTTTTTGTGAACCACACATCACAAGTCCACAGTGTGCCATTTCTGTTGTTAATATCTGGCATGCAGTTTGGGAGGGTGACATTGATGGCCACACCTTTATCATCTGCTACTGAATCTCATAGTAAGGGTATACTGTTCTTAGCACTGTCTATGAACCCTGCTAAGGCCAAGGCACTGTCTATGAACCCTGCTAAGGCCAAATCTGAAAACTGAAGAAATCTCTTGAGAGGCTTGTGATGTACCTGTGTTTGTGTGTGTGTGTGTGTTTTTTTTTTTTTTTTTTTTTTTGAGGCATTGTGCTACACTAGGGTTTTGAACCAGAAATGTACTTTTATGAAAAAAAATGTAAAGCAATAGAGAGAGAGAGAGTGACAACCTCCTTAACACTGAAAAGATGCTTCTGATGAGCATTCTGAAGTCTTTCTGTTTTTTGCCTTATGTCTGTACATGGATTATGTCATGTGTGACACCAGCGAATTCATGGGATGCCTTCTATCACTCATCCATGTTCATAACCACTGGAAATTATTTTACAAAGGAGACAAATTCAGACCAGAATGGTGTTAAAGCCCCTGAAATAGCTTTACCTTTTCCCACACAGAACTTGCGAACTTGCATTTTTATAAAGATACACAGTCTGTGACATTTAAAACTAATTAACAGAATCTAATAATTTTGAGAAATCTTTGCTAGTTTTAGGTTCACATCTGTCAGCTTTATGTGTGTGTGTGTGTGTGTGTGTGTGTGTGTGTGTGTGTGTGTGTGTGTGTGTGTGTGTTGTGTGCTATGTATATATTTTGTTAGACATAAAATGCTAACACTATAAATGAGGCAAACACTATATTTTTTTAATTTTAGAAAAATACGCCATGCATCCGATACAGAGATGTCAGATGGATAAAATGACAGCCTGTAGTGTTTGCTCTTAACCCATCCCTTTAATTCTGTCTTTTGCTAATAGTGAAACTACATAATTATCTGAAGCATCCTTATCTGCCTTCTTTGCATACACTCTTCCATTATTATATACCTCAAGTACACCATTCCATTCCATCTTCATTTCACTTTTTCAATTATATATAATTAGTATTTTGCAACACAACAACTACCCATTTACCACTGACAACTGCATATTTTTCTTGAAGGTTTTTTCCTGATGCCTGTAGGGGTACTGTGGGTATGAAAGAAGTGAAGTACTATTGAGTAAAAACAAAGCACTGCAGTTTGAAACAATGATGTTCTATGAAGCCTGAACTTACAACGCATAAAAAAAACAATGTTAACCTTGTAATTATATCACAAACAAGACTTTATTCTTAATTTGGAAGATGAGACATAATTGGTTACAGCTGCATTCATGCCTTAAAATTCATAGCAAGATTACAGAGTTCATGTAAATGCACTTATCAGAGACGGTACTAAATCACAATCCTTAACATAAAATATCCAGCATAAGACTGGGTTATTATCGCCACACAGGGTTTATAGCAATATGGTATAAAAGCAACAACCTGGCAGCCTTTACTTTGAAAACTACTTAGTTACCAGAAAACGTCAGATACAAATTTTTAATTTTATTAATGAAAGATACAAAGTAAAAAGAAAACCAATATAAGACTGTTTTGTTACTAGCCTTGGTCTTTTGTTTAATTTGCTAATATCATAGGTTATACTCAAGAGTTTTTGCTAGGATTTTATTTACGTAGTATCATTTTTATGATTTATGTGGCAAAGGTGTTAATTTGGCTGAACTTTTAGTTATCAACATGTGTTCCTTCATTTCATACCATTAATTCATGTGGTTATCATTGTCAATGATAGAGTGGCATCCTCTCCATCAGTTCCTCAGTTTTGCACCTATTGAGTTCTAGGACTGGGTTCAGTTTCCCTGACCCAGAACTGGAGAACAAATAAATGAAAATTCTGTCCAAGTTCAAAAATGAATGTTAGTGTTAAAGTACTGAACAATTGTTAGGCATGACAGTGAAACTGGAAGTACAGTGCCTGCTGAGAAAGCAAGGCTGCAAAGGTTGGAGAATGTTAGTGTTGTTGCTCGTCTGTGCTTTGAATTTGAGGTGTTGCTGTTACAGAATAAATCACTGTAACTTTATGCACTATGCACAGGTATTATAGGTGAAATTAATTCTAACTTATACAACTTTGAAGGATTAACTCACACGAGTGTCATTACATCTTGAGATTTATTCTACTGCATCACTGTGTATGCATAAGAACGTATGTTTTAGAATCTCATTGACTAACCCTAAAGTATGGGGTTATTGGACTCAGACTATCACCTATATGTAGAGAGAACTACAGTATCACACACT
The DNA here is from genome assembly GCF_019279795.1 of Protopterus annectens. NCBI lineage: Eukaryota > Metazoa > Chordata > Ceratodontiformes > Protopteridae > Protopterus > Protopterus annectens. Next base: position 141,675,415 of record NC_056733.1, on the reverse strand, counting down.
ATCCCCTATATGCAGAGAGAACTACAATATCACATACACATTTCTGACAATGTAAACTCATTCGAAAACGGCTTGGATAAATCTGTCAGACAAAGATTTTTTTTGACCCCTGCCTTCAGGCTTGAACACTAGATATACTAAATGATAAAACTCATAAGACTCATTGTTTTATCATTTTGGGACATGCAATAACAATACATTTGCTCATATGTAGATATGTTAATCCATTTGATAGGGTCCATAGAAAATCATGTTAACAATGTGTTTGTATAACTGGAACTGCTATTGTACTTAGTTTTATTTCATTATGTCTATGGGTTTATGAATCTCATTGGTTTAAGAATGTTATTATTGTTTCTTTTTATAGTTATTTTACACAGGTTTACTGACTATTCTCATAAGTCTGCATGACATGAGGTTAAGCACTTTCTCTATATTATTTTTACTTTACAGTACTAATGCATGTTCTCTTCTGCACTGCAGAAATGATGTTTATTACATATCTTTAGCCAAGAGCCACCAGTTCAATTTTCACTCAGCAAATATTGTATGTACACAATCATCTGGATCCCTGTGGTTGCCTCTGCTTCATTATTTACCTAGAATTTGAACGAGCTACCCAAGTCTTGTAGTCTAAAACCCTTTTTAGAACAAATTAAGTTCTGTGAGGGGCATATGTGTGAGCTCTGATATTTGTTAGGCTTGAGTATATATCTCTGAAAAATAAATCGTGGATTATTTTTCAAGATTCCATCTGTTTCCATTTTTCCCATTATGTATTTATCTTGGAGTTGGTTATATTAAGTATGGAGTGGAAATGATGCATAATCCTAGCTACTGATAGATTATTCTCCATACAAAACTAATTTGTGTTTTACTTTTTTATGAATGCTGTGTCACATGCGGCATTTGCCAAAATGACTTATATAGAACTGAATCATACCATTTTATAAAAAAGCGAAACCATTTTTTTCATTCTGTGCTGCAGGCATAGGGCAGAAATACTTGCTGTGGATGCTGAATCTTTTTTATACCGCTTCACACATTATCTTACTGTGTACCTACAAAAATCTTAGTGTTTAATTCCGTAGCTTATATTTTCCACTGCGTATGGTCACAAAACTGTTTTCCAAGACAGAAAGAAAAGTCAGATATCTAACTCTTTGATCTATATTTGCCAGATTTCTAACTGCATTTTCCCTTTAGATATATTTCTATAATTTTGAAGCTTATTTTTTCTTTATAAGTAACAGCTTACATGATGAATGACAGTGTTTTTTTTCCTTTTGTGTATGTATATAACTGTATCCACGTCTTTGTCTAACTGAATGTGTCATGCATTGAAGTCGTCTATGCTTTTTCTGTCCGTTTAATGATCAAAATGAAGTCAGTGAACACAATATTGATCCGAGTTCTAGCTATCCCACTACTGGAGATATGCTACCAACAACATTACTATTTTTGAACCAGATCTAGCTTACAACTTTCTCATGAAAGTAATATTAAATTTATTGGTAATGTGTAATCTGTCTGCATGTCATTTTATCCATTGCTGATGGGGTATGGCTAATATAGACACATTTTAGAAGTAGCATGGAGATGAAGCACAACACGGTAAAATAATGTTGTAAGTAACAGCCAGGAAGTATAACAAATTTAAAAGATAGAAATGTGAAAAATATGAATAAATAAAAAGTCTTGCTTTAAGGAATTACTGAACCAAGACATACCTTTGGTCAGAAATAGCAAAGTATGCATTTGATGGACAATAGTTTAAATATAAGTTATATTGTATGAGAGAAGTATAATATTTAAAATGGTATAATCAGAAACTGTTATTACACTACTGGTTTAAGAATTTAATTTAAGTACTAATAATACTGGCAAGCAAGTCCTGTATAATGCAATGCACCCTCATCACTGGGTGCACATAATACAGAACTACAATATCCACAAAGCTTAGCTACAGTTCTAAAAAATGCAGTATATAGTAAAGCAAGGGCAGTGACCACAGATATTTTCATATTCTGTGCAAGGATCATCAAGGTAATTGATTGAATTGTTGGTAAAAAAGCTAATTTCACGGAAGATTTAAAAGGCTGATAAGGGCTGACCATGTTAGATCTGAGTAGATTAAGTGGGTTTACCTTCATAAGTGCATTCTGCACTCGTGCGAATTCACTTTGTGTGAAAGGAGGTTTTCAAAGTTGCAAAACCTCAAAAGAAAATTGTCCAAATGTGCAATGGGCGAATGCACATTGGTATTCGCTCATTGCAGATTCGACATTGTGAGTGCAGAGTGCACTACAGCAGGGATTGGGAAATGATCCCTTTCCCCACTGTAGTGTGATCTCAGAGTTGGTATATTAAAGTAGGGGGTGTGGGGGGTGCAGGGTGGCTTGTCCCTCTGCATAATGATGTGTCTTCGACATTTTAGTTTGAAAGTCAGCAAATCAGCTGTTCGATTTGCTGATTTTTGAACTTCTGAGAATGTCGACGTTTGAAATTTGCATATTTGGTTCACCCAAAAGCGCGATCGATATTGTCATTTCCGACAATATGAAGGTAAACCGATTAAGTGTATAATCATGTCTCCATCTATTATGCTTCAAAATAATTAGACATGTCAAACAAATGCACTGCTGCAACTGTCAGACCCTTGTTAGATAAAACTGACCACAAATCAGTCACCTTCAAGCTAGCACTAACACCAAAACTCACAAACGGTGAAACCAGACTAAAAGTCTTCACCAAGGCAAACTATACTCACCTAGGTAAAGGTATAAATGCATTCCAAGCCCCATCCCAACCTGGAAGTGGTAACTACACTGAAATTTACACCAAAGCCCTGTACAATCACTTCCATTCATGTATAAACTTAGCTGTACCATATAGAATCAAACCCAGAGCCCCAAGTTAAAACAAGCTGCCATGGTGAACATCCAGCATCATCAAACTTTACAATAAATGCAAAATGTTGCTGTCCATGAAAAAAAAGGCAAACCCCCCAGCAATGGAAAAGCACCCTCCTCAGCCTCAACAGTCAAATAAGACAACTTGGCAAATCCTCCAAGGGTTCCTTTGAGAGAAACTTAGCAAGTACAGCCAAGGATAACCACAAGGACTTTTATAGCTACATACATAACCTAAAGGGTAGGACCCAAGCATGTGCAGAACTAGAGATCAACAGTATCAAACACGGACCCCACAGAGATAGCAAACCTGGTAGTGGATAGGTATGGCAAAAATTTCACTCCTTTATCCCAGCCTAACTTACAACAAACCTTCCCCCAAATCCCCCCCCCCACCACCACTCTACATATCTGAAAAGCAGGTCCTCAAAGCCTTGTCCAAGGCAAAACACACAGCCTCTATGGGACCAGATTACATCCCAGGCTGTCTTCAAAACAGGATAAAACATGAACTAGTATCATCAGTAAGTACTCTTTTCAATCATAGCCTAACCACAGGCTTTGCTCCTGTGGAATGGAGAACAGTAACAGTTATTCCTCAGAACAAAGGTGGCCTAGCAACAGATCCTAGGATTACAGACCCATAAGCCTGACTAGCCTTATCTGTAAGGCCATGGAATGTATCATTATGGATCTCATAAATAAAGACATTGGTGACCTCCAATCCCTGGATCTTACACAATTCAGCCTCGTGAAGGGCAAATTCTCCTGTTAAATCTGATGGATTTCTTTGAAAATGTGACCAAGGCCATTGATGAGGGCAGATCTTTGCACACAGCATACCTTGACCTGACAAAGGCTTTTGACACAATCCCACATTCAGGCATTACCAATAAACTTAGCAATCTGAATGTAAACCCCTTCATTGTAAGATGGCTTGCCAACTGGCTCAAAAAACAGACATACACATCAACCAGCAGACCTGTTAATGGTTGGGTGCCACAGGAGTTAGTGCTGGGTCCCCTACTGCTTGGTATGTACTTCTCAGAAGTTCAGGTCAAAACTAAAGGGTTGTGGTTGACCAAGTTTGCAGATGACTGTAAACTAGGTACAATCATTGAATCCCCAAATGATGTTAGTAAACTCCTGGTGGATCTCGCGCAGACCAACGACTGGTGCATTAGTCATGGTCACAAACTGAATGCAAAGAAATGCATCATCATTCCCTTCAGCACAAACAATGTCCCCTCACACTATCAAATCAAGAACAATACCCTAAGTACCCATGAAGTGATAAGGGACCTGGGATCACAAGTTGACTGCGATTTTAACTTCAACCACCATGTCTTGACTGTAGTAAGGACAGCTTCCTACGCAGTACACTTGATTAGTAAAGGCATCACCTCGAGAGCAAAAAAAGTTATAACACCCTTATATTTGGCACTTATCTGGCCCATAATTGAGTATAACGCCTATTTTGACATGTAGTGTAAAAAGCACCTACAGCAATTGGAGAGCTCTCAGAGATTTCTAACAAATAAGATCAAGGGGCTCCAGTCTTACATAGACTGACTAAAGTCCCTGTCATTATACTCTGTATCATATAGACTTCTTAGGGGAGACTTATGCCTGGCATACATATCTGTAAATCAAATGGGACTAGGGCTACCCATTCCAGGGACCTAAATGTGGCCTGTGTTTCATGAATAGGACATGCTGGAGGGACAGATTTATCTCCCAGCAACTGCCACATCTTTGGAATAGGCTACCAATTCATGTGAAACAGAGCACTCTATGACAATGTTCAAGAGGAACCTGGACGAGTGGCTGGGGCACCAAAATTCTTACTGGGGATAGAACCACAACCCTCCTGGACATGGGCAGTCATCACTAAATGCAATCTTGAATATTGACTACCATTTCGATGATATTACATTAGGACGAAATGACTAGGCTTAAAATGACCTCCAAGTCGATAGCCTAGTTATCTTCTATGCTCTTATGATCCTATATTAATAGTGTATATACATTTCTGGGAAGTAGATTGATTTAATTAAGTTTTTGTTACACAGAAAATGCAGTTAAAACAAACCAAAAAAAGACTAAATGGAAAAGGGGTGAAAGTTCTCTATATCTGTTATTCCTTCTCTCTCTCTGTCTTTATATACACATATTTTCTATCCAGCAGGCAGTCTAAGCAAGAGGCATTAACAACAGAATGGATGAAAGCAGAAGTCACGTCTAATTCTAAGGTCAGGCTTTTTAGTAAGGTGCTTGCACTGTGCCAATGCTATTCTGCTAAGTTAAAGTTTTACTCACAAAAGCAGTTACTCCTTTTGCTTCACTAACTGATCTGTGTACTCTTCAACCATTTTTTCTGGAGCACACTTGTTGCTATTAAGGGCTGTTAAGTCATTTTTTTATTTTTATTTTTTTTGCATGTGTTGTACTAACTTTCACTAAGTGTAATTCCTTCCTTTTCACATTTCTGTCTTACAGAAGCAAACTACTATAATAGTAATTTTGTTTAAACAGAACTAGTCTCATTTAAGCTGCCCCCTTATTTTCTCCCATTTCTTACTTCACTAGATCCTCCATCCACTCGCGCCACTCTTTTCATCTTGAGGCTATACTTGTGTTCTTTCACCTTGGCCTATGCTTATGTCCTGACGTCTTCACTCTTTATCCAATTATTGTAACAGTCAAGGCAGGAGAAAGGTTGTGCAAGTTAACCTTTCCACAAACAAAATAACAGAAACACCAGCAGCCGTAAAGAGTGGTAAAATGCCAAAAGGTTTAATGTATCCAACAAAAAACACAGCTCCCAAATATTCACACAAAACGCTTAACTGCCTCACCATGTTTTTTGTTCAAATGAACTTCTTCCCTCACCACGTTTTTCATTGAAATGAACTCCTCACCGCTGGTGCTTCTATTATTTTATTTGGTTGGAGTTCAACTCCCTGAAGCACGTTTATCACTGTTGTGTGGTCTGGTAACCTTTGCACAAAGCCTATCTAAACAATCCTATCTTGGTTTGTAATTTACTGTGGAGTTGACTGGTAAAATAAGTTTTATTTGAATTTATATTTTATTTTTTATCACTGATTTTCACTGTTTGTAAGTAGGAAGGAATAGCTTGTTAACAAGATTTACGTTGATTCATATTTTGTTGTTTTACCTTTAATGTCACTGTTGGCTGTTAGAAAGGGAAAGGCTTTAGAGAGGCAAGCTCTAGCCATCCCAAGGGGCCTAGACAGCTATAACTTCACACAGATTGCAGAGAGGAAAATCCTGAGCATATCTAAACAATCCTACCCTGGTTTGGGATTTATTGTTCATTACTGTTAAAAAGAAGTGTGACTGCGACCGATAGTGAATTACAGTAATTACAGCTTTTGTATGGTTTGCAGAACTTGTACGGTCAGAACAACTTTACTGTACTTACTTTAGTATTTAGTTGTATATTGCCTGTTAAGTTTTGTCATAGAAGTTGATTTACGTTCTGTTTGCATTCTGTGGTTACTGTTTTTGATTAGTCTTTTCTTTTACAATATTTTATTTGTTTGAAGCTGAATATGGATTCCTTAAATGAGTATGCAATTAATGATTTGCTAATGCACAAATATATTGTACAGTGCAATAAATGTTATACATATTTTAAGGTAACAGCTGATAACACTGGTGATCGATGTTCCTCGTATCAAAAGCTGGATGATTTGCTTACCACTGTTAGAAGTAAATTTAGATTTAATGATGACGATTGCATTTGTGCAATTGGCACAGCTTGGAGAACTGTTGTTTCATATATTAATGACTGGACTGGTGATATAAATAATGTTAGGCATAGAACAAACAGAACACATTTAGGAAATGATGCATCTATTATCTGCAGAGATCATTCAACCCCCATGAAACAAGACAATGCCCCTGACAACTTTGGAGGTCTGGATGCAAGTATTCAGTAATCTGAAGATCTGGATTGTGTAGAAGGAAACAAAAGTAAAGAAAGGAAGAAGTTCACGACAAATAACAAGGCAGAAAAAGAAACTGATTAATGACTGTAAAGTAAAGAGAATATGTAATAAAAAGGACACTGCTTTGTTATGTAACACACAGGTTACAGGGAATGATGATATTTTTCTATCAGAAAACCTTTAGTCTACAGAAAAAGGCATCATTTTTTTAAAAGAGAAGGTAGAAAAAAGAGGCAAGGGGCAGGTGAAAAGGAAGAAATCAAAACTGAACTCGGAAGGATGGAAGAACATTACTGTAAGAAAAAAGAAGAGAAAGACAGATGTTGACTACATGGTTCAAGCTGTGGATTTACAATGCCAGCTGGATGAGAATTTAATATGTAGTGAAAACAGTGGGATTAATAAGACTAATGGTGATGAAGAGCTACCCTTTGTAACAATTGATAGAGCAGATAATACTGTATTAAATGTTGAAGATTCTGCTGAGCTGGTCAGCAAAGATATTCTTGTAATTGGAGATTCAATTATTAGAGGAACTGGTACTTATATCTGTAGAAAAGATAATGAACATTGAATGGTGTTATACTTGCCAGGAGCAAAAATAGAAGATGTGAGACAAGACATGGAATGCCTTAATGTACAGAAGTATGGATCTGTTTTTATTCATGTCAGTAAAAATGATCTCATCCGCAAGGATTCTCTGACTGTTAGTAGGGACCTGACAGCCTTCTTAGATAATATAGCTTGTACAGGTGTCAGGATGCATTTTTCACAAATCACCTATATGAAAAGATTTTCGGGTAAATACCTACATGGAAATAATGTCCTGTTTTAAAAAATGGAAATGTGTAGAGCATCCAAGCCTAAGTTTGGGCACACATATGTTCAGACAGGATGGCATGCATTTGTCAAGATCAGGGTAAGAGAATTTTTGCAGCAGATATTTTACAATATTTCACAAACACTAGGCAGTATTTTTGCCAGATTAAAAATTTAACAGCATACAGATAGCAACATTTGATGTATCTCTGATGGTTGTTAACACTAGGAGCATTAATAATAAGTTTTTTATTGGAAAATTTGCTACGTTCCCCACAAGATTTCTGTTGTTATTGTTTGTGAAACATGGTTAAAGAACAATGACTGGAAACCAGTTCTTTCAGGGTATAAATGTTTTTACTGTAACAGACATTCTAACAAAAAATCAGGTGGAGGTGTTATGACAGGGATTAAAAATAGTTATGAGACCTATGATTATTACATGTTCAGTGATAACACCAATACTATAGACATGTAACTGTGCCAATAAAGATAGCCCTGGAGCATATAACAATTGTTGGAGTAAATAGACCACCAAAGTCAAGTGCAGATGACCTAGAGGAATTCATACATTTCTTGCATGAAACACAGGAGGGAAGAATAACATCAGCGGGGACTTAAATGTACCAGAAACAAACTGGAATAATACTGTTTCAACAATATTAGTAAGGAAATTATTCACAATGTATATTCAGGAATAACAATTGCTTCAGATTGTAAAAAAAAAAAAAAAAAAAAAAAAGAACTACAAGGGGCAGAACATACTAGACATTGATTATGTTCCTAATTGTTTGTGTTCCTAAAGAAATTACTGTTACTTCAAGTCAAGTTTCACCACCATTGATGTGCAGTGATTATGGGGTTATGCAGGTTAATTTGTTGCTAGATAATTCTGCCAAACTGAAATCTAAGCCAATGCACAGAAGGTTAATTACAGATTATATGGAAACAAAACAGTCACTATGTAAAACTAACTGGAGTGAGGTCTTCAGTGGAAAAACTGCAGATGGAATGTAAAAAGTTTTGAAAGAGAAACTGAGTGCAAAAAATAAAAAAAATGTTTAACATCAGGAACTTGGCATGCAACATCAGGGGTATATATTTCCATAAGAACAAGATATCTGATTTCGGTGAGAGACAAAATATATAAGAAATGGAAGAGAAGTCAAACTACAACTTTGAAAACTGAAATAAACAAGCTGGACAAATAGATTAAGCATAGTGGGAGACAAAATCAAGAACAATTTGAAGAAAATGTATATAAGGATAGTGAGCATGACAGGAAAGTTTTTTATAGATACATAACATATGGAAGGAGTAAATAAATACAAATTGATAAACTGCGTGCAAATTCTAAAATGTATTCCCAGACACAACAGGTTATAGATATATTTACAAAATCTTATGCAAAACATTTGGGTCCACAAAGTGGGTGATAAGTTTTCCTAGTGAGACCCCAGGTAACCTCAGATACTGGAATCAAATTATATTATATTGAGAAATAACTGTACATATTGTATCCAAACAAAGTACTGGGAGTAGACAGAATTAGTGTCAATGACCTGAGAACATTTTAGCAAGAACTTACAATACCATTATATCTATTATTCACTAGATCATATAAATGTGAGATTCCTCAAGATTGTAGACATGAGCTTATTAAATCTCTCTTTAACAGAAAGGGGAGTAGGACAAACCCAGAGTCATACAGACCATTAAGTCTGCTTTCATTTTGTGGAAAAATAATGGAGAAGGTAATATTGGATAAATTATTGTCAGAATTAAATAGGTTGGGACTTGAAACCATATATCAGCATGCATATATTGATAATAGATCGATTACCACCTGTAACATGATGTTCTATAACAATATAATAACAGCTATGAATGAAAAATTGTGCTGTGATGTAATTTATATACATGTATATTTAACTTCAGCATTTGATAGGGTCATAGACAAAAAACTGATTAATAGATTAGAACAACTAGGTATTGATGTACTCTTGATAAGATGGATAGCTGCATGGCTTACAAATAGGACATGGGAAGTATCATACAGCAACTAGACAGGTGAAATCCTTGGTTACAGTCAGGGTGTCCCACAGGGCTGTGTTCTAGGCCTTACTTTGTTTAGATTGTATCTTTCAGACCTAATGTTTCAACTGAGGTGTTCTACAGTCTGTATGCAGATGACATGAAAGTGGGTAAACTGATAACACGTGTTACATATAAGGCACATCTGCAAAAGAACTTGACTAAATTGACCATTTGGGCACAGGAGAATTATATGCTGATAAATACATCAAAAACTAAGCATATGAGATTAGGAAGACATAAACTGAAAGGTGATTATTTAATACACCACACAGTGATTGAAACTGTAGACTCATTTAAGGACATGGATATATGGGTAGATCCAGCTATGAGTTTTTCTAATCATATCAACCAATTATCAATGATAGTTATAGAATTATAGGTTATATAAAAATATTTATAAAGTTTAGGAAATTAAAAATGGTGAAGTCATTGTTTGTTAGTTACATTAGACCCAAACTTGAGTATCGAATAACAATATGGAAACCCTATAAGAAAACAAGCATGAATAAACTGGAAAGAGTACAGTGGAAATATACCAAGGGCATTCATGGATGAGAAAAATTAAGTTATTATGAAAGGTTAAAATATCTGAACTTGTACAAAGTCTCTTACAGGTATCTAAGAGGAGATCTTATTCAGATATACAGGGCATTTAGTGACAACTACCTCTGGGAATGTTTGAGGTTATCAAAAAGACTTAGAGAATCATCAGACAACCTATGTAGGAGATTCTATAGGAATGGGAAGTGTACTAAGTGGTTCTCTGACAGAGTAGCTGAAGCATGGAACAGACTACCAAATTACATTAAAGCAAGTACTAGTCTAGATATTTTTAAGAACAGCCTGGACACTTATTATGGGAACAAGTGTTTTGGTATATTGGCAAGATAGAAGGGTAATAATGCCCATGCTTGAAATATTTGTATGTATGTATGTATGTATGAAAGCCTAGGTAGCACATAAGCTGTTCCTCTTCTACTTTTGACAGGTGATGTTTCCTCTTAGTGTTTCATTGCCTGTCCTAAAAGCCCTTCCTTCTACACTTCTACTCATACAGGTTTGGCTGCAGATAGATTGTACCACATATTTAGGATATCCCCCTAGGTAGCAGATAGATTGTACCACATACCTTTGCATATCCCCTAGGTAGCAGGTAAACTGTACCACATATCTTTGTATATTCCCTAGGTAGCAAATAGACTGGTCTCTTATTTGGTCACTGTTTGCTTAAAATGCTACTCCAGCAGTCTAAGCAGCAGTTAGACTTTACAATTTAATCTGTGCTCACTGCCTAGGTGGCAGATAAACCAATAATCTTCATCTCTTGTCAGATCCATTTATATTATTATCCAGATTAAAACTGACTGCACTTTCTTTTGATTCCCAGCTATTTCATCCGCTATACTACTACTGCAGATGGCAGGTAGAATGCTCTACTTAACCTATGCACACATCCAGTGTATGTCAGATAGGCTGTGCTACACACATCCAGTGTGTGTCAGATAGGCTGTGCTACTTAACCTACCCACACATCCTGTGTGGCAGGTAGAGTGTGAAATTTAACTTATGCTCACAGCCTAGGTGGCAGGTAGGCAGTGCTACTTAACCTATGCACACAGCCTGTGTAGCAGGTAGGCTGTGAAATTTAACTTATGCTCACAGCCTAGGTGGCATTTAGGCTGCACTGCTTAACCTATGCACACATCCTGTGTGCCAGGTAGGCTGTGAAATTTAACTCATGCTCACAGCCTAGGTGGCAGGTAGGCTGGGTCCTTTTCTCATCTTACCCTTTGAACTCTCAGCCTAGATGGCAGGCTACATTTGTACTTTTAATTCATAGCCTAGACTGCAGTTATAGGCTGCACTTTTAATTTATTTCCTGACACAACCTCTGTAGCTAATAAAGTGTAATACTTTCTTCTGTCTGAAGTTACTGTGGTGGTGGTGCTGTGGTAGCGTTGTCACCTCACAGTTAAACATTGCCCATTCAGTTATCAGTTAGAGCGTCTTCTATGTAGCAACATGCATGAATGGGCGTTCCTTCGTTGAAGGTTGTGCGTTAGGCCTGGCAAGCCAGTACGTAAAAATCTACTGCCAATCATTAGCGGACCGGAGTTCCACAGTGGCAACCCCTAACTGGGAAAAGCCGAAAGACACAAACAAACTTTCTTCTGTATGAAGCTTCTACTTTTTAAATTGAGTGGAATTGCATTGGATTTATAGCACTGGTAAAATTTAGGCTTGAGTGGTCCTTTTACCCACATGTCCACCGCCTGTTATTAGAATGAAAAAGACATTATTACATTACTTAATGTGATACCCTCCCACCAGTCCTTTCTTTCCATTTTACTACCTCATTTACTCTCCACGTACCCTGCTATATTACCTATTACACCTCAGACATTTCCCCATCCACAATTTAATGGCTGTATTTACCAGTTATAACCCCAACTATCTTGCAGAGTCATAATTCAAGTTTTTAATTTCTCAACACTTTCCTTAACCTGCTGTCTTGATATGTTGTCTGTCACTTTAGTCATTAATCTATTCATTACAGACACTTTGCCTCTTTCTTGTCCATTTCAGGAACCCTCCTGCCCTAGTAAGGCCCACCACTGCTGAATAAGATACACAACCTACTTAGTGACACCATCAATAATTTCACTAACAGTACTAGGGCACTTTTTTATTGCAATCCATACTCCTACATAGGTCACCAATCCCCAGCCCAAAAATTAAAGATCTTCTCCTCAAAACTCCATTGTCTCCTATTCAAACTTATACATAGGAGATATTCACTCAGATCCAGGACCACCTCAATTCAGCCCTCAATTACAAATCCCAATCACCTATCAAACCAGAATTAAAGACCTGAAAACTGCTTGCCTTTATGCATGTAGTCTTAATAATAAATAGACCAGTCTGGAAGCATGGCTGCTGAGAGAAAATCCCCTTAATATTACTACATCAGAAATCTAGTTGAAGGATGACTGCTGCCAATCTGCATATATACAGGCAACTCTTTATGTATATATAATGACAATAGACCAGGCCCTAGAACTGGTGGTGGTGCTTCAATTCTAATCTCGATTACAGTTGTGGAGTACATTGATTCTCATACTGCAGATGAGAAGAGTCCTAACTGGGTACTCTCTCACATCACATTAGGTGGGCATAATTGCATGCAAACTGCAGAAGTTTACACCTCCTATCCACCCTCCTCTGTCTCTCTTTTACATAAAACTCTACAATATATGTTCCTTAAAGGCAAAGCTCCTGCTCTGACCCAACTTAATGTGCCTCTCCTCTCTGTTCTTACAATGCCCTACCTTCCCATTTATCAAACCCTTCCATCTCGTATCTTGCACTCAGTTCCTAAAACTGCCTATACTAAAGAAATCGCTCTGGACCTCATGTCTTATTGTTTATTATTCTTAAACTCACCTTATGCCTTCACCTGTATGAACTTGCTCTGTGTACTAGTATAGGAGGATACTACTTTGTGGTTCCTGATATACTGTTTTGTTAGTGTTACTGTGACTGAATTTAAAATGATACTGTATATGATTACTTGCATCCTGTTTGTTATACTTACTGTATTCTATGACACTTTATTTTATGGATAAACCTTTTGGAACTTTTCTCCTCAGGTCTCCGCTGAAAAGAGACACCTGCCTAGTTAGACTAACCCAGTCAACAAATGTCAAATAAATAAATAGATAAAAAACATAGCAAAAACATAACAAAACAATACAAACAAAACAAAACAATACAAAATTACTAGGCTCCCATCAGGACACAAGTGCTCAACAGCAGTTGAATTCTGCTCACTGGTTCTATCCCCCTCTGTCTGCTAGATCCCTAAAAGGCTTGAACGCCAGAAGGACACCTCCCCTGCTGAAACCTAACTGGAAACATTCCTGCACTGTCCCTCAACTCTGAAAAGATCTGCCAAGGTTCTATCCCCCTCTATCTGCTAGATCCCTGAAAGACTTGAACGCCAGAAGGACACATCCCCTGCTGAAACTTAACTGGAAACTTTCCTGCACTGTCCCTCAACTCTGAAAAGATCTGCCAAGGTTAATATTATCTTATCCTGTCTGTATGTACTATATTGATTAGCCATACCGGGTCTACAGCACTACCAGTAATCCCTCAAAGCCTCACAATCAACCCTAAATACCAAACTGGGTTACTCTTGTATCTAAGGATTACCTAGTGAACATATCTAAGTTTCTAGGTATATTACTAGCATAAATTAATTCAGACACACAGAACGAAGCTCCCTTTTACTGGAGTCTCTGTTGCCCAGCTGTCTGCCTTAGATTTTAGCACTCAGAAACTGAGCTTAATCATACTAAGGAAAAACAGTTGAGCTCCCTGCATAAAACATATAAAACTAGAAATTACATAGCATAAACCTGAAGCAGGGGTTTAAACTCTTGAGCTCTGTACAGAAATAGCAGACAATTGGCAGAAGAAAGCTTAATGCAAGAAAAGGCTGCAAAAAGTGATTACTAACAGTATACTACATACAAATTGTATACTGAAGGCAAAAACAAGGGTAAGAAAGTATTTAAAACAAACAAATAAAAAAAGCCTCATTGTACTTAATGTGTTGATAGTTTCCCACTGCTAGCTAGTTTCTTTGCATTAGCCCCACTACACTCGCCCTCGCTCCGCTTGCTCTCGCTCCGCTTGCCCTCGCTCCGCACCCCACCCTGCCCCCAAATTCCTCCTGCCCCTAGATGTATTACATTTATAGCCACAACTGCCACTCCCTTAATTATAGAACCAATCAGCAATTGTTAGACCCAGCCTATCCACAACACCCTCCCTATTTCTCTACTCTACCCTCATCTACTACCCTCCCACCCCCATTCTTAAACAATTGTAAGCTGCAAAAACCTCTTCAATGCCTCTACAAGCCTCAACCCCACATTTAAATTCAAAGCCCTCCTACTACCTTTTACTCATGCTGATAATTACGTATTTTATCACAGCTTATGAACATCTCTCCCTTCCAGGCTCCCACTACCCCAGATTACAGACCAATACTCATGCTCTTTCACATAACTTTAATCAGCCACTACTCCCCCTCCCTTCCAACTCCCATATTACAGTAAGTCAACAGCTCATTCGAGTCAGTTATGTTAACCCTAGAAATAAACACTACTACAAACTATTATTCACACTTCAGAAACTAATAATCTATTCTCAAATTAACCTCACAATGGATGGGGACATCCACCCCAAACCAGGACCAACCCCATCAGAAGCATCCAACCCGATATATAATATCCCCTCTAGCCTGCAAAACTTAAACATTTCCTCTACCTCTCTCCTCATCTGCCACCTAAACATCAGAAGCCTAAATAATAAAATCCACTACCTGCATGCCCTCTTAGCAGTACACTTCCCAGATATACTACATCTTACAGAAACCTGGCTTAAGCCATCCACCACTGACAATGAAGTTACTCCTCCAGGTTACAATATAATACGACTGGACCGCACCTCAAAGAAGGGAGGCGGGGTAGCTGTCTTATATAAATCTTCATTTAATGTAACTATTTCCAACTCTTTACAAGTTCCTCAAGCGGATAAAGCTGAAATACTCTTTACAAAACTACAAATTAACCAGCATAAATCTATAAACATCGGCTGCATTTATATCCCACCTGGCAACAACACCAATATCCTTGAAGACATTCTACAGTGGCTGTCCATAAACTTCCCACAAGAAACTATTGTTTTAGGTGACTTTAGTATAGACTGGAACACCTGCTCCTCAGACTCCCCTACTACCCATATAAATCTATATGGTTTCTCCCAAGTCATACCCTCCACCACCAGAACTAGTAAGCCCAATAACAAAGAAGCATACTAGATTGGAGTCTCATTAATAACCCTCCCCAAATGTATAAGGCAGACACCCAGCCTGAGGAAATAAGTGATCCAGCCTGAGGAAATAAGTGATCACCTCCTAACATATATACTCAGACAAAAAATGATATCCCTCAAATACCTAGCTTCAGAACTATCAGGAACAATAAGAGCTTCAATCAAACCAAATTCCAATTAGAACTTCAAACATGTAACTGGAATAGACTAAAACTACTCCCACTGGACGAGGCAGTATCACACTTTAACTCCACATTTCTTACAATCCTTAACAATCATGCACCCACCCAGACCATCAGAACAAAAAAAAAGTAGCACTGTGGCTGTCCAAAGAAACTAGATAAAAAATCATGAATAGAAATAAAGCCTGGTCGTCTTGGAAAACCACTAAAAACCCTAAGGATCAACTAGTATATAAACAGCTAAGAAATGATACTAAGAAGTCTATAATGTTAGATAAAAAAGACTATTACTGTAACCTGCAACATAAACATCAAAATTGACCACAAAAATGTTGGTCCAGCTTAAACAATCTTCTCCATCCAGGTAATACTACTACCCCTACCCCTGTGTCTATCCTCCAAAAACCTCCAGAAAATATTGCCAACACCTTCTTTATAGAAACTATACAATCCCTTGCCAACCAAGTAGGCCCCAACAACCTAGACCCTATTAACCCCATATCCAATACCCACCATACTTTAACTTTCAACCTGTACCAACAGCATTTATCCGATCCTTAATCAAGAAACTGAAACCCACCACCCTTTCAGCAGACCTAGTCCCAGCTGAATATCTTCCAAAGGCTGCAAATGCAATAGCTTATCCCATCTCAATATTAATTAACAGAACCATCTCTGAAGCATATATCCCCTCCATCTGGAAAATTTCCTATGTAATTCCTCTCCATAAAGGGGGTAACTCCACTGATCTATCAAATTACCGGCCCATCACCATTCTGTCCCCTCTGGCTAAAATTATGGAAAAATGTATCCACAAGCAACTCCTTCATTACCTCAATTTGCACAATCTCCTAGCTCCCTCCCAGCATGGATTTAGACCCCACCATAGTACCACCACAGCCCTTCTATCCTTCTCTCAGACAATAAATTAAATCCATAATAATAATACGCCGCCCTCTGCTGTCTTGACCTATCTCAGTCATTTGATATGGTAAACCACCAGCTACTCATTCAAACACTTGCCATAGACAGCCTAACAATAAGCTGGTTTCAGTCCTACCTAAGTGGCAGACAACAAGCTGTGCTATGGAAGGATAGCCTTTCTTTCCTACTGCCAGTCACCCTTGGAGTTCCTCAAGGGCCTGTACTAGGACCTCTCCTATTTTCCATCTTCATTAATGATCTTCATACAGTCATCCCCAAAGTAACCTACATTCAATATCTAGATGACTCTACCCTAATCTGTTCTGCCACCTCCCCATTAGACCTGCAGACCTTAACCCAAAATACTTTCAATGTAGTAGAAAACTGGCTCACTGACAGGTGTCTTCTACTGAATGCAAATAAAACAAAACTGCTACTCTTCACCCCCACCCGGAAAGCTACACTCCCATCATTTACCATGACATCTAATAATGGCACAATAATTTCCCCAGAAAGTAATACAAAACTATTAGGTGTAATTGTTGACAATAACCTTAAGGTTGACGCTCACATCGACAAAACCATTAAAACAGTCAACAAAAAGCTAGGATCTCTATATAGAATTAAGCCATTTCTAACCCCAACTGCTAGGACAGTTATTGCCTGAACACATTTACGTTCAACCCTTCTTTATGCCTCCCCAATCTATACAAACCTGAGTAAATCTGACCTCAATAAACTCAATAGCTGCTACAACACCATAGCCAGATTTGCCACAGGCTCAGCATATAGAACCCACCACTGTATTAACCTATGATCTCTAGGCTGGCTAGAGTTTCCCTCTCAAATCCAGTATAATCAATTAATAATAGCCCACAAAGTCCTCCATCAGCCCGAAAGCACACCCATACTTAAAAATATAATTACCCCTTACAGTAACCTAAAAACTCTCCGGTCTTCTGACAAAATACTGGCACAAACTGTTAAATCTAAAAACTCAACAGGTGACTCATTGTTTTGCAACTCTGTGGGAACAATCTGGAATCGGCTCCCTGCAGAACTTACAGCAAACCAGACTATTAACCAATTTAAAACATCTCTCAAAAAATTCCTAAAAAGTCACTGGCAGTGCCCCTGTACCAACCCTGACTAACCAGCTTACCACTCTCTTCACTACCTGGCTATCTGTAAAATAGTCAATGTTTCAGACTTAGTCTCATTCTCATATGTATTGTACTACTGAATGACATGCTACCTTTTTCAGCCTTGCACCACTAAAAATGTCTAAGTTCGAACAAGAAAACTACAATGTTAAGTTTAAGTATGTATGTATTCCAAGTATGCATATAATCCTATAATTCTGTACTGGTATATATATGTGACTGTATAAAACTGTTACTGTTTAACTCTTATGTAAATGCTCACATGTGGAGCTTTTCTCCCTCCGCTGAAAATGGACCTGTGTCCATTTGGACTATCCCAGTTAACAAATGTAAAATAAAAATAAATAAATAACAATACAGTTGTTCTTGGTGATTTTAAAATCGGTGCTATTGGGAAATACTCTTTGCCTCTGAACAAAATGTTGCAGTGATTTAGCATGGCCGAAATAATATAGGTCCTACTCAAACCAATACAAGGAATGTCTCTAGCTCTGCACTTGACCTAACAATAACCCACATACAATATAGGTGCCATTACACTGAATACTCCCCAATGCTCTGAGTGATTACTCACCTATTAAAATCATTTTGACATTCAGAATGTATAAAAAAAACTCCCAAAATAATTGAAAGAACATGTTTGCCTAATAATAAGCTACCAAATCTCAACATCCTACTCATTTCTATAGATTGACCTCCCTTGTATGCCATGTCTGAACCCTCTTGCTTTAGAAATTTTCAACAAAAAACTTACCAAAATTAAGGATGCATTGTCTGTACCCCTTTACAAAAAGAGAGCTTACTGTGCTCCCTATAGCTTTCAGTGGATGTTAAAAACAAAATTAAAGTTAGGGAAATTTAGCTTGGAAGAACTGGAAAAGAAACCCAGCAATACAGAGTTACACTAAACATTTCCGAGTTTAAGGAAAGAAATAAGAATTGCAACAAATACTGTAAAGCTCCTGTACCTTGGAAATAAGAAGCAAATTGGTCCAGACCCAATCAGGTTTGAAAATAAATAAAGCACTTAACGGGGAAATAAATAAGTCTTCAGCTGCCAAGAATGACCCATAACACTAGATTATTTCACTTTTACTAATGATTACGCTCACCTTTTGCAGTCCAACATAACTAACACCTTCCCAACAATTTACTCCCCCGCAAATAAAGAACAAAAACCTTCATTCCCTTATCTAAACCATCTAGACTCCTGTCACTTCCCTAAAATTTCAGTAAAAGAGACCAAGTCCCTTCTTCTCGAACTCAACAATTCAAGATCTAAATCTAGATGTCTTCGTTCCTCCTTCTTAAGCTTGCAGTTGAAAAAATCTCCTTACTCATATCTTTAACCTCTCTCTCACCTCAGGCACTGTCCCAACCACATTCAAGCACACAGTTATAATCCATCTACCTAAAATCATTTCTCCTAATGGGCTGAAGGATTATAGACCTATTTCTACCCTGTTCCCTATTACCAAAATATTTTAAAAACGTTTATACAAGCAAATACTTAAGAACATTAACAGCTATGGCTTGTTGTGTGATGTACAACATGGCTTTCACAATGCCTTTTATACCTTTACTATCATGGTAATGGCCACTAATATAGTTTATTGCAACCTAAATGAGAGACATATTACTGCAGGTCTCTTTGGTGACATGTCAAGGGGTTTTGAAATCGTCATCCATAACCTTCTTCTCAGAAAACTCAAAAGACTCCCAAACAAAACCAAGAACTTCAACTAAATGACAGTAACTTCTAAAAACCAAGAAAGGAACTTCCCAGAGGTGATGAAGTTAGCTGATTGATGCTGACGAAAGTGCTAAATAAACTGAATTCAAAGTGCTTGGGAAACTCAATAGGTTCATAGGTTCATACTAGGCTATCTGCCCTAGGGCATTTATAAGCCTAGCCAGAGTGTGTTTGGCTTTCGCCACCCATTTTAAATTAATTTTGCTATGCCCTTTTTCGAGGTTAGTATACTGTGCCTCTCATTTTGGAGATAACACCATCTGCTGATTTTGCAGCTCTCTAAAAGACAGAATTTTTAAAGTCATTTTAAATAGCTCATCGTCTACTGCCAGTAAATGTAATACAGTTGCACTACAAGGGTTTGTACTTGGTCCCCTTCACTTATCTGCCTTTGCCAATGATCTCCCCTTAGAAATATTAAATCTTAAAGTAATAAAGTATGCAGATGAAATGTTGGTCCTGCAATCCAGTACTAGTCACTCTGGCCTACAAACCAAGCTACAGGACAATTTCACTCAGTTATACACTTTGTCCCTTACTAATAAACCACTAATTAACCCTAAGAAAACCAATGTCACAGACTTTCATTCAGCCAAAAAATTAACCACTATTCCTCATATTTTCTTGACAGATCATAATGGAGAGAAAATACCTAAAGTCACTAAACAGAGGTACCTAGGCCTAATACTTTACCCTTGCCATTCCTTTACAATACACACAGATTTTGTGACTAATAAAGTCCTTGTTCAAATTAAACTATGTTACAAGGTTAGTAATAAATAAATCCTAAGAGGTCAAGTGCCCCTCAAGAAATTGACTCTTTCTAAAGGGTTTAGGCATTTGCATCAGATTCTTTATAATTCAGATGAAAATTCCATTAAGGATTAGAATAGATGTTATTAATTCAGATGGGCTTCTACATCTGTTATTGTTTTAAGATGGATGACAGTGGAAGGACTGGGAGTGTCAGTGACGCAGCAACTTTGTCATCTACTCACACTTTCAGAAAACATTGTGCATTAGGATACCATCCTAAAGCAAGTGGCATTTTGCAAATACAGTCTTTCCAAGTATATTTAGGCTACCATGATTGTGGTTCCATGGAGTTTTACTTTTCTGTCCACTTGTAAAGTGTACTACACTAGCTATCTTCTAGTGCTCTGGCATTTCTGCAGTCACCAATGATATGTCAATGATCTGAATAAGGGGATGAGCCAGTGCACTAGCCAGTGGTCTGTTAATGATCTTCATCATAGGGTCAGTCAGTACTTTAGCTAGTAATCTGTTAGTGGCCTCCATCAGGGGATCAGCCAATACACTGGGTAATAATCTGTTAATGATCTGCATCTGTCCTAATGCTACAGAAGTAAGCAAAGAGTAAATTTGCACAATGACCTTACACACTCAATAGTGAAAAGTTAAGGCATCCATTTATAACAATGATGCCAGAGTTTATGAATGGGTCTGGACACCTGTGTGTGTGTGTGTGTGTGTGTGTGTGTGTGTGTGTGTGTGTATGTGTGTGTGTGTGTGTGTGGGGGGGGGGGGTGTGCTCCTGCATGTATGAGGGACATCTTGAAGAACAGTCCATTTCATAGGTGAAAGATAGTGCCAGTTATTTATATCATGTATTAATCAGTGAAAGCTGCCAAGCAGTGAGGAAAAATGGAACATGCTAATGGCATCTGAAATCACCAGCATCCATGGGACCAGACGACATCCCAGGCTGTGCACTACATGAACTACAAAATGAACTGGCACCTCACCTAAGTGTCATTTTTAATCATAGCCACACCTCAGGCTTTGTGCCTACTGAGTGGCACACAGCTACAGTTATCCCACTCCACAAAGGGAGATTCACCTTGGATCCCAGGAACTACCACCCCATCAGTCTGATTATCCTAATCTGCAAGGCCATGGAACATATTATCATGGAACTTATAAACAAAGACAATGGCAACCTTCAAACACTGGACCCCATGCAGTTTGGGTTTATGAAGGGTCGATCTTGTCTCCTGAACCTGATTGACTTCTTCGAATCAGTCTCCAGAGCCGTAGACAAGGGTAAGGTGGTCCACACAGCCTATCGGGACCTCGCCAAGGCTTTCAACACCATCTCCCACTCTGGAATCATAGATAAACTTACTAAGCTGGGCATTAATACCTACATCACTCAATGGGTTGCCAACTGGCTTACTGACAGAACCCACACTGTAAAAGTAGCCGACTCTAAATCCAGCTCCAGACAGGTGACTAGTGGAGTACCTCAGGGTTCAGTTCTGGGACTGCTCTTGTTTGGCATCTATGTCTCTGAAGTACAGTCCAACACTAAGGGACTCTGGCTAACAAAGTTCGCAGATGACTGCAAACTGGGAGCCATTATTAAATCCCCAAATGATGTGGATATTCTACAAAAGGGCCTTACAGAAACAGATGCTTGGTGCCAGAGCCATGGGCTCAAGCTCAATGCCAAGAAATGTATAGTTATCCCCTTTGGGAAAAAACATGTACCTGTGAATTACCACATAGGTGGCAGTACACTAAACACCAAACGTGTGATAAGAGACTTGGGGACACAGGTGGACAGTGGTCTCACCTTCGATAACCACATTGCCACAACAGTCGGGAAATCCTTCTATGTGGCACACCTCATCACTAACGGCTTTTCATCCAGAAAAAAGGAGGTCATTGTCCCAGTGTGCTCATCCCTCATTAGACCCATTATAGAATACAATGCCCCATTTGGTATGTACCTCTCAAGACATCTGCAACAACTGGAAAAGCCGCAGAAATACCTCACTAAAAGAATCACAGGCCTAAAGCAGATGCCCTATGCTGACCGTCTAAAAAAACTCCACCTATACTCTGTCGCATATCGTCTACTCAGAGGAGATACAAGGCCATGTCAAACCCAGAGCTGTTGGACATGCTACACTTAAAGAAATCCCAATCCCTCAGAGACACACGCTCCAGGGATCTAAACCTTGTCATCACAATGAAAAAAACATGCTGGAGGGATAGGTTCCTGACCCAGAGACTCCCCAAACTCTAGAATAGACTGCCCATACATGTCAAGCAGAGCGCCTCTTTGGCCCTCTTCAAAAGGAACCTTGATGATTGGATGGAAGATAGGAAATTCACCCCAGGGATCGCGTCAGTTGCTCTGCCAGACAGGGGTCCAGAGAAGTAAATACTGTGGGAAGAAATACTCAGGGAATTGTTAAGGCTATGCTTGTATAGGCCCTAGGGCCGATAGCCTAGTACCAACCTATGAACCTATGAACCAATAATATCCATGGAAACAAAATAAAAAATGCTAAAGAACATGCTTATGACTGTGAGGCATCTATTGCTGGGCCTTTCCCTCCACATCTACAGCTACTGTCCCTAGTGCCTATAGTATCCCTAGGCCACTGGTCAATAACCCCAGAATGAATGAATGAGTCATCTGTTCACATGTTGTGTTTTTTATTTATTTATCTTTTGTTTGCCACATTGGGCATGTTGGGAGGAAGCTCTCAAAGAAAAAGAAATAGAGAGGGAAATCAATCAAATATTTACAGTTAATTACATACATATGTATGCATTAAAGTGGGTAACAGTCATCCAGTGTTCATACTGAATGCAATAATTAATGCATAATTTCACAAACAGGTACCCTGTAACCTAACACTCTGGTAAGAGGAATGTTCTAGGAAAGCGTGACTTACTATTACAACAGTTAGGGCAGATGCCATTGCCAAGATCCTACTTAATTCCTCACTGTTCACCCCTTCATCTCTTTGCTATCTCTCACATTACTACCAATGCTGTCCTCATTGACTCTTTTTGTAACTTATGACTCTCTACCCGCTTCTTCAATAATTTATTTTTTAATTTGTTCCTCACCTACATACATCTTCTTATGTAATACCAAGCTATTTCTAATGTGTGACCTGTTTTGTTCATAGTCAGTTGTAGTTCTGCCTGTAATTATTACAGAACACTTTTCTAAGCTTCTAATTTATTTTTTCTTTCTAGTCTGTCCAAAATTTCTACCTCCTGTAATGTATATCATTTCTTTTGAAATGTTTTCACAAATTGTATTTGTCTTGTATTGTAAGTTACAGCTTTTCTCCTTGGGTCTCCACTGAAAACGGGCCACTGCTCAGTTGGACTAACCCAGGTTTGTTTGTTTGTGTCTTTCGGCTTTTCCCGGTTAGGGGTCACCACAGCGGAACTCCAGTCCGCTAATGATTGGCAGTTGATTTTTACGTACTGGCTTGCCAGGCCTGATGCACAACCTTCAACAAAGGTATGCCCATTCACGCATGTCTCCACGCAGAAGACTCTCTAGCTGAGAATCGAACCGGACAGCATCTTACTGTGAGGCGACAATACTACTGCAGCAGCACCACCGCGGGTGTTGGACTAAGACAGGTAACAAATAAATAAATAAATAATTATAATTGGCAGAGTTAGACAACAGACTTTTGCAATGACTCTTGAATAATCAGAATGTCTGGATAGCTCTTGTTTGTTGACTCAGCTGATGTAAGGTGATTGTTAGGAAGCTACTTTGTATACAATTAGTGAGTTTACTACGGGCCCATTAAGATATAAGGAGGAGTTTGTTTCAAGACCTAAGGTTTAGGGGAGTGTACCACATTAACATATTGTTGACGTTAGTGCAGATGGTTCTGTGTTGTAGTTTCAGTGCAAAGTTGAGTGGATACATTTGAATTTATTCTCACAGGCCATACTCATGAGTTTATTCAGGATGGTTCAGCGGCAGATGTTAAAAGGGGCTGACATGCTGGAAAGCTTTCTTTTTTAATATATGTAGTAAACATTGCTTTGGGGAGATTTTTTTATTAAAAAATGTATAGTGCTACAAAGGAGTTTGAGAAGGAATTAATTTTGGCTAGACTTTTTTAGAGGTTGGTGGTAATAATGGGCCTACGACACTTAGCTTTTTTGTGAATATTTTTTATAATGTTATAATCATGTTACGAAGTACATGTTACAGTCAGTGGTAATGTCTAAGTACTTACCATGAGGTAAAAGTTCAGTAGCAGTTGTTGTCCCCTTCAGTCTAACAGGTGTATTATGTTTTTGTTAATGATTTCTTAAAATAATTATTTCAATTCTTTTTATTATGGATTAGGTAAGTTTAAAAAATCCAGTGTTTTCAAATGTTGAGAAATGGTTGTAGTTCTAATTCCAGTTGGCTAGTAGGTGATGAAGTATTGAATCGTTGACATATTTTATTAAATAACTGACTATTTAAAAGCTAACTGTTCCGGTCAATGATAACTTACAAAAATAAACCACAAAGAGGTAATGTTCACATCAGAAGAGGGTAGTATAGCTGATGACTAGTAAAACATGTCCCTCATCACAAAATATGTAAAGAAACAAAGACTACAGTACAGTACAGTACAGTACAATATAATATAGCTTCAACCCTTATCGTGAATATGTTGTCAACAAACAAAAATATAATGCAGAGATTTGGCACAGCATAGCAATTCCATTATAACATATTATAAATCCAAATTAAGTTCACCCAATGCCTAATAGTGATTTTCTTACTTTATAAAGATCAGTCTTTTTAAGAATTACTCTGGCTTTGGAAATAGATTACAAAATGCATTCAGAATTCCAAAAGGGCTCATGAATCCATACAGAAAATTCAACGAAAAACAAAAGTGCCGACTTAAACCATGTGACAGCAGGGAAATAATGAAAACGGTTTAGTTTAACTTGATAATCTCAACCCTTGGAACATGTAGCTCTTTTACTGCGCAAAGCTTGGCTTGCAGATTAAAAGCCCTTAAAAGATAACTGGGGCTCTGGTGAGTAAATAAGTAATACTATCCAACAGGGTGAAAGTGAATGATGAATACCAGACCACCAGCTGGCATTCTGAGGCCTAGTAACAGATTTCAAGAGCATCATGGCCACTAGGCAGTCTGGTATTCCTCAGTCACACCCATCTGTGAAGGCATAATTTCACACAAAAGAGTCTGTGAATTTCTGTTGGCAGTCTGCATATGCTTCAATTAGCTAATGCATCCTGCATGTATTTCAGTTTTTAGCTAATGCATAACATGTTAGTTCATGGTAGACACAAAGAGAAGAGCTGCAAACAACTAACTTGGTTCTTCTTCACTTTCTAGGCAATTATTTAATACAAGCATTCCAGACAGTGCTCTCTATTTACATAGCTTAACTTTAGTGTTGCACTATGCACATAACTCAGTTCTTATGTGTATATGCTCAGTATCTTAACTATATAGGGAATACATTCTTGTTACCTGGACTATTAATCATATATTAATCCAGAGTTTCAAGAAATATCCATCCCAAGAAATATTTAATTATGCACGTGTACCAAAACAGCACTGTGTTCAAACAACTAATGTCTACTTGAAATCTATTTGTGAGATATCACATTTATATCTGTTAATTTGATAGTGTATTCTACTTTTGTGAATATACTGAATGGACTTTGCCTGAGCTGGGTCATACGGTGAGCAGTCCACTAGCCTGGTAACTAAAGGATAAATAAAGAAAGCAGACTATATACCAGTGTCAAACTTTTGCTTTCATTTTGGTATGTAAGTTTTCTATAATATTGATGTAATCAACCGTTTTATTGTCACATGTTAATAAATGCACTAGCTGCACTTTTCATAATTACAGAGTTTGTAGTATATTCAGCAGCAGGTACATTGTGTTTTTTTTCTGGAATTTCAGTTTAACAAAACTACTGCTGCTGATAGAGATACTGTGTGATCGATAACATCATTTCTTCTAGGGATATCTTTCTTATCAGAAAAGGATTACACAGAGAGGTTATTAAGTCTTCCTTCTAAAGGTCAAGATATTTTTTCCAACTTCTCTTAATTCTTCAAAATGGTAACCTTAAGACTTTGTACAGTTTAATGTCTAAAAACTCTTGTATTAGTAGTTTCAGATGCCAAAAGAAGTTACTTGTATGAGCTATATAAATCTCTAAGAAAGCAAATTTTTTATCCGTCAAAACTTCCAAGAAAGCAGATTCTTATTATAACTATCTAATTTAGACATGGAATGTTCTGTAATCATAACATGCAACTAAATGTCATAACGTATTGTTGTTTAAAGTCAGATTTAACATTTCATATGGAACTAGCCCACAGTAAAGTTTACACCATGCTGAAATTAAAAACAAAAGCTTGTGGGCTTAGAACTTTGGCCATTGGAAACCATTGTGAAATTATCTACCTCACCTTAAATGAAGTCACCCATGAACTATCTGGCAGTTATCACAGTGGACTAACACTCTGTGCTGCCAGGGTACAGGGTTTGATTCCTTCTACCTACATTTGCTTATTGTGCAACTCTGAGCAAGTCATTTAACCAGACAGTGCTCCTTAAGTCATC
The DNA here is from genome assembly GCF_019279795.1 of Protopterus annectens. Taxonomy (NCBI): domain Eukaryota; kingdom Metazoa; phylum Chordata; order Ceratodontiformes; family Protopteridae; genus Protopterus; species Protopterus annectens. Next base: position 141,648,274 of record NC_056733.1, on the reverse strand, counting down.
CCTGAAAACAGAAAGTTATGCTAGTGGGCTTACCTAGGGAACAAACAGGTAAACTAAAATAAATACTGAGCAGACATTTTGTTATCACAGTTGAAGCAATGCAGTTGCAGCAATAAAGTGTGTTGCACTGTTTGCTTATCAACTTTATTTTAAGTATACACATCATTTGTAAACTATTTATAAATACAATAGGAATAAACTCAAATGTAGTCATATGGACCAGAGTAAAACACCATACAATTCATTTTAAGGAAATAAACATTAGCTTTTTAGAGATTTTGATTACTATACACTAATGATATGAAGTCTTCAGCAAATAATCTTTTACTTGCACAGTAATCTTTTAAATACATCCATACTTGCAGTTTAATATATATCTTTGTAGATCTTTTTGAACTGAACTTTCCTGGATAATTTCATAAAAACAGTTAAACCTTACCAGAGTGAGTATTGTGCAGTACTGGAGTAGAGGCCAGGACATTAAAGCTTCTGTTAGTGCGCTGTGCAGGCACTTGAAATAACTTTAAACTCTATAATACACATTCTAGTGTGTCTTATTGCTTGTATTATGCAATAAACTGAGTCAGGCAATGATGCAAATTTCTAAATTTATGCACATGAATGCAGCCTGATATTGGAATTTAACCCCATCATATGGAAATGTGATCATTTTACATTAGTTATTCAGTAAAGTCACTGCAACTATTTACTGTAGCAATGCAACTTGTTTGTTGCTCTGTCAAAATATTATCTATTTTAACAATTAATTAATGGTTATTAAGTTTTACATTTCAGTTATATTGAATATTAATAGTTAAAATATTAACAGGTAAAATACCCAATAGCATTCAAGTTCATTTAGATTCTGAAAAAAAAAAACTTGGTCAGAATTCTAATAGTCTTAGATCTTTGCAGTCATTAAACACTTTTTCAGCCTTTACCATATTATATTACAGCTTATTTTAAAAGTCAAGTCCTCTGTGTTCAGAACTTATAGTAAATATGTAGAAAACTTTGCAGACAGTTAAAACGTGTTGTCTTTTGTTCGAATAAACACAGCACAGCACATTCTGGGGTTTTCTCTAATCAGTTCCTTAATTAAAGTTCCAAGCAGCTATTCAGTAATTCTAAAAATATATTGCATCACCCACAACTTCATGACTGACATAAAATGAAGCATTATCATAATGATTACCATGTATGCATTTTGTTGGATATAATGCTTAGTATCATGTAATGGGTTTTTATAAGTATTTTTTCCCATTTAATTATTTTTTTCTTTCTTTTCTGTCGTTGTAAAACTACAGGCTGAATTCATAAAAGTACTGAGACTTGTACATGGTACTTTATGGTATTTGCCTGCTACCTTACATGGTGCTGAATGGTGCTCCAACACCAAGACATACAGCACTGAGAAGGGATGGCCCTATGGGCATGCTGAATGCTAACGAGGCATTCTGGGAGAACAGCATATGCTAATTAGCCATGCTTCTCTCTGAACATAAATATAGTGGAGAGGAACCACTAGATGCCAAGGCTTACTGTAAAAATGCCATAACAGCATGAACAAAACAGTGACTGGGGATGGGGGACTCATCAGACATTAAGGAGAAGCTTCAAAGTGCTGTACCAGCACTAGCATTACTGTGGGGACTTGGAGAGTTGGGGAATACACTAGACACCAGAGATTACTCCATGAAATGCCCTAAGGCACAGACTAACCTAACAGGGATGGGGAACTATCAGAGACATTCTAAAGTGTTGTAATGACACCAGTGGTAATTCAGGGATTATGGTGGGGAAACAACTGGATACTACAGATAAGTGCCATAATGGCAAACACTTCATAAGGGTGATGGGTTGGTGGGAGGAACCACTAGACCAACAGGGATGCATCTTTAATAATGCTTAATGGCACTGATAAAGTGACAAGGATGGGGTATATGCAACTATACACCAAGGCTTAACACATATATGTTCCATAATGGCACTAAGGTATTATGGGGCTGGGAGAAGCATGGGAGGATAGGCAAGGTGGGGAGAAGTATGGGAGGACAGGGACAGGTAGAAGGACTGTTGTGTGTGTACGTGTGTGCATGTGTGCATGTGTGCATGTGTGTGTGTGTGTGTGTGTGTGTGTGTGTGTGTGTGTGTGTGTGTGTGTGTGTATGTGTGTGTGACATAATTACTGGAGAGTGCATTCCACTGCCTAAACGAGGGGCTGGTTATTGTAGCAGTGTAAAGATCAGCCATGTTGTGTATGTCACAGTAGTAACTGTGATTCAAAAAACTTGCAAATTAGTCAGTCATCAGGCATGTTCCTGAAATGCAAATGGGCAAGTCATGCCGGATGGCCATGCAAGGGACTTTAATGAATTCCCAGGCATATTTTGCCTCCTTGGTTTTTCCCACAATATTTCTGCCTGTTGATCTGCTACTGTTGTGTTCTTGGTCATGTTTGGAAAAGGTATTTGCATACAGCATATCTAATGGAGAAAAGTAAACTGTCTGACTGAGCACACTCAAAATGTTTTGGTCCAATCAGCAAAACTCTGTAGTGAGTCATGTTCTCATTCCTGCCTTAAGCTGCAGCATCCATTTACACTCAGGGAGAGGAGTAAATGGTCTCTGACTGGGCACACTAAAATTATTATGGTCCAATCAGCAAAACTCTTTTCATATGCTCTCTCCTTATGTTTTGCTCACAGGAAAACAGAATCTCAAACAGCCTTGGGAAAGTTAATGTCTTCAGCAGTAAGTGTAGTGTGAATCCCTCCCATTTTGGGCATCCTTTGATTGCATCTCTGTCACATTCTCTCAGCACAGAGTTACTTTACATCATGCTGACACACATGCCTGAAGTAGCATATTAAACTTGCTCAATAAAGAATGCAGATCTGCATGTGGTATAAATGATCTCATATGAACATTGGAGTTTGACCCCCAGCCACTACAAGTTACTGCTTTAATGACCAATATGTAAATGCCTCAAACCCTTGTTAATGAAACTAGTGCATTCATCCTGCATTCACTTTAAAGGGAACACCGCTGTGAGACCAATGATAAAACTGGATATGTATAATCTTATCTAACATGACAACAAACTCATCGGTGCTACTGAAGCATCACTGCTTGCTTCATCTCCTTTCACCCACTAACCAGTATTATCTGTTGCACCTCATAATTTACAGGTGTATAAAGACATTTCAGCAAGTGCTCATATGGCAAAGTAATCTCATTCAAGGTCAGGTTCAGTGATAATGGAGTGTTTACTTTTCTCCTTAGTTGTGTGACTGTAGAGTTGGTACATATAAGTTTAGTTGATGTCATCCAAAATGATGCAAGTAAGGGATCTTGCTCCTTGTAAAAAGTATATTTCAAAGTTTGATAAAAGTGACTTCCAGTGGTTTTGTTTAGTCATATCATCACTTCCTAAATGTTTCTTCAGAGAATATACATCAGTCCTCTCACTGCAAAATAGAAGGGTGGCTTAATGGTGAAGGCACTTGCCATGCAAACACAAGGTGCAGGTTTTGGTCCCCACATGGGGCAGTTGGCTAGGCTTTAAATGGCCCACAAGGGCATTTAGCCTAGTACTAACCTCTGAAGGTAAAAAAGAAGAATGTGGTAGTAGATTTGTATCAGTTAGTTGCCATTAAAATAGCTAGTTTGCTGTTAGTCCATCATTTTTTTAATAACTGTATTTCTTTTTTTAATAACTATAGGTTAACTGATGCACTGAGAAGTCCAAGCTTCATTTGTGACTCTAACATAATGCAACTGTTTTATTGTGACTAATATTTCGTATGGCTTGTACTGTGTCTCTCTTTGGTTTTGCACTTTTTGCATTGTGCTTTTGGAAACCCCCCCCCTCCATTCAGCCTGACTACTGGTTACGTTATTCTCTCGCCAGTGGCTCTGGATTCCTTCTGGTACTGAGTGATGGAAAATCATGATGATGTTTCCTCAGGTACCTCCACGTGAAGCTGGCAATAGCAGTCTGGGATGGAGACAAGGAACTGAGCAGAGTCAGGGCAACCATGCATAATCAGACAACAGTGGCTTTTTTCCTAATTCCCCTTGTCCTAACAGGCTGATATTATCACACAGTAGCCTGGAAAAGCAATGAGGCTTGACATATTAGTATATATCTGCCCCAGACATTATAGCAACAATGACTTCTGAACCATCCCACATATCCAGCCCAGCAATCTAAACCATTTTTGAATGGCTTTACATGTGTATGGGCACAATGGGCATTCTCCCTTCATCCTGCTTTCTTCTCTACTACATGCATTATGCACACAGTATTATTTCATATACATTTTGTATTACAGTGTTTATATGAATTGCAGTGAGCTGAATGACATAGATAATTGCATTAACAATGAGACTGCTGTGTGTTAACTGTATTGCCTTCTCCAACTTGGCTCTCACATTTAATATTATTTATAGTTTATGATTTCTATCTGATACTATTTGGGCTTGGACAATGAAGCCATCCACCAACAGGGCAGATGTCTACCTTCATGACTTTTAAGTGTTATATAAATTCCTGTCAAATAATTAAAGCTGGAATGATATTTATACAGGAAGTAAAAGGTGTGTTCAGACAATTCTTTGTTCAGTGGTCTGGAGTGCACATCTTCATGTTTGGCATGACCTTCCTAATGCAGACTCTGACTGCTAATGAGAGGCAAGTAGGCTACCTGTTCAATAACACAATAATAAAGTTAAGTATATTAAATCTAAGTCTGAAATACTTTCAAACCTATGTATGTTAGGAACCCTTTATGCCCAAATCTTAATACATTCTCATTTTGGTCTACTTTCTTTTCAAAATGTACACAGGCTGAATTCAAGTTGTTGGCTGATTTTTTTTTTTCCAATGGGGAGGCACATTTAATACAGCTTTAGATGCTGCATTGAAGAAGGTCTAAATCATGCACAGAGAATCATCGAAAAGTTCAAAACGTAATAAACTAGTCAGTGCAGGACTGTAACCTGACAGATATCCAGTGAGAGCTTAATGCCCATGATCTAAGATATATATTTATCACTGCAGGTCTTAATGATCACAGAAAACTAGACTATTTCTTGTGGTCTGCGACTTCTTCAAGATGCATGCCAATAGTCACTAGGTGAGATACTTTTATGTCTGAGATCTCAGCTCACTGTGCTACTGCCAAAGCTTTACTATGCAATACATTTGCTTTAGAATTCAGACCTCTCAAAGGCATGATTATAACTGATCTAAACCATTGCTCATTAACAAAATACAAGCAAACGTTTGAGCTAAAGAATTCTATAACTTTAAAAGCTGAGCTGGCTAGTTTCTAGAAGTGAATTCATTAATTTTGTCACTGGATGATGTAAAACTTGAAAATTATAGATAATTAAGGCAAAAATAAAAAAAAAACACTTGACGGTAACTTGCCATGAATAGTCCCTGAATACATTTATGAAAACTGCAGTGTTGTACAAGCAGTAGGAATAAGACTGAAACATGTTAGCTGTTCACAGGGAAACACTGCATTGTTAGCATAAGCAGTGCACTCATGTCACAGTGCATTGTTTACATTAATAACATTTGTTCCCATTACCCTTAGCACATACCCCCCTTAACATTATTAACATTAATTCCTGCCAGTGTGACATCCTTATGCAGTAGCTAGGATGTTTCATTTGTCCCTATTCCACAAACAGACTGTAGTACTCTGAAATGTATTCAGCAACTTAAAATCACAGGTTTTCACAACGGTTATCATTCAGCAGTTTTTCTCTTCATTTTCTGCCTTCAGCAACATTTTTGCAGCTGACTTTTTCAGCATCCAGAACACAGGGTTCCTTCTAAAAGACAGATCTGCAAGATATAGAAAGAGCTTTCATGCACGTGTGTTCAGAAAAACAAACTGAGGAAATTACTATAGACTCAAACAGTAGAATGGTGGCAGGTCAGTTAGTTATTGTGGGCATACTTGGCATCCTGTTTGAAGTCTATTGGCTGTCATTAGCCTCTTTTGGTGATATGCCCTCATAATCTCTGACTAACTGAAAATTTCCAACTAAATGAAATCTTTTCTGGCAAGTCTGTTACTATACCATGTCCACAGTCAGAATATCCAGACACTCTACATCACCATTTTTGTCCTTGAAGTGAACAAAGCCTTGAAGAGATTCCTGTTGGCTCCAAAGCCCAAGATGACATAAACACAGAGCTCTGTAAATTACATGAACTATCTGTTTCTGGACCTTACTAAACTTTTTAGGGAAATGGTTGACAAACATTACATTCTCTATCTTCTCTGAAATCTTTCCTTGTTACATCATTGTCAAAACTAGGTTTGTTGTTAGTAATTGTTATGGCTTTCAAGTTGACCAGGGTGACTTGTTAATCTGAACAGTAGCACAGTGTTCAGAACAAGTTATCTCTCACAGTTAAAATATTCTCTTCAATGTTTATCAACCAAATTGCACTACCGAATCTGGACCATCATATCACTAGATGTGGAGAAAAAGGCTGTATAGCAAACAGGTGCAGTTGTGTCACAGGAAGAAGTGATGATAGGGAACATTCAGTGAAAGGAGCTGCACTAGTATATATCAAATGACCAACATAATAAAAAAGCTAAGGAAACATTCACAATGCTATATGCAATGAGGGATTCATGGGAGTTACTTAGGGGTCTCACAAGCACAAAGTATATGATACTCAGTGCATTTGAAGGTCTGATAACCTTTACAATTGATGAATCAGACAGCATTTGAAGCAGGAGGGGCTATTAGTGCTTGCCTGACTTGCTATTCTCTGCCTCACTATTGATGATCTCTGCATTTTATTTTGAAGTTTTTAATTTAAAGTTTGGTCACTTCTATTTTTTTATCTTTTATATTTCATTTTGTTTTGTTTTAAGTTTTTGTTCTTTTGTAGTTTTAAGAGGTCTTGGTTAGGATCATTTAGAAAAGTTAGAAAATAATTCCTTTGCAGACAGTGAATAACAACCAGCTAATTAGTGGGAGGAGCTGAGAAATAGCATTCCTCTTTAACTAGAAATATTTGGAGGCATTGTTAGCTGTAGTACTTGTCTGACCTATTGTTCTCTGTCTGACTATTGCTGATCTCTGTCTACATTTGAATTTTCCCATCCACCCATCCTACTGCTGTTATGCTGTTAAATTTGGTGGCTTTTGAGTTGCCCACGCCTACTATAAATCTGATTTTGGACACTCCTTCCAGTTCCATCTCATCAGCTCATTTTACTAAGTACTGAGATATCAACTGGGAAGGCCCACTGCATTAATCTCTTAAACTTGAATCATCTTCTGTTTTTAACCTTCCCACTTATTTTAAAAACATACACTTTATTCAGCTGCTTTTACTGTATATGTGCCGTTTTCTACTTAATTACTTTATTTTGCTTTTTGCTACACATTCTTAAAGGGTTCAGCTGTACTTAATGTGTGCATTTATTACTGCTTGTTAGTAGCCTGATTAAATTGTAACTCTTATTCTAAGCCTCTTCATTTTGATTTAAACACTTGGGCTTCAAACTAGTCATCTTACATAAGGAAGGTTTGCAGTCTACACTTTTGTGGTAGGAGAAGTAGCTTACACCCTTCTAAGTTGGGAATTGCTGGTTGAAGCTTATTGTGTCTGTTATTCTAAGTGTTTTTGTACTGATATAAGCACTTGGGCTCCAAAGCAGTTATTTTACATTAGGAAGGATTGTGCTGTATACTCTTGTGGCAGGAGAAGACAACCTATACTATTCTAAGCTGGGAATTGCTGGTTGAAGGATATTGTGTCAGTTATTCTAAAATTGTCTTAGTTCTGGTTTAGGCACTTGGGCCTGAAACCAGTTATTTTACATAAAGAAGGTTTGTGATCTACACTCTTGTGGGAGGGGAGAGTAGCTTCCACCCTTCTGAGGTGGGAATTGCTGGTGAATGTTTATTGTGCCTGTTATTCTAAGTGTCTTTGTTCTGATTTAAGCACTTGGGCTCCAAACCAGTAATTTTACATTAGGAAGGTTTGTGGTCTACACTCTTGTGACAGGATAGCTACATCCTTCTGAGCTGGGAACTGCTGGTTGAAAACTTATTGTGTCTGTTATACTAAAAATGTCTTTGTTCTGGTTTAAGCAGTTGGGTTTCAAACCATTTATTTTACATTTGGAAGGTTTGTGGTCTATACTCTTGTAGGAGGAGAGGGTAACCTTCATTTTTCTGTGCTGAGAATTGCTGGTGAAGGCTTATTGTGCCTGTTGTTCTAAGCGTCTTTGCTCTGGTCTGTGGTCTGCACTCTTGTGGCATTACTGTCTAGATAGATTTTTTTTAACTTTTAGAACATCTAGTTTGCTCATACCTGATTGTTGCTCATCAAGACGCTTGTCTTGTTGACTTGTTCAATATTTAAGTTTTCCTCACTTCTCCCTAGTAGATCAATGGCCATGGATATGCACTTCCCAACTCTCTTTCTGGCCAGTCTGGTTTTGATGGGTATTCTGAGGCATTGAATCAATTGCCTCATGTACATTGAGAACATATGTATTCTTAATAAAACAGTGCATGTGAGTGGTGTAAATACACCTTAACGCTGGAGGCAAAACTCTCATACAACCAAAAGAGGTTGTCAGTGACACTTGCATGACACCTACTGCACAGGGTAAAGACTCTACACATAAAACTACTTATGCTGAGGCACTTACAGGTAACACTTAAAACACTAAGACCCCCTGTACAGCACAATCAAAGGAAGGGTCTTCAGCCATCATACAAACATTCTTTTAAAACACCATCCACAGTTACACATAGTAGCACTGCATCCAATGTCTCCACTGCTAAGCTCTTAAGCCAAACCAGGATACAACCAAATTTCCTGATCATTTGTGATTCTATAGTGAGGCACACAGATGTCCCCTCACCAGACTGAGTAAGGAGAGAGTCACGGTTAACTGCCATTCTGAGGCTAGAATCCATCAAGTCAATCTGGCACTCAGGTCATCAAACCACAGGTAACAGTATGACTCTGTCATAGTCCATGTGGGTGTTAATGACCTAAGACCTACCTTCCTTGACTATATGAAGCAAGACATGATTGAGCTCACTGATTATGTGTCTCAGGCAGGTATTAGTCTAGCACTGAGCAGCATATTACCTTCTCCAAGGATGATGCCATGTTACCAACAGAAAATGATTGATTTTAACAATTGGTTTAGCTTCTAGTGTCAATCCAGGGGATACAATATTTGACAGTCTGGGAGGACATGGTTGACAGACCACGCTGCTTTGCCAGGTATAATCCCCACTTGTCCCCTCTAAGCTTTCATATATGGTCAAAGGCCTTTTCTACCTTATAGTGCCTTTTATAGGCAATGCCAAACTGATAAACCTACCAACTAACTGAACCTATGAAAGAATATCTGAAGGTGGTAATGCTCAATGCTAGAAGTCTTAACAAGAAACTCCACTGAAAGCAAGTCTTCCTCTCTCTGGAGAGTGTAGGCATCTGTGTAGTAATGGAGACATGGTTTAAAGTCACTGACAATACCTCAGCAATGCAAGGTTATAATGCCTTTCACATCTTTAGACCAGCTACTGTTCAAGAGGGAACTAAAGGTGGAGGAGTTTCAGTCTATGTTAAGACTAATTTCACACCCAGACTAGTTAAAGTATATGACCCACTGGAACTCATACATATGCAACTCACTATAAACAGGGTGTCATACCATATCCTTGCCTCATATAGGCTTCTCTCCATGTCCCAGGAAACACAAACTACATATCACAATGTCCTAGAGTCCTTCACTGTTCAACCCAGTATGATATTCAAGGCCAATCTCAATTACCACCCCATAGATTGGGAATCCTACACCATTTCTAATGCACAAGCCCCACAATTCCCAAACTTTGTTAATGCTAACATCCTAGAACAGTTGGTCCATTCTCCTAAGAGGGGTGCAAACATCCTTGAGCCTGTACTCACAAACTTGGGGGGCAATGTTCCTCACCTATTGAAAAATCTTATCTTGTCAGATCTTACCATAAAGTAGTATTACTTGAAATAAATAAATTAAATCCGGGGATCTAGTGAACCAAAAACCTTTAGGAACTATTCCAAGGCTAATCTCTCTCTACTAAGCAGCACCTTGGCCAAATTCCAAGCACCTCAAACTGAGGAAACACCATAGAATACACTGAGCTATTTACAAAATCTCTGTATAGCCATAGTGATAGTTATATAGAGCAAGCCATGCCCACTTGTATGAAGAATAAGACAAACTCAAAAGACAAGCCACCCTGGTGGAATCATGGTATCAATCAGTTATACAACAAAAACAAAAAATCTTTACCAAGCATGAGAGAAATAAAGCTCTACATGCTAAAAGCCCCCTGACCAATTTAAATAGGTAGCTAAAAGGGTTAATTAATACTCCAAAGGCCAAATTTGAATAAAAAATAGCTTCTCAGGCAAAGGGGTTAGGAGGGTGGCCTAATGGTTAAGGTGTTTGCCTTACAAATACAAGGTGCAGGGTTTGAGTCTCCCAAGGGATAATTGGCTAGGCTTAAATGGCTTGCAAGGGCAGTTAGCTTAGTACTAATCTATGAACCTACCCTATGAACCTATGAACAGCCACAAAGCTTTCTACAGCTATGTCAGTAACCTCAGAGGAAATATACAACAATGCACAGCACTTAATGTAAATGGCATCACCCCAACTAAACTGGAGGTCATTACCAACCTTTTGGCTGACAGGCTCAGTTCACATTTCTCCCCCTATTCCCTTGATAGTCCAAAGGAAATACCACATAACACAATCAACCCCAACCATTACTAGAAAACAGGTCATTAATGCACTTCCAAAGCCATAAGCAGTGCACTGATGGGCCCCAATAGCATCCCTGAATGTTTAATAAATAGCATGAAACATGACCTCTCTGGTCCACTTGAATAATTTTTCAGCTTGAGCCTTCAGTCAGGTTTTGTGCTCAAGGAATGGAAGATGGCTACAGTCATTCCCCTGCACAAAGGAAATGCAACCATTAATCTAGGTAACTACAGGCCCGTGCATTTTACCAGCCTCATATGTAAGACCATGCAAAGAATCATCATGGGCATGATAAATGAGGACATAGGCAACCTGCAAGCAATGGACTTATCACAGTTCAGCTTTATTAAAGGAAGACCATGCCCATTAAATCTGATGGACTTTTTGGAGAAGGTCACCAAAGCATTGTATGAAGGTAAGACTGTGTACACAGCTTACCTCAACCCGGCCAAGGCTTTTGATACAATACCTCACTCAGGCATTATAGATAGGTTCACTAATTTAGGTATAAACCCTTTTATTACCCTCGGGATAGACAACTGGCTCACTGATAGGACCAAGGAGGTCAAAATAGGTGAGGCCACCTCCACCAAGAGGCCAGTCACTAGCAGACTCCCTAGGGCTTGGTATTGGGCCCACTCCTTTTTGGCATCTTTTTTTCTGAAATGGAAGCAAACACTGAAGGTTTATGCTTGACTAAGTTTGCAGATGATTGTAAGCTGTGGGTTATCATCAACTCCCCTGCAGACAGTAGCATTCTTCAAGAAGGTTTATCTCTGACTAATGAATGGTGACAAAGCCATGGTCTTCAACTCAGTGCTAGGAAATGCATAGTTGTACCCTTTGGGAAATCAGCCATCTCAGCTAATTACCACACTGGTAATATGCCCCTAAGAATCGACCCAGAGGTCAGGGATCTGGGTACGCATGTAGACAGTAGCCTTACCTTCGACCATCATGTGGCCACAGTGGTAAGGAAGTCCTGTTATGTTGCACAACATATAAGTAAGGGCATGGCATCTTTGCTCAGAGAGGTCATTATCCCACTGTACTTTACTCTTATCAGACCAGTCATGGAGTCAATGCTCCCTTTAGTATGTATCTGACCAGGCATATGCAGCAACTAGAGCAACCTCAAAAGGTCGAGCTAGAGGAGTGACTTCATAGGGTTAGTTTCATCAAGCAGGTGTTACTTTAATGGCAGCTACATTTCGCTATATGTTCGTGTTTCTTTTTCCTCATATCTGCTGTAGTCCCACCATGGGACATGTAACACTTTGCCATTTGTATATGTTTAGTGGCTTTCCCATGCTGTGCTCATTATTCTTTCAACAATTTATATGTTTTATACAGGTCTACTTTGTGTGACCTATGTCACTGGACTGGGATTATTTTTAAACAGTTAATGTTATATACTGTTCTTTCTTCTGAAAGAGAATATGGGTGCTTTAGCTATCAGTTCAGAGGAAGGTATGAGTATCCTAAATGTATGTGATAAACTTAAACAAATAAACAGTGGCTATACTCTCTTAAACATAGTTTACCATTTTATACTTCTGTTAGGCTTAAACATGGGTAAAAAGAGAGAGAGCGTGTGAGGGCGCAAAACTTCATCAAGATGGGATTAGAGCTAATAAATCCAATAAAAAAGGGATAGAATCCTTGTAAATGAGTTCTAGGAGCAGAAAAAAAAAACAAATAATAAAAACGCATCTGCACTCAATGCCAATAATAATTTTGTTTAATGTCACACTCAGCAAAGCTTTCAGGTATTCACCCTTTCTCAGTGCATATAACTTTCTACAAGCAGCAATCCATTTTAAAAATACACCACATGTACCAACAACCAATCACACTTCATTAGATTGAATGAATATGTGAGAAACATTTAGTCATTATTAAAATTCATCTAAAATGCAGACTAAATAAATAAATAAAATGCATTTCTCATAATTTAATTTAAGTTTTAATAAAGGTTTAATACTGACAGAGGAATGTAGTCAAGGCAGATCGTTTGCATTTAATCGTATTATCCAACTTTTTTTCACATATTTCTGTAAGGTTTCTCAAATCACAACCCCTTCTATTTTTAAATAGTACTTGAATAGCATGAAATTTAAAGCTATTATCAACTCCATTCTCCTTAACATGTTTAACAAGTGAATTTGTATCTATATTTCTCCTAATATCTGATAAGTGTTCAATAATCCAGTCATTCAGTCTTTGACTGCATTTTCCTACATAAAAACTTTTACATTTGACACATGCAGCTAAGTATATTATGCTCTCAGTGATACAGTTTGTGCAACAACAAAACTCAAACTTTCTTCCAGTACTAGGGTGCACAAAGTTCACATCTGTATCAATATATTTACAACATGAGCAGTTGTGACATGGAAACTTTCCTTTCTTATTAGTTAAAGCTAAACTTTGGCTGAGTTCATTTCTTGGCAACAAAGTTTCTGCTTTAGGTTTTGGCAATTCTTAAAGGCAAAGTGTTGGGATACCACTTATCACTCTGTTGATTCCAGGCTGTGTGCAAAGAATATCCGAATTACTTCTAATGATGTTCATAATATCCTCTGTTCTAGCACTATAGTGAGTGAAATATCTTATGTTTTTTCTATTACCACTTACACCATTGTTGTTATTATTATTATTACTATTATCAAAATTAGATAAAAGAATTTATAGCATTTTTAAGGTAGGGTCTAACTTTATTGTCTCTTTCAGAAAGAACCTCTCAAGAAATCTCATCAAGTAAGGCAGGGTAATAAGACCTATTTTGAAATGTATCTTTCATTTCTGACATTTGTAATAGACTTCTCTCAGAGTTAATGTTCAATTGACTCACTGTCACCAGCTGACTTTTCATTACATCATTAAAAATGTGTTTTGGGTGCATACTATGTCTATGAAGTAGATGATTTGCATGGACTTCTTTTTCATGTATACTAGTCCCTAACTGAACATCATATTTATACATTTTTATATCTAAAAAGTTTATTTCTTACTCTGAATATATCATTTTAAATTTCAAAAAAAATATTTGTGTTATCAAGATAATTTACAAACTCCAAAAGGTTACTGACGTCACCTTTACAAACCTTAAATATATCATCCACAAATCATTTGTAGAATGAAATATTCACATTAAATACTGATGCACAATCAAAAACATATGTATTTTCCCATCTGTTGACTGCACTATTAGCACAGATATTAGCAACCTGGGTGCCCATTGCAACCCCAAATATGTGATGGTAAACTTCTTCTTCAAATAAGAATACATTATTACATAAAACTACATCAAGTAAATAACAAATAGACTCATTTTTCCTATTACTGAAATCAGAATTCTAATGAAGAAACTCTCTTATAGCTTCAATTCTATACACATTTAATATCAATATAAAGGTTGAGTTAAAGTCTAAGGTTACTAAAATGCAGTCAGATATATAATTGTGGTCATACCTTGAGCAAAACCTTTTAAGATAATCTCTTGTATCTCATATAAAACTTTGAATACATTATCCAAATACAGGGAGATTGAATCTGTTACCCATCCCCAGCCTGAGACAATGGGTCTCACTGGGGGTCAGGTTTTGTTTTTATGAATTTTAGTGTGTCCATATAGAACATGAATAATGGGGTGGGGTACATGAAAATATGTGTACAAAGCATAAGTAATATTCTCTTATACTTGAAAATCATATGCTTCACTATTTATTCTAAAAATCATATCATTCATTTTCTGCCTGTCAATAACTTTAAAAACTGTCATCATTCAAAATCTCATGCATACTCTTCAAGTAATCAGTTTTATTTATTACTACTATTGCACCACACTTATCTGCTTGTTTAATAACAATATTGACATTATTCTGCAGTGCTTGTAGTGATTCATGTTCAGCCACAGTGAAATTATATCCCTTTCCTTTCTCTTTCTGATTATAGTTGCCTACTTTGTTTTTCACAAACAATTTGTAATGCTGTGATAACAGGCGTTCCCACAGATACAAAAGTACTAGTATGTTTACATACCTGCGGCTGGAAATTATTGTTATTAAATAACATTTTTAATTCCAAGTTTTGAGTAAAATCTCTAAGTCCATCACTGCATCAACAACAAAATCATCTGTAGTTGGAAAGAACTGTAGCCCCTTTGTCAATAAAGAAAGATCTAAAGAGGTTAAAATTAATGATAAAAGGGTGACAACCATTGTTTCTTCTTTCATCTCATAGCATTTGATTGGCTATATGTTTGTAGACTGCCCTTTCTTCTGCCTCTATTTGTTCTTGTTCATCCCCTTGATGGATCGCAATTAGTTAGTTCTATCCACTCTGGTAAATTCAATTGGATGCCAAGATGGCAAGCTGAAAATCCTCATTCACTATTGGTTCAACAATTGCTTCATTATTCCTTTGATCGACTGTAGGAATTTGATTAGAAGTGGGTGAAATAGAAGCCTCATTTAAAATGGGTAACACTTCTTTGGTTGTTGACTTGTGTACAAGAGCAGTAGTTGTAGGCATGTTGGCTGGAGCCAAAGGTATAGTTATTTCATCCAGCTCATACAAATTTCCTCTATTTGTGTGAGCAATAATGTTTCTCATATTACTTTTAGGCCATGAGAACATTTTGCCCCTCTTACAATCATTTATGTCTCTAGTAAGCTTCCATTTTTTAGTTTCCTCTAAACGGCACTTTCAGCCTTTCTAATATTTGAGAATATATTTCTGGTTTATTGTTAAAATGGCATATTAAACACTATATCTGAAAATAAAATGGTTTAATAGGCTCATATAGTCCACGCCCAGTTCTTGCCATTTTTTCAGTAAAACAAGGTAGGTATTCACATATGTGGGCATCTTTAAAATTTGAACTCCCTTCAGGACAACGCTTAATTCAGGACAAACATGGAAACTTAATCTTTGCCATTATAGGTGTTTGTATGATTTCACCTTCATCTCGATCAATTGCAATTGACTCATAAAATCAGTGTCTAAACCCCTGAAATCATTACATCCATCACTGGTTCTTTCACCACCTCCAATAACAATGGATTAATTTGAATGATAAGCATATTGTTCAATGAGCAGTGCTCCTTCTGTTTAAAACTATTATGTTCTTGCTGCATATCCGATGTTAACCACCACATAAAACTGGAAAATGGTTCAGTCCAAAAAACACTCAAATAAATCCAATAAAAAGGGGATATAATCTGTGCAACTTTTATTAAAACTTAAAGTAAATTATGAGAAATTTATTTTATTTATTTATGCTACATTTTAGATGAATTTTAATAGTGACTAAATGTTTTCTATGTATTCCTTGAATCTTATGTATAAAGTGATTAATTAATTGTTAATGAAATGTGATGGGTTGTTGGTATATGTGATGTGTTTTTAAAATGGATTACTGCTTGCAGAAAGTTACATGCATTGAGAAAGGGTGAATACCTATAAGCTTTGCTGAGTGACAGTAAACTAAATTATTATTGGCGTTGAGTTTGGATGCTTTTTTGGTATTTGTTTTTTTTTTTCTTCTGATCATAGAGCTCATTTACACAGATTCTATACCTTTACATGGATGTACATATTTGCTTAAGTGAATGTTCACTGTTTTATGTTTGTTGAATAGCAATTTGCTGAATTGCTATTTCGACGAAGTAATATAGAGCCACCACCCTTAGACCTTGCTTCCTTTTTTGAAAGAGCAACATGCCAGGCATTTCAGGGTTGAATTTGTGGATACCCACGCAGTTGTCTAACTCAGTTTTGAAGGAAAGCAGCATGTCAAACTGCTTAAGTTGGAGTGGAAGTTGGTTCCAGGGAAGGAGTAGATAATGTATGATGAATCTCACTCTCCACTGTGATTTATTTTATTTTCTGAAATAGGTCAAATCCCTTGATTAGTTTTTGTGGGAGTCTTTAATTTATACAGGTAAAAGTGTTCTTGAGCTACTGTATGTCTAACAACCTGAAAAGCAAAGCATAGATCATCCTTAATGGTGTCTATAAGGCACAGAATACAATGACAGAGCTACTAGTCTCTCCTAGAAACTCGGGTACTTTAAGCCTGTATCTTCTTAGTTAGAAACCTCTGAAATTCTATGATTTGGCTAGTAAGATACATTCTAAATGGCACTGTATTTGCTGAAAGGTCTATTCAATGTTGAATATGGAGGGGTAAGAACTTCTTTGAATCTAGATGAAATACCCCTTGTAATCAACTACTACAAGTAGAATAGTTTCCTAACCACTGCTGCATGATGTGAAAGGAGATGAATTAGCTACTCATGTTCCAAGATCTCTCATAACTCTTTTTTGTATGGTGTTGTCTACACTGTAAGCTAGATGGAGAGATTGTTTAGTTTTAGCCCGTTATTTCTTCACCCATTATTTACATGAGTACGTTTAAGTTGGAGCTTCTATGTATCAGAGGGGAACTAGAGGATGTCATCCATTTTACAGCCATGTGCAAACTTTGATGCCATAGATCCCCATTTGTAATTTGCAGATCTGTGAGGACAATACTAAATAGTACAGGTCTCAGCAAAGATGCTTGAGGTACTGCATTGCTCACCCTCATACTCTCTGACCATGTAACTGCAACCCATACTATGTGGGTTCTGTCCCACAGCCAATATACTATCCACCTAACTACAAAGAGATTAATTTAGAGCTCATTTAGGCTGTTAACTGCATTGTATCAAACACTTCAAATGAGCTAGGGTATTCTGTAGGGACAGCATGGTCACTGTCAACAGCTTGTGTTACCTGTTCAAAAAAGTTTACCATTTTCATTAGACAGGATCTTCTCTTAACAAATCTAAATTTCTGAGGGTCAGATCTTAATAAGATTTTTGTTATCATAGTTAATTAGGTCAGTTAGGACATGTTCCATTGCACTGTAGATGAGACACAAGAGATTAACTAGTCTGTAAATTCCAGGGTTTGTGGTGTAGCCACCCGTATGAAGCAGCATCACAACAGCTGCACACCATATCTCAGAGACAAAAACAATGGCTAAGCTCAGGTTGAATAGCTGTAGGGGTGTGTCCACTAGCACATGTTTAATGCTGGTCAACAGGCAGTGCAGTATACTATCTGGTCCCAGAGAGGGTCTAAGGTTCTCTGGGATGTGTGGACTTAGAATAGTTATCTCAGGGGTGAAATTTGCACTGAATCTGGTACTAGTATGTTATTTATTTCCATTGGATCAGAGTAAGTAGTGTCATTTTGAATATGTTATGAGCAATGCTAGGTGTTATTTCTTAGTTTCCTGACATAACTAAAGCTGGACTTGTATTATCTTTAACTTTCAGTGCTAATCTGAGTTCATGGGATGGCTTCAGTTTCTCATTGGTGTTTTTAATTTCCTTTGATAACTGTTTAATGTTAACCTTTATTTATGGGTCTTTTGTTTTGGAGTATATTTTAAGAAATGCCTGTTTCTTTTACTGCGTTGTTTTATTTATGTATGTTGGCTACCAGGCTGGTTTACACTTGAACTTCATATTTTATTTGGATCTGGTAGGGACTGCCAGGTTAAGGCGTTTATCCAGGTGAGCACAGAATGTGCTTAAATAACCACTTGATGTGCCAACATACTATTTGAATTTTGATACTTCATCATAGAATTGCAGAAGGTTAGTGTGTTTGAAGTTCTAGAATATTGTGATATTTGCACCTGATGATTTGAAGATTTTGAAGGAGAAGCTTACCAGTTTGTGATTAGATTTAACTGGAGAAGTCATTACCAGGGAGACACTACATACAGATGCCATCTTTGTGAAGACCAGGTCATGGATATTTTGTCTTCTAGTGCATGTTTTGTTGACTTTATCCAGTGAATTATTGTTTATAAAGTCATGGCATTTTTAGGTATATCATATAGCTGTGGTAGAGGTAACTTAGTTTATCGTCGGATAATTAAAGTCTCACATGATGATGGAATTTCTGTTAATTGGAGGGTCATCCAGTATATTTAGGAATCTAGCATGGTTTTCTTGGGTGGCATAGAGGAGGGTCCTGTAACATGCCATGATCTGATAGCTAGTACTTTTTATTTGATTTGATCTCAACTGCAATTATAATACATATATCTATAAACCTATAATATCTATCTATCTATCTATCTATCTATCTATCTATCTATCTATCTATCTATCTATCTATCTATCTATCTGTCTATCTATATAGATATGCATATCTACACACACACACACACACACACACACACACACACACACACACACACACACACACACACACACACACACACACACACATATACTCCATACTAATAAAACAAATTCACATTTAATAAAATCATATCAGTTAAACAATTGCATAATCAATCTTCAGCTAATAGAAATACACAGACCATGTAGTAGGCATGTAACATTTTTCATATTACGCAAATTGCACAATACGTATGTTCTTAAATAGAAGGCATGATTATGCAAGTGTTTATAAGTCTTATTTCCAAGTTACTAGTCTAACAAAAGATCAGTTATCCTTTCAAGTCATGAATTTGAATGAGAAAAATAAGAGGGAGACAAAAGAAAAGTCTGTTTTGTAATTGAATATAACCTTATTAGTGGCACAATAATAGATGCTGCTAAAAGATATTAACCAATTCAAAGAAAAGACCATTTTTTAAGAATAATTTATGTATTATGCCAAATGTTTCTTTCAACAAAGTTCAGAGTATAGATGACATATTGCTTCAGTCATTTTTTTTCTTTAAAGTCATTTTTAGGCAGTCTTTAAACCAAAGGGATTGATCCCCTTGTGTTTTTTTTGTTATGTTAGTAGGCATGCAATCAATGCCTTTGATTTTTTTTTTTAAATGAGTAAAATTTGAATTTAAAAATAAGTTTACATTTATTAATGAAGTTGTAGTTTAGGCATTAAAATGTCCCTGTAACCCTTATTATATTGAAAAGACTTTTAAGATGTTTAAAAAAAGATTACAGGAACAAATGAGGGATATATCATGAATAATAAATTACAACTGCTACTACACTTCACTTTGCACATTTCTATTCAGTTAACTGTGACAAGTTTACTGCTACTATCTACACTTCACTTTGCACATTTCTATTCAGTTAACTGTGACAAGTTTACTGCTACTATCTCAGATGAGAGAGGGAATAAAAGTATTAAAGATTGACTATTCCTGAAGGAATCGGTTTCCATTCTTAAGTTTAGTACCTGAATATTGATTGTAAATAAAAATGTTGTCTTCAGTGTTGATTTTATTTGATTTTATCAAGAATGAACTTGTTTTATTAGTACAGTATATATATATATATATATATATATATATATATATATATATATATATTATAACTGTTTTATTGATTTGAACTTCTCTGAAGGCTTTGTGCCAAGGCACTAGAGAGTTAATAAAGAAGTGCTAATGAAATGCATAAATGTCTTTTTTGTTGTTAACAAAGTATTTATTTTTATGTTGTTATATATAGCAGGTGCAACACTGTGGTATAAAGTGTATACTTTCTGCATTTTTAAACCATGTTTCTGTACTCACTCATACATGTATGTGTTCTTAAAGCAGTGGGGCCTCTAAGTCAGGCAAATTTGTTACTTAGACTCCAGGCATGAAGGAGGGCCACATCAATGTAGTCTGGTACTTGATTTAGTTTTTCTGTAATGTTGGGAGATCCATGAGATGGACTCTGCCTAAAATTGTACTAGGGGTCAGCAAGATCCTTAGCCAGTATGTGGGAGCCTTATAACAAGGGGTACAAGTCATCCTTGCCAAAGCAAGTTTGACTGACTAGCATCGTTTCTCTTGCTGTCACATATTGGATCACCCTGGAATGGCACCAGTTATGTAGCCAATTGTTAAAACCAAATACTCTTTTTTTGTACTTTTATTTCAATGCCAGAGCCTTTTCAACATTTGCAATATGCATAGAGAGCTTTGTCATGTCTATCTGCATATCCTTCGATGTTTTGTGCACCGAATCATTTACACCACAACTAACATATCATAATAATAATTTTTTTCTTAACGGTCTTTAGGGCCCTTGAGATGCTGGAGATCTTGGCTCCTGAAAGACACTCTATAGTTGTCTAGCCTCATGAGGATCAGGTTGGTGTGAATGGAATTATCAGTTACTAGTGTGCTTTGCTTAGAATGGTGTATTGGTGCACTATATTTGGGGTGATTTGCTACCTGTGAATTCTTTGTTATAGTTATGCTAATAGGTATTTTAGTGTTTGATTTACACTGAGCACTAACATAATTCATCTTGGAGGGCTGAAAAAGAACTTTTACAACATCAGCTTATGTTAGTTTGTGTGTTTGTATGGAATGCTGTGGTGGTGTATGTTGCCTACAGCTCATGTTTGTGAGAGGGAAGCCTCCATTTTGGATATGTAATTGTATCTCACATATAAATAGCAATGAAATCAGCAATAATTCATTTTCTGGGGAGACTCAGGCAATTTTCACACTGCCTGATTATAACAAGTATTATTAGGCTTGTAAATGAGGAAAGATAAGCTGGCTGACCTTCCATTTTAGACCAAGTGTAGAGATAAATTCTTGGGTATTTATTTGAATTTAAAAATATATATTTGAGTATTTAATAGTTCTAACAGAATAAAATAATATAGCCCCTAAAAACAGTAAAGTGTTTTTGTTAAGAATTTATTAGTAGTTTGTTCATAGTTGCAGTGTTGAAGAAGACTAGGAAATAAATGCATGTAAGATGAATAAAATTGCTCCTAATTACCTAAAGTTAGTATTTCCTCCACATGGAATATAATTTTAATGTAATTTGCTGTTGTGAAGTTGCTTTTTTGCAAAATCCCATGCATTCTCTCTGTTAATGTTATATTACAACCCTTGGTAAATAATATAGTCTTTGTATAGAAGGCAGAGACTTTTATGGGTGCTTCAATAAATTAATAGTGTAGACCAACTAAGTGTAAATGCAGAAATAATCTTGGAAGATTTTCCTTTGCAGGATTTCAGCACTTCCCAATAAGGGCTATGTTAACTATACAGAAGTTATCTGAGTATTTTACATATGCATTAGGATAGTACCAATGACCTAACAACTATATGATAAAGTATATATATTGATAGGAATCCATTTTGCAATCTTCCAAGGAACTCTTCAGTGGTCATGAAAACTGTTACAGCAATATATTATGCCAGGTATGAGTTGTGCTAGATTTATTAATGGCTGGTCTGGTTAAAAGTGCAGCAACATGGCACAGCAGCTAGCACTGTTTCCCCCTGGTATTCAGTTTCCTGGTTCAGTTGCTGGGTGAGGTGACCTCTAGTTAGAGTCTACATATCCTTCCTTTGTTTATGTGGGTTTTTTTTTTGTTTTGTTTGGTGATCTGTTTTCTTTCTAGTTCCCTAAAACATCCTGTAAGTGAATTGGCAAGCTCCAACATGTCTAGCTAAGCATGGATCATGTATGTGTGTGTGTGTGTGTGTGTGTGTGTGTGCGTGTGTGTGTGTGTGTGCGCGTGCGCGTGTGTGTGTGTGTGTGTGTGTGTGTGTGTGTGTGTGTATTCTGCAATGCATTGGCACACCAGTCATAATATGTTCCAATGAAGACTTCTTCTAGTATATGAGTCTTAACTGAATTGCATGGGTAAAGAGAGAGTTAATAAAATTTGTATGAATGGGTGCTGCCACCAAAAAATGGTCCTTGCCTTATAAGAAACGTATAGTCCAAATGAAACCGAAGTAGTTTATTTGTTATTTACGCAGGAGGTAGAAGATTATATGATATAAAAAAATGTTTATAACAAATCTGCTGTATGATGCTGCCATCAGGTTTGACTTACAGTAAGTGAGTACAACTGTGAGGTGATTGAATTGAAGGTCATATCCCATATGTAGTTTGAACTCGGGGAATCATTTAAGTCATGTGAATGGGTCAAACAACTCAAGCTAATAAACATTTGAAATGACATTCCATTCCGAATAGTGCATCTAAGGCAAGGCCCAATTTTGGATAATATAGCCAGGTCTCAGCTTATTGCAGAGTTGTAAATGAAGTTATCTTGCAGTAGCACTATTACACATTGCAGAAGCATTTATTACTTCATCGGAGATACAATGAAATTTAAAGCAGTTGTCGTTTGCTAAGTAAGGGGCATTTCATATTAAATGGTAACACTAATATACACGTAGGAGAAGCAGTAAGTTTATCAGAGACATGAATATAACATTTTACGATATCACTTAACATTCCTCTGACTTTTGTAAAATTCAATTAAAAAAGGCATTTCACTGATGAAGCAGCTAAACTTATTAGCATTTGCCAATTATATATATATATATATATATATATATATATATATATATATATATATATATATATAAAATATACAATTTTTTTGGTGCATATGAAGAAAAGGAAAATATTTATCCATGGTCAGAATATGTGGTGCAAGATTCTTACAGACAAAGAAAGAAAAATAATAATGATCCAGTTTAGAACTGAAGTTGAAGCAAAAGAACTGAAAGAACAATTAACTATATGTAAAGAAGTAATGGGCACTACAAAAATATATGATGAAAGAGGACTATGGACTGGTGATAGGAATGTCGAGTAATACTGAAAATGGAAAACGATAATGTTGTGCATGTACCTAGTATTGTTAAGGTTCATGGTAATAGAGGTTTTGTGAAATACAGGGGTCAAACAAAGACTTGTTATTTTTGTGGAAAAAAAGATCATTTAATCAATGAATGTGACAAAAAAAGATGTTATGTGTGTGGTAAAACAGGACACAATGCAAAAAATATGATATAAAGTGCAGAAGTGTCTGGTCATTCATGGCTAGAATGTGAAATGAATGTGCAAGAAAGTGAAAATGAAGTTATACAAGATAAATAGAATGTGTTCTACAAGAAAATGTACAAAAATATGTGACTGATAAAGAGGTTGTACATGAAGTTGAACAAAGTAACAAGGAAAAAGAAACAGAGGAGAAAAGTGAGGAAGAAGCTGACTGGCATACAATAAGAAATAAAAAGAATTTGACAGAGAAAAGAGTTAAAGAAAGGAAAAGAAAATTCAAAAATATAATGCTTAGAGAAAATAACAAAGGAAAGGCATACAGATTTTATTGTACTAACTGTTCTTAAAAGCTGAAAATATCAGCTTTAAATGTGGACAGTATGAAAAATCTTAAGAGGTGAATAGGTATATTACAATTGTGCGCTGCAGCAGATGCACATATTATTGTTTTAGAAGATATCAAATTATTAACAGAGGAAGAAAAAACAGAAACTGAAAAACTTTGGAATGGTGTGGTAGTTTGGAACATGGGGAAAGAAACATGCTCGGGCATATGTATATCATATCAAGTAAGCATTAAATATTAGATGTAAACATAATGGAACTAGGATGAATTACATTAATACACTTGAGATGGAAAATATATGTATATAAAATTATAGCTTTACATGCATATGTAACAAAAAAAGAGAGAAATGATGCTCAAAAATATTCTTGAATATATTTGTATAAATATGGACATTACGGTGATGGGTGATTTTAGTTGTAATTAAAGAAAAAAATAAGAGCAATTGTGATGTTAAAATGGTTAAAGAAATTATGAGAAGTGGAAAGTTAATTGTATGGGAGAACAACTGCTGGACCTACAAAAGGAATAAAACTAGGACAGAAATTGATTATTTTTTAATATCTGAGAGTTTAAAACTTAAAGAAAAAGGATTTAAGTATGATGTATTTTCAGATCATGTGGCTATATGGGTTACAGTACAGGAAAATGAAGAATATATAAGAACAGGAAAAGGAATAAAGAGAATTAATGAAAAGGAAATAGATTTAGAAGAGAAAAAAAAAACTTATGGAATTATGGAAAAATCATGAATATGATCAAGTTTTGTGAGAACTGGACTGTTTGGCAGCTTACTTTTACAGAAAATGTAAAGTGCTTTTAGAATGTATAAGGAAGAAAAGAAAAAGAGAGATATAAGATATTAAGTCAAGAAACATTCAGAGACTTATTAGAGAAGAAAAATTCATTTTATGAAAAAGAAAGAGAAGTATATAAAATAAATCAAATTAAAATTAACAACTTGTATATAAACAAAAATATTGTTTACAATGAAAAAAAGAAGAGGTAGCACCATATTTGAGTAAAATAATAAACAAAGGAAAACAATAAGAAAATTACAGAATAAGGAAGGTAACCAAATAAGACAGCAAGACGGAATATACAAAATAAAGAACATTTATTGGAATTATTTGTTAAAAGAGAAGAAAATATAGAACAAATGTATAAAGGTGAAAAATTAAATAATGAGGATAATGAGTATTTAGAACAAAAATAACTATGAAAGAACTGAATGAAATTCTAAAAGATATTAACATGAATTCCACAACAGGACTGGATGGAATTGAATATAGTATGTATACGGAAATGAAGGAGTGCCAAAATAATTTTTATAGAAGTTATGAATGAATGGTTAGAAAATGGAGTTAATGAAAAACAGATATGTAAAGGAGTTATAAAATTTATATTTAAAAAGAAAAATAAAGAGATAAAAATTGGAGACCTATAACATTGAATAATACAGATTACAAATTTGTTATGAGAATAATAACAAAAAGGTTACAAAAAATGGATAGAATATATAGCCAAAATGGTTTTGGAAGAAACATAAAAGGAATTCAGGAGTTATTATGGATAATAAGATAAATAATTGATTATATCATAAATACAAATGTAGAAGAGAATGTTATGATAGGGGATATAAGTAAAGCCTACTATAATATTCAATATAAATTATTATGGGGAATTTTGCAGGCATATAATGTAAGCAAAAGAATTACAAGCAATAAAATCTGTTTATTAAAGGAACTATGTGAACCTAAATGTAAATGTCTGCATTTGGGAGGAAATAAAAAAGAGAATGTGGAATAAAGCAGGACTGCCCAGCTAGTAGTGTAATTTTCTCATTAGTTATGAATATAATAGTGAAGCAAATTAATAAAATGTCAAATAGCGGTGGATACAAAATGATGAAGGAAGTACACTTGCCAATAATGTATAATTATGTGGGTGATATTGTACTAATTGTTAAAAATAAAGTATGTATGGAAGAATTAAATGAAAAATTAAGTATAAATTAAACAAAATGGTTTAAGTTTAAGTAAAAAAAAGTAAAGAATTTGGTTTTGAAGGTATGATAAGAGGTATTGAGTTCAATGAAAATATATAGATATATTAGGAACTATATTTGTAAGTAATGAATACAGACAGCAACAATGGGATAATGTACTCTAAGTAAAGTTTATGACTATTTTTTGGAAATCATAGATTTTCATATAGAAAAAGCACACTTGTTAAACATCATGGTAACAGGAAAAATTGCTTATGTTGCTAACATCTATATGGTTCCTATTACATATGAAAAGGAACTAATGATTATATTTTCTTTTATATGGGGGTCCAGACTGAATCCAGTCAAGAGATGGATTCTATATATAAAATAAGAGCAAGGAGACTTGGGTTTATTAAACCCAATAGTACATGCATCATCTTTAAATCTATATAAGTTATTAAAAGGAAAATAAAAACTTGATAGCAATGGTACTATATTCTAAATAAAGAAGAATTGTGGGAAGGAATGGAAGTTAAAAAAAAGAAGTAAAACATTGTGAATGAAGAAATGAAAGGGTACCAAAACAAAATTGTGTTATGGAAAATAAAAAAGAATATATGTGAAAGAAAATAGAAAGGAAAGGTATTTAAATACTATGGAACCATTTTATTGCATTGATCCATTGAAAGATTTAGAAATCAGTGAGAAAAAAGCCATAACAATGAGATATAATAACTATAAAAAGATTAAATAATGTAATTATTTTTTGTGGAGAGTATCGATTAGAAAATTGCCAATTAAGGCAAATATGCCATACAAGAAAAGCAAGATATAATATGTAATAAATGGATAGTTTGAGACTATTGAACGTGTGTTTTTGAACTGTGAAAGAGTTAATTTGTGGAAAGAAATATGTAAACATAATAGAGTGAAAGGTTTGCCAAAATTTGAGCAAATAAACATGAACATAATAGAATTTGGTTATCATGGTGCACAAAAACAGGAAGAAGTGAAGAAAATGGAGAGAGTAATATTTTATGATTCATGGACTATATGGAATAAGAGACTAAATTAAATAAAATACAATGGAAAATGGACTTTGACAAAGATTCTGGAGAAAATAATGTTTTGGTTGTGAATAAAAGATTGGGGGAATGCTTAAATTTAAGCTTCTAATGTATTAGGAATTTGTAAATAGATGTAAATAATGTAAATATGTAATGTATATAAAATTAAAAAAAAAAACTCTACTCTTTGAGTAGGAGAAAAGCATTGTGTGTGATGCTATTGTCTTCTAGCTTCCATCCCAGACAGGAAGACAGCCCAGAGAAATCTGAGGAAGAATGGAGGAAGAATTTTTGACTAAGGAGCTGTTTAACAGTTCAGAAATAGTAGAATCACTTTCAAATGTGAAGGTTGATGGGGAACTCATTGAAGTGCCTGTATTAGAGGAGAAAGATAATGCAGAGCTGAGTTATGTGGTGGATGAACAGCTAGATGATACTGAAGAGGTGTTTAAGCAGAAGCTGTTTCAGAGTGAATCAGAGAGCCAAATGGGATATATTATTACATCCTCCAATCTGGAGGATCATCTGGGGCAACTAATTGATCAGAAGGAGCTGGAGAATGAAGCAGTAGCATCATGGAGTGAGATAATGGAGAAGATAGAAGAAGAAGGAAGAAAAGGTGACTCAGAAGTGAAAACCTATGAGCAGACAGTTAAAGATGGAGAAGAAAGGAAAGAAGTTAAGGAAAGGTATACTATTCAAATAAGTAGTAAAACGGACACAGGACTTGACAGATGTGAAGTATGGGGCTCATTAATTGCACCATTGGATGTCTCTGCTAAAGAGGTAAGAGCATTTATTTTGATAATAAAGAGAATTTCTATGACTTATTATTTGAAAATACACAATATATGGAGAATTTCTTTTAGTAAATTATGAATTAAAAAAGAATGTTTATCTGTGGTCAGACTATGTTATTCAATCTTTTTTTAGATAAACCAATAAAATGATAATGGTACAGTTTAGAACAGAAGTAGAGGCTGCTGAATTAAAAATATATTTAATGACTGTAAGGATGTGATAGACACTACAAAGACTTATGATAAAAGAGGACTGTGGACTGGAGGTTGGGAATGTGGGGTTATACTGAATATGGAAAATAACAATGTAAAGCATATACCAAGTGTTATAAATGTGAATGGCAACCAAGGTTTTGTTAAATATAGGGGTCAATCCAAAACTTTTTTTTGTGTATGGAAAAGATGATCATTTGATAAGTGAATTTAATAAAAGGAGATGTTTTATATGTGGACAGACAGGACATGAAGCAAAAAATGTGAAATGAAATGTAAATGTGTGTTAATATAGGATATGTTTGGTTAGACTGTGAAAATGAGGAATAATAAATTGTAGAAGAAGTTATACAAGATGTGGAACAAGAAAAAGGTACAATACAAGAAAATGTTAATCAGAATGAGGTAGACTAGATTACACATATAAATGTCAAGGAAGTCAAAAATAAAGGAGAGGAAGAAAAAAAACTGATATAAGTGGAGATGAATATGTAGATTGGCAGACAGTGAAAGGAAGAAAAAATTATAAAGGAAAAAGTGTTAAAGAATAAAAAAAAATACAAATGTATGCTAGCTAAAGAGAATAAAAATGTAAAGGATCATTTCCTCCTTTTATTTATTTTCACGCCTATTCTTTGTTAGAAACTGTAAATATTAGTTATTAATGTTAATAGTATGAAAAATATTAAGAGGATATTGGTATATTAGAAAAGTGTCCAGTATTAGATGCTAATGTGATTATATTGGAGGATATTGGATTATTAACAGTGGAAGAAAGAGTATAAGCAGAAAAAAAAATATGGAATTGAGCTATTATTTGGAATATGAGAAAGGAAATGTATTCAGACATATGTATATTATGTCAGGATAACATTTAAATATTTGATGTCACAATAATGAAGTTAGGATGTATTGCTATAATAGATTTTAGATGGAAGAATGATGTTATCAGAATTATAGCCTTATATGCATATGTTATCAAAAAAAGAAAGAGAAAAAATATTTAGAAAGTTATTAAATTATACAAGTGTTAATATGGATATAATAATGGCAGGAGATTTCAACTGTAATTTAAGAATGAGCCAAAAAAAAGGAAATGATGTCAAAAATAGTCAATGAAATCATGAAATATGGCAAATTATATGTATGGGACTATAGTCATTGGACTTATAAGAGAAATGAGAGCATGACTGAAACTGACTATTTTTGATATCAGAAGGGCTAAAAATTATACTGGAAGAAGTAAAAGAGACCAGATTTTCTGACCATTTAGCAATATGGATAAGAATACATGAAAAGGAAGATTATATAAACATAGGAAAGGAATTAAAATATAAGCTGGAAAAGTACTAGAAAGAGATGACAAGAAAGTAATATATATATACACACACACACACACACACACACACACACACACACACACACACACACACACACAGATATATATATAAAAGAATGTTATGAAAATTGGACCACATGGTGGATTAGTTTTAAAGAAAAATATAAAGTATGTTTTTTAGAATGTATTGAAAAGAAGAAGAAAAATTTGTGTATAAGATTTTAAGCAAAGAAATATTTCAAGATATTGTAAAGAAAGAGAATATATTTTATGTGAAAGAAACATAAATATATTTCAAGAATCAAATAAAGATCTATAAGCTGTTATATAAACAGAAATATTCCCCAGGATTTAATAAAATCCATGTAGGCATAGTCTAGAGCCTACATGGAATGTATCCATGTACAAGGCCACGGTTCCCGCTCGGCAGCGCGCCATGCATATTAATGATGGTGTGCTGCCAAGGGAGAGCTGAGGAACATGGATATTGAATCAGTACAGGTAGAAGTGTAGCAGCTACCCATAGCTACAGATGAGTGTGAGGCTCTCTGTAATGCTCCCACCCACTGTTGCAATGTTGTGAAGTGTTTCAACTGTATAATAATTAATTTTTATGATGTGTTATGTTTTTAATTTTTTTTTTACTACATGTCTGCACGGCATGGCACAGATCACAGCAATGCCATGCTATGCTCACATATAGACAGCTGACATCTGGCAGTAGCATATGTGAAGGTATACCAGTTTTTATAACATCAAACTAGCTACATAGGTAGACTTACAGTCTTATGTGTAGTAGGTCCTGGGTTCAAGTCCATAACAGATAGAATATGTCTGTGAATGAATGTACAATTTTCCTTTAATTTCATTAAACTAGTAAATTTTGGCAATGCCACACTTTGCTAAGCACTGATCTTTCCTGTTAAGTAGTGCATAAACATGCTAATGGCTACCAATGTTTGTGTGGTGCTAAGCCTCACTAAAAACACAGTTCTACAAGTTTTTGTGCTGCTTGGCTTCATTTGGCTGGTTTGTGTGCTGCTAAGCTACACAAAGCTTTTTTGAATGTTGCTGAATGACATGTAAAGTGCAGGGAAACAGCTTATATTAAACCCAATAGGCAGGAATTCTGCAACAGTCATTGGAGTTCAATCAACTGTTGGTATGGCTGTCATTGTTGGTGAAGGTGTGCACTTTCGGGCACACAGGTGGGGCAGTTTGGAGTCTAGGGTAATGGTTAGGCCCTTTTTTAGAAACCATGAATCCTGGCTGATGCAGGGTGGATTCCATGGGTCAGAGTGTAAGGTAGAGGCCTTAGACCGCTTAGCCAGGGAACTCACCAGTGTTACTAGTATCCTCCACACAAGTGAGCAGCCTCATCACCATTTTGATGACCTGAAAAGGAGGAGGATGGGAACCCTGGACAGCTGGGTCCAGGAAACTTGAACTGGGAATTCTCCACAATTATGCAAGTATATCTTCTTCTGTCTAAACAAAATGCAAGCTGAATGTCTGGAAAAACAAATATGCATAATGGTGTGCTTCTCTCCAAACAGCTGCAACTGAGATGGCACGCAATATTGAGTCCTATGCCAGGTGCCTGGCCAGGTTGCCCCATGAGCATGGTAAGTACAGACTTAGTATGCCAACTGTAGTGCAATAAGCAAGAAAGAGTAAAGTATTTAATGCAATAAAGTATACACAAGAAAAACTGTAGTGCAATAAATGGGAACATAGAACTGCATTGCAACAAATGGGCAATTAGAGCTGTAGAGGAGTAGTGCAATAAATGAACAATAACAACTGTATTTCAATAAAGCATTAGCAATACAAACATCAGTAAGCAAAATGTTGTTCACAGGATTGTGTTGCCAAAACCATTGCAGTAGAGCTGTATGCATTGATTGTCTATGGTAAGGTTGCTGCAGTAAAGTGTAACACACAATAGCTGTAGCCAGCAAATCTAATGGCTTGCAAACAGTATTGCTTAACTCATAGTACTGTCCAAGCCTGTCTCCAGGTCAATATTGTTCACATAATGCTCTCTTTTCCTCAGATATCAGGTAATAAATGTATATGGGTGAGGAAGCCCAGTCCATGGGCAGATATTGTGTGTGGACTTCAAAGATATTTCAAACCAATAACATTAAAATGTATTCACTAGCATTGTTGATTCTAAAATACATATATGCAGTATGGCTGTATTCCATGCATGTGTGTACTACTGTCACTGCAGTCTACTATAACACTGTAATAGTACTAGAATGCTAGATGGATGTCCTGTAACTTGTATTGCTCAATTCATAGTATAGTTCCAGGTGATCTCCAGGCAAGTATGAGTCACTCAATAGACAGCAGTGACAGTAGTTCATTTGTTAAATGCTTTGTATGCAGTACATTTTGCCACACACATTCCTGGGTTCAAATCCAGTGGTATGTAGCATTACATTTTCAGTATCAGCCACGTAATGCTCACAGTTTCACTCTTACCAGGAACACAACAAATATATGGGTGAGTTAGCCCATATTATGAGCAGATATTGTGTTTAGATTTCAAAGAATATTAACATTGCTACCAAGAATGTGTTCATCAGCATTGCTGAGTCATAGATAAAGCTGTGTAATCTCAGTATGACTATATCCCTTGCATGTCTGTATTAAGTTGCTGCAGTCAATTATTACATTATTCGCAGAGGTGCTCTGCAGTCACAGCTATTGGGTTCTACTCTTGTGTCTGCCATCTAAGGCAAGACAGCTGTCTAGTTTACTTACTGTACACAAACATGCCTCTCAAGTGTCACAATTTCTCGTAATATAATTAAAACTGCCTAATCCATTTGTCACATGATTATCAGATAAATTATCATTTGGAATGCAATATAGTACCATTTACAAAATGCCTGGGTAATTAAATATTATGTGAAACTGTTCTATGTAGTGGTGTACCTGCATTTGTTACTGCTTGGCCCATACTGACCCATGCTACACACCTGTAGAGTATATATTTCAGTATTTTCAGGGATATAATCTGCAATGTCAGTAATGGAATGTCACTCTCTCTATCTCTCTCTCTCCCCACCCCTTATCTTCATTCATTTATTTACTGTTATTTATTATTATGATTTAATATTAACATATTTTGTTAAAGTAACTATTTTTTGGAAAATGTTTTCATTATTCATATGTTTTGCTATGATTTAATAATATATTTTGTTAAACTAACTATATATAGTTATAGTTATACAAACAAATGTAAAATAAATAAAAATAAATAAAATAAATAAATATATATATATATATATATATATATATATATATATATTGGAAAATGTGGTTGATTATTGTTATGTTTTATTATGATACAATATTAACATATTTGTTTAACTGGTTTATTTTCTACTGGCATGCTTTTATCATACTGACCGTTATGTTACTTAATGTTGTGTTGCACATAATATACTTTAATATGTATTTAGATTAATAAATATGATGTTAGATTCTGCTAATACTAACATTGGTTTGGTTATTACTAACCATAAATTATTGCTATACCTAATTTACCACAGCATTTCAAGGTAGGTCAGTTCTGGCTGATTCCCCTACCTTGCCTCAACCAGCCATGGCACTGGGTCCCAGTACATCTGGGACCCAGACCAGTGGTGTCCCTTCTGCTACCCCTGCACTACCTGTGGCATTGGGTAGTACCACCACAGGGTATGGGGCTTGACTCCCTCTCTGGGAGCGGTGGTGGAGGGGGGTGTTATCACCCATGTGGAGCTGCTAGTCTGGTGGGGCAGCCTTGCCCTGGTGCCCAGCCTCCAGAACAGCCACCCTTGGGGCATTGATATAGCAATGTCAACAGTCCCATGGGTTGGGATGTGAGTTATACTGCTAACTTCTGGAGGCACATGGAACTCAGATTCCATAACACCATCCCTATCCAAGGTGTTCACCCCTCTCATGTGTCACACACCGTCTTTATCTGCTGCCTTATCTGTCTTGTCTGTTGGCAAATGCATCCTCAGCTACCCAAATTGCCTTCCTCACAGATACCTATGTCCCTTTCCCAGCATGCTGCTCTAACCTTAAAAAAAAATGGGCACATGTCCCAAAAAAAAAAAATCATCCCATACATAGCTCTCCATTTTGCACGTGTCCACTGGACACAAATAATTTGGTCCAATTGGCTTGACAACACAGTTATGTTGTTCTCACCCTCTCTGTGGAGTTTGAGAATCCAACTTCATCTACAAATTCTGTCAAAGTGCACAGTTATTGCTGTACAAGAAATGGATAGCTATGGTTCTTTCCTACTTTCCTACACCATTCCTGCACATCCCTCCCAGCCTTTCACTATGTCTTTCCCTCTGCTTGCCCCCATTTCACCACTTTCGTATCTCCCCTTTTTTCTTTTCTTTTCTTTATATTTTTTAGAGCAGAGCTGCTCAACATGCCATGTTGTGCAGCTTCGCTAAGCTCAGCTAAATAGAACTATAATGCCTCTACATGTTTCTAACATTGTAAGACACATGTACAAAATAAATACTTGTGCAGTTTTTCTATCCCGAGTCCATCACACCTGCAGCAAACTGCGTTAACCCACCACACCAAGCTTACTTAAAACATGTGGTTTAAACAAAAATAGTAATCGCCAATTACAGTCATTAGGTGTGTTTCAGCAGAGCTGCATGCCGCACCACACCGTGCAAACTGAAATAAAAATAAATTGAATAAATGGGAGTTTATCGTGGACTCTGGTGCAATAATGCACCACTAGACAGCCAAAGACATGGTAATGGATGTAACTGAGGCCTGTGATAGCAGGCAAATGTGTCCTTTTATCAGCAACATGCAGAAAGTCACCTGCTAAGGCATTTGTGGCAAAATACATATTCAACTGGGAATCTGGTGCAGAAATACATCCATATAAAGCCATGCACATACTGATGGATGTAGTAAATGTATCTCACAGCCTGTATGTATGCCCATATATCTTGCAAATACACCCACTGTAGCAGTGATGCAGTAACTCAGTCTGTTAAATCCCTTGTATACAGTACATTTTGCCACACACAGTCCTGGATTCAAATCCAGTGTTTTATTGCATTTCAAATACATTATTGTGAAGGCAACAATTAAAGGGCAGCAATGGGATATTAAAGCAGATTGCTCAACCTGCTGTCTCTTTTAGTCCCTGTTCATTGATACAGCATTGAAAAATCACCCATACAGCTTTAAAAACTAATCCACACAACTGTTTTCCCTGTTAGGCTTCCTACCTTTCCATAATGTTTTACTTTCACTTTGAAAACCAAGTTGAAAAACTTCTATCTGGCTGTGAAATGATGTCACATCTGCCAGAGCTCTTGCTCTAGCTACCGGGATGTTTCCTCCCCCAAAGTGATGTAATCCCCACCTGATTTGCATGCTGTATAGAAGAGTCAGTGGACCTTCCACGTTGTGATATCAGAGCTGCCTTGCAGAGCCCACTCTTAACCTAGCAAAAATGTCAAACTATAACCTCACTTTTCTGATGAGCCCTACCAATATGTGACAAAAGTACAGGTAGAAGCACAGTAGCAGCTGCAAAAACTAAGAGCATAAATGTGCAATGACCATGCATAGACATTAATTGCATGTTTTTACATATGAAGCAGATGTCTGTCACAATTAATCAACAACACTTCATCAGATTACAAGAAGTATGCAATACTATAATTTTCTTAAATTACCACTTAAAAAAAGCACGTGGGTGCTGTCATGCAAGTCTGTGAAATATTTTGCGTTTATAGTGCATCATTTGTTAGCTATTTAACCAAACAGGAAGGAAAAATAAGTGGGAGTTTGATGCTTTGCAAAACAGTGATTATTCCCAGTGCTCTGGAGCTTGGTTCTAAATTTGACAGGAGGAGTGCAACAAAAATAATCTCCCACTGTAAGGAAGGAAAGGCTGACAAGAAAACAGTACATTAGTCTGGTCACCTGCTGTGAGCTGTCAATCACATGTAGATGATGGATCAAATTACCTTTAGCTCTTTTACAGCTAGGAAAGGTAGGTGTGAAAGGGGAGAGGAGATACCTTGAAGAACTAGATTCCAGCCTTCACAAAAGAAATCAAGTTAGCATTTCTAAGAAGAAATAGTAATAACATGCACATTTCAATTCTGTTCTGTACCATTTGTGCTGCTTGTGTTTGAAGTAGTCATTGAAAAAGGATAACATTTTAACCAAAAGTATGTGACTATAACACAGCAGTAAATGCCTGTAAAATCAGTGCACTGACAGGAGCTTTAAGGAAAATGTGTCAGATCTGATGCAATTTTTGGAGACAAACAATGCATTTTGGGATCCTTAGAGCAGACTAAACAGTCAGAATTATTTCAAGATGCCAGACCCCATGTGATCAGAGTCAGAAATTGCATATAAAAATATCTAAAAAGCTCTAAATATTCCCAGATTGGTGTTAAAATGTAGGAAACACCAAACCATGATGAATATTTTTGAGTCTGTGGGTGCAGTTGTCCTTTAAGGAATGACTCATGCATTCATAATCCACACAAAGCATTTCAAAATAAATAACTGCTTTTCACTGCTGGAAGTCATAGGTCTGCAGATAGGGGCACACATCACATATCCATATAGCATTACTATGTGTCACCTAGTACTCTGTTATTGACACAGTTGCCAGACATACGTACCTTAAACACATGGCGTAATTAGAATGTAAAGAGTACTCTCACCCTAGCACTGCCGCTACATCAAGGCTGACACAACTGACACAGATACACCTACAGCTTGTTGTCCTCCAAAGTGTTCACACTCACGGCCTCTGTCTATTACCTCCAGTAGCAGCTGCAGCCTGTGGTACACACAGCTCTATGTAAAGGTTTCTGCTACAGACCTACCCTCCATGATGATGTTGTCCCCTCACCCCAGTGATGTCCATTTCAAAGGCTAAGAAAGGGGCCCTGTTCTACATGAAGACCTTATATATTGCACAGTGGTTGCACGTTATTGACTAATGATTGTGCAACTCAGCTCTTTTGGCTGTAATTAGCATATCAAAGTGGCAGATTGGTTTAGAGGCAATTACCTGTTGATGATAAGCATGTTAAAATGCATGTAGCCGGCTATGGGCAAACATTCTATATGAGACTTTCCTCACACAGAGCACACCTTTGCAAAATAGCACTAGTAGCACATTTCAACAGAGGAGTACAGCACTCCACCAGGTATGTAACTGTTTTTTGTGTATAACAGGATGCAGATGGGAAGATAGAGGAATGGGGAACAGGGAGTACAGCAGTAAGCCTTTACTTGACCTGTAGTAATGACATGCTATTGATATACTGCTGTCTTACACATAGAGGGGGCATACAATATATCAGGATTGCATTGTCTTTTGTCATTGTGGCACACTGGTGTTTTTGGAATGTCCCAATATAGTGGTCATAATAGCACACTGTAATTTCTCTGGCACTGGTCTTATGACATATTATTGGGTGACTGGCTTTAGGGGACACACCACAATGGACCAGAGTGTTGGGTGCATGATCATAC
Source organism: Protopterus annectens (assembly GCF_019279795.1). Lineage (NCBI taxonomy): Eukaryota > Metazoa > Chordata > Ceratodontiformes > Protopteridae > Protopterus > Protopterus annectens. The sequence continues at coordinate 141,611,321 of NC_056733.1, read as the reverse complement.
AGCGGAATCTCTCATCGCACACAGGGAACTTCCTCAATAATTATACTGTCTCGGTTGTATCCACACACGTAGTATGTTGTCACACTGTGGGGTATGACAAGTGTGAGCAAGCAGTGGATAGTGCCATCCATTTTGTTCTTGCTGTATCTGTACATAGTGGGCATCCATGTATTTGATCCTGTAATGTGTTTCCCTTTTGGTGTGTTTCAGGACTAATATATCACAAAAGGCATGTCTCCTTCTCAGATGCAGAGAATGAACTAATACGTCAAGGATTATGGCAGCATCATCACATCCTCCTATCCAGGGGAAGGCATACCAGGGAACAGCTGGCTGCATTGTGGGCAGAACTTGTCCAGGATGTGAATGAGACTGGCCACCAGGACAGGACATATAAGCAGGTTCAACACTCAGCTACAGACATGCTGAATGGTGCACGATGAAGGGCAGCTGATGTAGCCGGGGATTGTGCCATCACCGGTGGAAGGCCTGCAGTGAAACAACCACTCATGATCACTGAGGAATTTTTGGCAAACCTAGGGACACACGACAGCTCCCAGTGATCCATCACACCAAACATCATGGAGGTGGGTGCCACAGAGTCCACAGCAGAGGATCATGCAGGTAAGCTTATTGTGATCACCATTGTAATACTGTAGCAGTCATTCTGTCAGGCTGTACATACCTTTACTTAGGTGTCAGGTCTATGTGCTATGGGGGGTTAGCTCAGTTGTACACTCATACTCAGAATGTCAGCAATAGATCAAGTAATACAGTAGCTACTGTACATGTGAGATACATACAGGTATTACCTTGCTGTGCTGCAACATGCGGTGATACTGAAATTGCCTTTCCCTCACCTTTTTACAGGTCCATCAGGAGTTGTCCAAGGCCATGGTTCTGCTTCTGGTAAGCTTGATCCTGTTTTGTTATGGAATATATATATGCTATTAAGGGTAAGGGCCAGGATAATTCTCTATGTACAGGTAATGTTGTGTGTAACCAGAGTAGAATGTTTGTATGTTCCAGTCTGGAACAGTTACCTATGTTTCCTAGAGTGGGTAATCACAGGAGTGTAGTTGAATGAGCAGAAACACTTTTGCAGTTACAGTTCAGAGTGACTAAGCCTCCTGGTGTACATGAGGCAATTAATCTGACGTGACTGGTACATACCGAAAGGCATTGAAACTTGTAGTTGTATGTATTTCTTAAGATAGGTGTACTGGGTTTTATGTGCTGTTTTATCAGGTATAGTGTCATATTACATACCTAAACGGTGCCATGTACTGGCCAATTGTCATGTGATTTACCTGACATGCTTGTTATAAAGGCCTTGAGTTGAATGTGTATTTTGTTGTGAGGAAATCGGTTTTGCATGAAAGTGGAGATGAGAAGATGTGAGAGTGGTAATGCAGTTGTGGATCCTCTTTATTATGACTCTTTCTGGATTTTCCATACATAGTAGTGCAGGTAGTAATGTATTGCTTTTGTCTTGGTTTAAACAGGTGACCAGAGTTGGGGTATCTCCCCCACACAACCTGATGTCAGTGTCTCTTCAGACTCTGATGATGATGGCCACAGTGAGGCAAAGATGGGGTTGTTGGGGGCTGAATTTGTCCCAGAGGTTGATATCCCTCTTCTGCCCCCATTGTCACTGCACAATGTCAGCATGCCCACACATACCCAGTCCCCAAAGGCCTCAAATATGGGGCAGTCAGAGGGTGAAAACATTAAACAGGCCAGTGTGACAACTATGACTTCAGTGAGTGTAGACAATGGCCACAACCAAAGAGCTGGCAAGGTACACACAGGCAGATTGATAGGGGTGCTCATAGGAGGACTGCTGTCTGTCCATCACCTGTTGCAGGTGTTACATCACAGCTACTCTGCACATGTTTCAGGCCATCATGGAGGCACAGACATATTATGAATGGAACACCAGATGTATACTTAGGGTTATGGATGCAGCACAGTCTGATATCCGTGACTACCTCCACCACATTGGGGTGTCCCTGGATCGGTTCACTGATGCAGTGGACAGATGATGGGCTGAGACAGTGTCTGTCATGGACTGAACATTGTCTGCGCAGGAATGTGTGGTTGGAGATGGGTGTTGGACCCATGGACATAGGGCAGCAGCACTATCTGCTGATAGTCCACAATGCCATAAACAGTTATGGTCCTGTAATGGCAGTACATCCAGTGCTATAGAGGAGAGTGTGCTGTCTACACCATGATATGGCAGGCCATGGACACATGGTCCTGGGTGGTCCCGTGGGGGACATGGTCCCAGCAGACAGCAGTCATTGTCAGGTATTTGCACCGTATCTGATCTTGGGCATGATTGTGCCAGTGCACCTCCTGGCAGAGCAAGATCACATGTTCAGGGCCAGAGATGGTGACCTGGGGTCTACTTCCTTTGCCCGAACTTCCAATTGCCCGACACCCATTTGCCCGACCCCATTTGACCGAAATTTCATTTGACCGACACTTCATTTGACCGACAAGTATTATTGGCAAGAAAATGGTATATGCCCCCTTCCTCATTTTAGTGTGACCCTGGAGTTAGAATATATAGTTAGGGGGTTGTGGGGGCACAGGGGGGGTGTTGGGGTGAAGCCCCCACTTACTTTTGTTTTACTAAGCAATATTAAAGCAAAACTAAACAATATAATATGAAATTAAGTGGGGGGCTTTGCCCCCACACCCCCATTGTGGGGGGCTGTGCCCCCCTAACTATATATTATAACTCCAGGGTCGAACTACAGTGGGGAAGTGGGCATATCCCATTTTCTTGCCAATAATACTTGTCGGTCAAATGAAGTGTTGGTCAGATGAAGTGTCGGTCAAATGAAATTTCGGTCATTTGGTCTTGGGCAAATGGGTGTCGGGCAAATGGAAGTTCGGGCAAATGAAGTAGACCCGGTGAACTGTCAACTCTACTACATATGGTCCACTGCTGTTCAACGTACACATGCGTATGTCTAGCCCTGAGCTTGACTGTGTACATGCACATCATCACATGCCACTGTCACATGCAGGTCACCTACAGACCTACATGGCACCTCTCCATGCTCCATCTAGCCCACTCCCCTTCCTGACTTAGACATATTCTGCCAGCCTTTTGGCCAGCTTAGGCCTCCAGCACCCCCAAACATCACCCTGTGCAAGTGATGATACCTGTGCCACATCCCTGTCATCCTTCCTATCAATGCAGGAGAATGAAGCTAAGTGTCTGATACACAGGGTGTCTATATTACTTGACATGTACTTGTGTAATGCAGTATTGTTTTGCCATGCCACTAGTAGTGTTCACCAACATACAGTGTATGCTGGCATGTGTCATGAATACGCAACATACTTTTGTGGACTTTATGTTGTATGATGTTCTACTGGCGGTATTGTTACACAATGACAGGTATGTCACAGACCTGTGAATGTTTCTGTTCCAGAAGTCTAAGGAGATAACCCATGGACACGTGGTGGCAGGGAAGTGGCACAGAATGGCATGGGAGCACAGCAAAAATATGACATCAGCAAGGTACAGCAGTATATGTGTATGGCTGCATAGATTCACATCTGTATGACCATCTACCAAGGAAAATGATGGTGGTCAGCATACTCATGCATTTAAAATTTGTGATAAGGTCTGCTATAGGGCACAGTGTGGCCTTGCTGGAGTGCCTATACTACCTATCTGTAGGTAGCATAGTAGATGGAAGACTCACAGTAAGGACATTAAGCTACTATGTGTCGTTAGTACTACATGCTTGTTAGAGACATTTGTCTAGCAGACATAAGCACACCCTTAAAACAGCCTAATAATACACAGAGAATTTCAGTGCACCTAAGCACATGTTATCTGTTTGATTGTCTGGGCAGCCATCTTCTCAACACACGGCATTATCCTGAATGCCTCTTGGACTGGGGCAATATGTGCTGCTCCTGTACCAAGGCATACAGATGTCTCTGATTGTGAGGGCTAAATGGTCATTATGCTGGTTACGTTTACATGTCCTATGGCTCTATATTTCCTAGTTAAGTTCACATATCCTATGGCTCCATAACATGATGTATACTGTCACTGTATACTATAGATCACAGCCTCACACACAAACACGGCCACAATTAGGCTAGCACCACTTTCGGTCTCTGCAATCAGGACACACCAAGGCACACATATATTGCAAGTTGACTGTATGTAGATTAAAACACTTACCTATGTATTGGTACACACTACAGATCACAGAACCTGATGCATGCAGTACAACTCATGTCTGCTAGTACTATCAGTTTAGAACATATAATGCTTATTGATATCAGCAAGCCTTGTTGTGGTCAGACAGTTGGGGGGCACATCCCTGCCTACAAATAAAATGATATAAAACCCTAACTATGTCAACTTTACAAAGGTTATCATATGTATGCCATATGGATATACACATGCACCATGTTGGGCAGAGTGAGATTAAAACCCCTAACTATCTAGTATTACACATTATGGATCACAGTATTTATCACATTCACTATGGCTTAAGTGTTGCTACTGCCCTGTCAGTGGTAGTCTTAAGGTGGCTGACATAATCAGGCCTTGTAAAATAGGGCATTGTGGAAGCCAGCAGCAAGTTATGGGCCCATGAAGTGCATAACCATTGCAGGTGGATAGCCCATGAGGACATGGCAGTACTTTCGCAGGAGTATACACACACACACACACACACACACACACACACACACACACACACACACACACACACACACACACACACACACACACACACACACACACACACACACATGCACATGTGCACCACCTTACCTACCTAGTATTACATACTGTAGATCACAATATTTATCACATACAACACAGCTTAAGTCTTGCTACTACCCTGTCAGTGGTTGACATCATCAGGCCTTATAGAATAGGACAGTGTGGAGGCCAGCAACAAGTTATGGGCCCAAAATGTGCAAAACCATTGCAGGTGGATAGCCCATGAGGGCATGTCCATTGATTTTCAGGGGTATATACATACACACACACACACACACACACACACACACACACACACACACACACACACACACACACACACAGAGTGAGCTGTAGTGAGATTTGAACCACTACCTATCTAGGCTTATACACTGTAGATAGGAAGTGACGAACCAGCTCTCTGACTCAGGATAAAAGTTTAATCCACAAAAAGACACCAGATAAAATCTGTAAAAAACCAACACTGTAGTTAAAGCGCTTTTCATTTGACTTGTAGCAAACTTCCTCAGAACATAACAAATAAATCAATGATCAGTACATTTCAATGAAAAAGTGCGGGAACCTTACTCAAGAATTAAAGCTATACACATCTAAAAATACAAATAAGTATATACACTTCATTCTTTTGTAATATAAAAAATGACTTAGTATTAAATAGAAACCATGTCCAAACTGAGAAAATTGTGTGTCATGAAAAACCCATTCTATGTAAAAAAATATATGTATATATATATATAGATGAATACTTATATAAGTGAATTTGATGAAAAAAATAATTAAAAATTATCTACGTAAACTATTTATTTTTAATATACAAGAGATGGAACATGCCTCGTTCAGTCCTGGATAGTTGAAGGCATTCAATATAATCTGCCACAACAGTTCCAGTTCCTCTAATTTGAACGAGGCAGGTCCACCTCTAACATCTTGTACATGTTGATCGATAGCCAAAAATTAAAATTTATGACCGGGAAAAAAATGGAGATGTTTAGCCAAAGCGTTGTCAAGTTTGGTGTGAGACATTGCATACTGATGCTCATAGACTCTGTCTCTGAGTCGACGCTCGGTCTTGCCTACATGGAATGCAAAACAGTCAGAGCATTTGGCTAAATAGACTACAAATTTACTATTACAGTTGAATTTTGATTTCAACCTGTAACAAGTACCATTAATCGTAAATTGGTTAGAGCAGTCAACATGTCTACAATGGTTACAGATTTCACACTTAAACATTCCCGTAAGTCTGGGGATAGGTTTGTTACCGCTCTCTATAAAGTTTTTGATGTTCCTACCTTTACTGAATACAAAATGTGGTTTAGTGCACGGTATACCAAAAATTAAAGGATTACTCCTAAACAAGTCCCAATTCTTCAACAAGATTTCAATAATAAATTTTGATTGTGCGTTAAATGCTGTTATAAAAGAACGCTGAAAAATTTTTTCTGGAACTATACTAAGGTTGACTTGAGATATGGTACTTTGTTCAGCAAAAAGTACCTCAACATCTAAAGGTCTATTTAGATGTAACAATGGATGGAATTGTTTAGATTGTCTCTTGATTTTAACTTCGTCTATTAATGAGTCAACTAGACATTCAGGGTAGCCACGATGGAGAAACATGTGTTTTAAAGTATTGCATTCATTATTAAAGTCTAGATCAAGACTACATATACGTGAAGCCCTCACAAGTTGTCCCTTTACGACCGATCTTTTTTGGTGGAATGGGTGGCAACTTGAAAAATGCAAGAAAGAGTTAGAATATGTTGGTTTTCTATAAACTTGTCCTGTAAAGCAAGATAAAGTGACATTTTTGACTAGCAATATGTCCAAGTAGGCAATGGAATTAGTACTAAATGTAAAAGTAAACTTTAAAAAGTTGGTAGACAAGTTGAAAAAGTTGACAATGTCGGTAGACAAACTCTCATCACCATTAAAAAGAATAAAAATGTCGTCAAGAAAACGAGTGTAATAGATGATGACGTCTGGTGAATAAGTTGATGAAAAAACAACTTGGGATTCCCAGTGGGTCATGACTAAATTTGCCACACTGGCACCACATGGTGAACCCATGGCTAAACCAATTTTTGTAAGTAAAATTTATTGTCGAACATGAAAAAATTGTTAGTCAAAATCAAATCCAACAACTCGGAAATTAAAGAAATATCAGATGGTGGAGCATCGTGTTTTTTCATAGTGTCAGCCACCCATTCCAAAGCAATGTCGTGAGGGATACAGGTGTAAAGATCTTTAACGTCTATTGTTAAAAAATTGTACTCACTATTAAAGGTCAACTCGTTGATCTTAGACAAGAATGACCAAGAGTCTTTGCAAATCTGAGACTCGAGGGCCACATATTTTTGCAATATGCCATCCACAACTTTAGAAATGGCGTAAGTAGGGGAACCACGCCCATCAATGAGCGGTCTCATTGGGGGTTTTTTTACGTCCTTGTGGATTTTGGGTATTCCGAACAATGTTGGAAATCTCGGAAACATTGTACATGTATAGTCAAGCATGGATTGGTCGATACGACCTTCTATGAAAAGGTCATATAAACATGATTTTATAAGATTGTAATCCCTATTTGTTTCAGACCTGGAACTGACCTGATATGTCTCATTTTCAAGTAAAGCCGACATACGAGCTATATAGTCAAAGTTGTCAAAAACCACAAGACCACCCCCTTTATCTGGTTTGCAAATTCTAATATTTTGAGATTGTATGTAATTTAAAAAATCTCTTTCTGAACCCGAAAAATTGCCTTTTGTGGCTTTTTTAGTATGTGCTAAATTCCTCATATCGAGTTCACATACTTGCTCAAAAATTTGAAGAAGGGGGTGGAGAGGTGGATTAAATGTACTTGCTACGTGGTATTGACTTTTCTCTGGGAAGTCATTGTTGTCCATGAAGTAAACACCTAGATTGAGCTTTCTAATATACACCTTAAGTTCTAGAATAGTCCTAGAAATGTCCATATTGAACCAAGGAACATAAGTGTAACCTTTCGAAAGAAAGTCCACAAGATCTACGGACAAAGTACTATCAGAAAAATTATAGACTTTAAAGTCATTGTCCCTGTTGAATATTATATCTGGACTTTCAATGACTGGATCAATTGCACTTAGTTCAATGCTGTCAGTGATAGAGTCATTGTCAAAACTTGAACCATTACAATCCATGGCTGAACTGTCAGGCAGTAAATAGGTGGTTGGTGAATCAAGCAATAAGACTGGAAACATGGAGGAATGTGGAATGATTGACTCAAGTGAGGGGGGGTTTTGACCCTCTTTGTCCATAGGCAAAGACACCTCTACCCTTAAAGAAGGATATGTCACCTTGGTGGTTTCTGACCCTTCTGATACTTTGGCCTGGCACCCATTGAATTGTAATTGCGAAACTCCTGTTGAAACCTATTAGACTTATCAACTGGGTCATGCTGTGGATAACCACCTTGGTTATATTGCCTAGAGTTGTAATTATAATTAACCCTGGAAGAATTCATGAGTCTCTCACTCCTACGTGGAAGGTCCTGGCAGGGTTCATTAAGTGGAGTTGTTGGACTACTGGGACTGGGATCGTTGTCAGGTTGGTGTCTGAGTTGCCCAGTTTTTTGTATTGCAACTTGTTCAGAGGGTGTAAATTCTGCTCCAAAATTTAGGTGTAAATCATTCGAGGACATATCAAACAGAGAGTAACCCAGTTGCCAAATTTGTGCTGGTGGAGGAGGTGGGTAGGCAAGGCCCTTTTTATAAGCCAATCTATCACGCTCAAGCTTTTTGACTTTGTTGCTGTTCAACTTTAAAAGATGTTGGTTTATACTTGAAAAGATCCTATTATAGTCGAACTTGTATCTCTCAAATTGTACATCCTTGGACACTTTAGCGTCAATGTCTTGGACAAAAGTTAAAATTTTTTCTGACATTATAGAGTAATGTTTAATCATGACTTCCAATAACTCAAGCCCATGTTTGTCAAATAAATTAGTCAATTCTAAATGAAAAGCAGAGTCTTTGATGAGACCTGTCGGGTACTGCACCTTACGTAAGCCTTTAGGGATTATTTTTTGCTGAAAACACTCTTTCAAGTATGCAACCTCAAGTTGCGTCTTTTTGTATTTGAGTAGTAAATTATCTAACAGTTTCAAGTTAGCAACTATATCAGTCTCGGATACGTTGTCGTTTAAATGATTTTCAGCTGGTACAAAAGATCTTTGCTCACATCCGAAATTAAAACTATTATTTAGCCAAGCCATATATGTAGTCTTGATCTAGACTTTAATAATGAATGCAATACTTTAAAACACATGTTTCTCCATCGTGGCTACCCTGAGTGTCTAGTTGACTCATTAATAGACGAAGTTAAAATCAAGAGACAATCTAAACAATTCCATCCATTGTTACATCTAAATAGACCTTTAGACGTTGAGGTACTTTTTGCTGAACAAAGTACCATATCTCAAGTCGACCTTAGTATAGTTCCAGAAAAAATTTTTCAGCATTCTTTTATAACAGCATTTAATGCACAATCAAAATTTATTATTGAAATCGTGTTGAAGAATTGGGACTTGTTTAGGAGTAATCCTTTAATTTTTGGTATACTGTGCACTAAACCACATTTTGTATTCAGTAAAGGTAGGAACATCAAAAACTTTATAGAGAGCGGTAACAAACCTATCCCCAGACTTACAGGAATGTTTAAGTGTGAAAACTGTAACCATTGTAGACATGTTGACTGCTCTAACCAATTTATGATTAATGGTACTTGTTACAGGTTGAAATCAAAATTCAACTGTAATAGTAAATTTGTAGTCTATTTAGCCAAATGCTCTGACTGTTTTGCATTCTATGTAGGCAAGACCGAGCGTCGACTCAGAGACAGAGTCTATGAGCATCAGTATGCAATGTCTCACACCAAACTTGACAACGCTTTGGCTAAACATCTCCATTTTTTTCCTGGTCATAAATTTTAATTTTTGGCTATCGATCAACATGTACAAGATGTTAGAGGTGGACCTGCCTCGTTCAAATTAGAGGAACTGGAACTGTTGTGGCAGATTAGATTGAATGCCTTCAACTATCCAGGACTGAACGAGGCATGTTCCATCTCTTGTATATTAAAAATAAATAGTTTATGTAGATAATTTTTAATTATTTTTTTCATCAAATTCACTTATATAAGTATTCATCTATACATATATACATATATTTTTTTTACATAGAATGGGTTTTTCATGACACACAATTTTTTCAGTTTAGACATGGTTTTTATTTAATACTAAGTCATTTTTTATATTACAAAAGAATGAAGTGTATATACTTATTTGTATTTTTAGATGTGTATAGCTTTAATTCTTGAGTAAGGTTCCCGCACTTTTTCATTTAAATGTACTGATCATTGATTTATTTGTTATGTTCTGAAGAAGTTTGCTACAAGTCAAACGAAAAGCGCTTTAACTACAGTGTCGGTTTTTTACAGATTTTATCTGGTGTCTTTTTGTGGATTAAACTTTTATCCTGAGTCAGAGAGCTGGTTCGTCACTTCTTGTTGCTTATCAGTTTCAGTGCCGTTTTTTATACACTGTAGATCACAGTACTTTCCGCATGTGCCACAGATTAAGTCTGTTGTATATGTGAGTACAGGCACAGTACTTGTGCATTACAGAAACTAGGCTTGTGTTGAACAGCATCTGTGGCCTGTAAAGTGATATTGTTCCACACTGTTATCTATATCTAGTATCCTAGCAGTGAGGTAACTGATGTTATCCTAGCTGTGTGTGTGTGTGTGTGTGTGTGTGTGTGTGTGTGTGTGTGTGTGTGTGTGTGTGTGTGTGTGTGTGTGTGTGTGTGTGTGTGTGTGTGTGTGTGTGTGTGTGTGTGTGTGTGTGTGTGTGTGTGTGTATACACTTACCAGTATGGCCATATATGGCTACTTGCAATTTGATAGGCAACACTGTGGGCATAGACAATGTGCCCTGTCCATATGTGCATTGGTACCACTACACATTACACCTTCTGCTCACCTGTGTCTGTCTACTTGGTGACATCCAGTAAGTATAGGGGTCTGTAGGTAAAGTGGATTATGTATTGTTGCACCCTCAGTTTAGATCCTTTGAGAAATATAATGGCTGTGTGATAGTGCAGTTTACTCACAATTATTAGGGTATTTCAGACAATGCAAACATCCACACACATATTTCTGTATATAACAGGGATGTACATATAAATGTAGCTCTGTGTGTGTGTGTGTGTGTGTGTGTGTGTGTGTGTGTGTGTGTGTGTGTGTGTGTGTGTGCGTGTGTGTGTGTGTATGATATGTACATGTGTTCTGTAGATATACTGGAGGGAGTCTATGTATCATTTTAATGTATATAGCTATTTATATATATTTGACACTACATAGTGATAGATATACTATGCATATGAGAGAGAAATAGTGACAGATGGATATGTATACGGATATTTCTGTATGTATAAACATTTATACATAATAGGTCATTTCAATGAAGGGCCAATAGAATTGCAGTCATTTTAACTAAATTGTACAGGCATGCTCAATGGACTGTCAGTACTTATAAAGTGACTCCAGGCCACACCTACCTGTATTCCAGTTCAGGATTTTGTATGTTACAAACATTATCATCCTTCCTGTTTCTGCAGTACTGCACTTCACTCAAAATGTCCACAGCATTCCCCAGCTCTCTGCCATACTAAATATGTGACTGGGGTTGGTAATGTTACTCCACCAACAGACTGACAGTCTGCATACCTCTCAACTGTCCTGATTTTCATAGAATGTCCAGAGTGTTGCCTCATGTTTGGTCTCTTCCTCATACATTTGTGGCCTTCTAGTGCTTTATTGAATGTTGACATCAATGCGTTCTACTAACTACAGACAAACAATTGTGTGTCAGATTTTATATCCATCAGAATATCTGTACTAATTCAACACCTTTACTTCCAGCAAGGTTTATGTGAACAATATTTAAACTTTGTCCCTATGTTTGAACCTTTGTCACCCCTATCTTTCTGGCTTTGTCCAGATTTCTTGTACTAAGAGGTTGGGAGGTATGAATTCTGTGAAAACACCAACATACTACTACCTCACATGCAATATATGTGAGTAATTACAGATGTGAACCATCCATACCATCACCCATACTAGCTTCCCTAGTCCACTGAGCCACACAGGTCACTAGACAGAGAGGGGTCATCCATCACACAATCATCAGCATACATATGTGCATTGTTATCCTGCAGGAAAAGAGACCTACAATGTGTGAGTGTTGTGTTATAGCCCTGTGATTGCCTGGTCCACTGCTATACCATAGATGATTTTCTGTTAAAGCGGTTATATGGGTACAGTGCTGTGTTGGGGTTAGGGGACAATAGCACATGATCAGCTTGGGAAGACAGTCATTCAAATATCATGTGTGCCCACATCTCCCTTGCCTGATGTCTGAATATTCCAACCATGAGGCCTAGTTAAAATTAAGGAACACATGCAATTGGACTGGGTATTGGTTGCCCCATGTGGATGCTAACTCTGATCAAATAGCCCACTGTATTTCCTTGCATAAGAGCAGCAGATCCATATATACGATACCTTAGTATAGTGACCCTTACAATTAGTGTGTAGGTTAGAGACTTACCTTGAGAATACAGGGCTGATTCTGTGTGATGCAAGCAGTACACAGCCAATACATGGTTAGGTATAGGTTGTGTGGGTTGCATGGCATCAAATATTTTAATATATGTATGTAAGTAGAAGTGAGGTGCCAGTCCCTGGGGCTTGAGGTTGTCAGTGAATGTGCTATGTGTTGTCTCTTAGCCAATTTTAGGGCATACTTGGCATGCCTACATCTGCCTACAGGGACATCATCAGGCACTTCTCCTCTGAGTCCTCCTGTAAGTGTAGCTGTGGTGAACTAGGCACTAGTGGGGGGCTGTGTATCCCTTCCCTATGCTAATCCTGCTGCAGCTGCTTCTGCAGGATCATATTGTGTAGCATGGCACATACTGTGAACATATGTGCACATGTGGCTGGAGAGTACTGCAGGGCTCCACCAGAATCATGACTTCAGCAACTCAAACACATGCTCTATGATGTTCCTAGTTTGTGTGTGTGTGTGCCTCATTATGGCATTCTTTCATGGGTGTGTGTGCAGTTCTGATGGATGTTATCATCCATGGTTCCAGTGAGTAGCCAACACCCCCCCACTAAATTGCCTGGTGGGATGTCCCCCATAGCAAAAATCTGGTACAGCAGTGATGTGTGCCAGATATGGGGAGCCATGATAGCTGCCAGGGCTGCCAACACACACATCCATGATAATGCCCTGGGCATTGCACATGACCTAGCAGTTGATGGAGTGGTACCCCTTGCAGTTGATGTAGATTTTACCCTCCTCTCTGGGTGATGCTTTGATGTGTACATCAGTGCAATCTATGGAACCCAGTAACTCAGTGTAGTGTGTTATACAGTAGAAGTGTTGCATATTGCTGGCCCTCCTCTCTGGGGTGAGGGGAAAATATATGTGCTCACTGGCATGTGGTAGCATGGCATCCAGGAACTGGTGGAGTACCCTGGATGTTGATGCCTGTGTGACCCCCATCATGTCCCCAGTTGGTCTTTGGAAGGTACCTGTGGCTATTATCCTAAGGGCTACACATACCTTTGTTTCCACTGGGATTGTTTCCCCTCTGTTGGCTCTGGGCCTGAGTTGAGGTTGGCAGAGTTCGGTGAGTTCTTGTAATATGTCCCTGCCCATCCTGTAGTGCTCCACAATATCCAGCTCATGCAACTCCTGGAAGGTTACCCTGGGCCTGAACACTCTTCTCCTTCTCTGCCTAGGCCTATTGTCAGCAGCAGCATTGACTTCAGATTCAAACACATACAAATGCAGCAGGTCTGCAGCAGCCCCTAGCATTCTTTCAGTTAAAATTTCCAAGTCTGTAATCCAATGGTGCAGAGTATGGGGAGAAAATCAGATTGTGGTGTGCATGCATACTTTATAGTGCTCTACTGTAGGTGCTGCCTGTGTGATTGGCTACCTATGATGCATTGTACCTGCCTAATCTATCACTGATATCATTTAGTGGCCCTAGTTTAAGTTAACCAAGGATCAACACTAATTGATACATCATTGGCCTTTTAGATAGTCTGAACACTGTGGTGCACCATGCAAACATGTGCCCTGTAAGTAAACACTGCTTAGACATCAGTGCACACACACCCTCAGGCTTCCACGCTCAGCATGGTGACATGCCTGACAGGCTCAGCTAAGCTCCAGTCAGCTTAGATGTTATTGATCACACCCTCTCCTGATGTCAGCTACCTCCTGTGTGGACATCAACATGGTTTTCTGCCTACACGGAGGGGATATGGTGACATGGTTACCCCATTATGGTATCCAGTAACTCCACCTCATTTGCATAGGGATCCATGGATACTACATGCTTCCAAGCCTTTCCACATTAGCAATAGTACCAATGCACCATTGTAGATACTCCATGCAGGGTCCTGTAATACATTTCTGCCTCATGATATTAATATTTGATTTTTCTCATCATATTAATATTTGATTTTTCCACTTTTTTTTAATATGGCATGTTTGCACACTGTGGCATGCTGCACAAACATGTTAAACATGCTAAGATTATTAAAAAAAAAATTAATATATTTACTGTAACTTTTGGAACACACAGGGGATAGTTTTGCTCATATCTGTGTGTGCTATGCCATTTCTGTCTATCTACCTACATTTTTACAGCCCCTTTTGTCTGTCTACAGTCCTGTACATGGGATTCTTCCATGTACACTATGGACACTGACACAGTGTCTTCAGAGCTACCTATCTGCTTGCTGGATAGCTCTACCTGCCTTATTTGCATGAGATTCACCTGCTTATGATGTGATTTGCATGCCACTGAAGTTTCCATGTTGGCAAGCTCATGCAATTCACTCAGTAGCACTTACTGAATCTAAAAATGTTTGCGAAGAGGTTAATCATGAGGTGCGATGACTACATGGAAAAAAATGTGTAGGCTTTATAAAAGTCCACCCTTTGTTTACAAGAGAAAAAAGGAGTAGCACCTTATTTAACTAAATTAGTCAAGGAAAAAAAAAAGTAATAAGAGAGCTAAAGAATAAAGAAGGAATACAAGTAAAAACACAGGAAGGCATACAAGAAATTGCTAAGGAATATGTATCTGATTTACATATCAAAAAAGAAACAAAAAACAAAAGAAAATATGAAACAAGCAAATTAAATATGGAGGATAATATATAAAACACTGACACGCCAAAACACCGACAATGAGATAACCGACACCACAAAACCGGCAGTTCAAAAGCACGAAACTTCACATGTCAGACAAACCACAATCCCAACAATCAACAAAACAAAACAAATACCTTTTCTGAAAAACACACACAAGATAAGCACACCAAAAACCTTACAAACCTACACTAAACCTTGCATACACAACTATCTATGCACTAACCTTAACCCAAACCCTAACCCTAAGGTCCGTCACTATCGCACATTCACCTAACCCGTGACCTAACCCTAACTCACTTAACCCGCCCCTAACCCTAAAGTGTGTCACTATAGCACACTTACCTTACCTGCACCCTAACCCTAACTCACTTAACCTGACCCTAACCCTAAAGTCTGTCACTATCGCACTTACCTTAACACGTCGGTGTTCTCAGCATCGGGCTTTTCAACTGTCAGTCATCTCCATTGTCGATCTTCCAGTGTCCGTGTTCTTGTTGTCAGTGTTCTGACATGTCAGCGTTTTCAGATAGACACATATATATATATATATATATATATATATATATATATATATATAAAGAGAGAGAGAGAAGCATAAATATTGAAGAATTAAATGAAGTGTTGAAAGACATAAATATGAATACATCAACAGGTTTATATGGTTTTGAATATAAAATGTATAATGATATGAAATATTGGCAAAAAGCTGAATTCATAGAAATATTGAATGAATGGCTGGAAATGGGAATAGACAATAAAGAAATATGTATGGGGTTATAATGTTTATATGGAAAAAGGAGACATAGATGATATAAGGAACTGGAGATCTATAACTTCAAATAATACAGATTATACGATTTTTATGAGAATCATAACTAAAATATTAACAAATAGTATAGAAAAGTTATATAAGCAAACTGTATTTTGCAGAAAAGGAAAAGGAGCACAAGACTTGTTATGGATTATCGAAGAAGTGGTGGATGATATCATAAATAAAAATGTTAATGCCAAAATCTTGATAGGAGACTTAAGTAAAGCATATAATAGTATTGAACATGAACTATTATGGGATATTTTAAATGCATGTAACATTATTAAAAAATAATAAATGTAATTAAATCTGTTTATGATAGAAATATTGTTAAACTTAATGTTAATGGATGGATTAGTGAAGAACTTCTAATAAGATCTGGAATAAGGCGAGGATGTCCAGCTAGTAGTATCACATTGTCATTGATTATGAATATGATAGTAAACAAGATCAATAAAATGACAGAGAAGGCAGGATATGTAATATTCAATGAACTTCAATTACCAGTAATGTATATCTATGCTGGTGACATTGTAGTAATCACAAGTGATAAAGAACATATGGAAACAGTAATTCAAAAGCAAAATGTTTTATTAAATGAAATTGGATTATGTCTAAATAAAGAAAAAATAAAGGTTTTGGTCTGATAGGAGACATAAAAGACATAAAGGTATTTACTATGGAGGTTATAGAACTTTTGGGAATTAAGTTTGGACAAAATGTGTATGTAGAAGAACAATGGAAAATGTTATTCAAAGAACTAACAGATATGACATTATTTTCGAAATAATTTTGATTTTCATATAGAAAGAACGCTTACTTGATAAATAAGATAGTGATAAGAAAAATTGGTTATCTAGCAAATAATTATATAATGACTACAAAATATGAAAAAGAGTTAATGAACATACTTGATCTCATCATCACGAACATGGGAGCACAATGTTCAACACCGGAGGTGTACCCCTCACTGGTGAGATCAGACCACAAACTAATCTCGCTGGAGGTCCTCATCCCACCCCCACCTGAAATAAAAAAGACCACAGTAAAGAACTTCTCAAAAGCCGACTTCACACTTCTAAAGACTAGTGTGGTCTCCTTTAAGGCCCCGAGGCGGAAAACAGTACTCAAGCCGCTGAATCACTTACAAATGCCTTCTACCAGCACCTGCAGGACTGCATGGATAAGGCAATCCCAAGCAAAACAAAGACTCTTTGTACCAAAGGCAAGCGTCCAGTCTGGTGGACCCCAGCCATAAACAAACTCTACAACAAAAGGAGGAAGCTACTACAAGATAGAGCAAAATCCTTAAAAGGTAAGACACCCTTGATCACTATAAGTAAAAACTAAGAGCTCTCATAAAATCATCCAAAGCAAATTTCGAGAGAAAAATAGCTAAAGACTCAAAAGACAATCATAAGGCCTTCTTTAGCTATGTTAGAAACCTGGGAGGAAACTCCCAGATATGCTCAGAGCTAGTTCAAAATGATGTGAAGATTACTGATCCTACAGACATTGCCAACATACTGGCTGACAGGTTCAGTGCAAACTTCTCCCCTCCCCAAAAGGAGAGATATCTATACCAAACGATTGCAGCCCCCAAACATCTCCAGCGCCCAAGTGAGAACTGCTCTCTCCAAAGCAAAAACACAGCATCCATGGGACCTGATGGTGTCCCCGGCTGTGTGCTCCATGAACTCAATGAGGAATTAAACCCACAGCTAGGACAGCTGTTTAATCAAAGTCTTACCTCTGGATACGTACCCAGGAGTGGCGCACTGCAACTGTGGTACCACTTCACAAAGGCGGTGCCTCCACCGACCCTGGAAATTACCGCCCATTAGCTTGACAAGCCTTATCTGCAAAGCCATGGAGAGGATCATAATGGACCTCATAAATAAAGACATAGGGAATTTGCAGACTTTGGATCCAACCCAGTTTGGCTTTGTCAAAGGCAGATCATGCCTTTTAAACTTGGTTGACTTTTTCGAAACAGTCACCAAAGCCATTGATGAGGGAAAGGCAGTCCATACAGCCTACCTCGATCTGGCTAAGGCCTTTGATACAATACCCCATTCGGGTATCATTGAAAAACTCATCAGCTTAAATGTCAACCCATACATCACAAGATGGGTTGCAAACTGGCTGAGTGACAGAACCCACAGGGTCAGAGCTGCTGGCGCCATGTCAGACTCAAAGCCTGTCACAAGTGGTGTCCCACAGGGCTCAGTTCTGGGCCCACTCTTGTTTGGCATCTACTTTTCCGATGTACAAGCAAACACAGGAGGGTTATGGCTGACAAAGTTTGCAGATGACTGCAAACTGGGCACCATAGTAGAAAACACATCTGACACAGATATCCTTCAGAAGGGTCTCACAGAAACGGATAACTGGTGCCAGAGCCACGGCCTAAAGTTAAATGCCAAAAAATGCATAGTCATACCCTTCGGGAAAAACAAGGTTACCCCTAGCTACCAAATAGGTGGCAATCCACTGAGCACAGAAGAAGTTATCAGGGACCTGGGGACCCAGGTTGATAGTAGTCTGTCATTCGACACCCATGTAGCTAAAGTAGTTAGGAAGACCTTCTACATTGCCCACCTTATCATGAAGGGATTCTCATCTAGATCAAGGGAGGTCATAGTCTCCCTTTACTCATCACTCATCAGACCAATGATTGAGTACAATGCCCCATTCGAATGTATCTGACCCGACACTTGCAGCAGCTGGAGAGGCCACAAAAGTTCCTCACCAAAAGGATAAAGGGTCTCAAAAATCTGTCCTATGCTGCCCGACTGAAAGAACTCCAGCTCTATTCAGTCGCACCGCTTGCTCAGAGGTGACCTTTGCCTAACATACAAGGCCATGTCAAACCCAGATTTGATGAATATGCTTCACCTCAAAAAATCTAGATCCATCAGAGCCACAAGGGCGGGAGACTTAAACCTTGACACGGCTATTAATAGGACGTGCTGGAGGGATAGATTCATCACCCAAAGACTCCCTATGCTGTGGAACAAAATCCCGGTACATGTGAGGCAGAGCACCTCGCTGGCCTTGTTCAAGGGAAATCTTGACCAATGGATGGGAGATCGCAGATATACCCCAGGGATTACCTCAGTGTCACTGCTCGACAGAGGCACAGCAAAATAATGGGTATAGTTCCCCATACTAAAGGGGTGGCGTAAGCCACAAAACGATGGGCTAGGCTTGTAAATGCCCTCGGGCAGATAGCCTAGTATGAACCTATGAAACCTATGAAACATTATTTTCTTTTATGTGCAGTTCCAGATTGAATCTGGTTAAGAGAGGAATACTGCATATGAAAAAAGAACAAGGAAGACTGGGATTGTTGAAACCTATAGGGTATGCAGCATCAATAAATGTATATAATGCCTTGAAATGTTGTATAAAAGGAGAAAATATTATTGATACTATTGTCAAAAATAATTTATTTATTTATTTTATTTTACATTTGTTGACCGGGCTAGTCCAGCTGGATAATTTCCATTTTCAGTGGAGGCCCGGGGAGAAAAGCTCCACAATTAAAACAAGGTTAAACATTTAAGCAACAATGCATACATGTTAGTGTAGTAGAAAATACAGCGAAAAAAAAAACAGGTAAAAAAACAAATAGCCTAAGCTATATATTCATATATTTTTTTTTTAGAACAGTACAGTAATTTAGTCATTTGAAATAGCAGGGAAAGATAGTGATTTTTACGTAGGGAGGTATGGCTGAAGAGCGAAGAAGTCATTTAGTCTGGATTGGTACAGGAGCAGAGCCAGAAGTTGTTAAGATGTAATAGAAGTTGTTTTTTGAAAAGTTGAAAGGAGTCTAGTGAGGTAATGTGTGGGGGGAGGTTATTCCATATTTTCTCTATGGAGTTTGAAAATAGACAGTTACCTACTGAATTTGTAATTCTAGTTGTGGTGACTTGTATCTTTTCGGCAGATCGCAACTGTTTCAAGTTTTTGTAGGGAGTAAGGAGGTTACTGAGAGCTGGTGTTTTTGTTGGTTGATAAAGAATGTTATGTGTAATTAAGAGTTGTTGATAGATAAGCTTGTTAGGTAGTTCTAACCATTGTAATTGTTTTAAGTTATTACAGTGGTGAGTTCTGTACTGGGATGCTGTGGCAAAACGGGCTATATTATGATAGGATGTAGTTAGTTTTTTCAGGTTACCTTTAGAGAGATTGGTGTAAATAGAGGAAGCATACAGTAGGGTGGAGATAAGATGTGATTGAGCTAAGGTGGTCCGTGCTTCTGGAGTAAGGAAGGGTTTTATTCTGTACAGTAAACCTATCTTTTTATTTACTGCTTTTATAGTGTTATTGATATGACAATCATAGTTAAGATTATTATCAATAGTAACACCAAGCAGTTTGGTAGTAGAGTCTGGGGAGATAAGAGAATTGTCAGCTGCAGTAATAGTAAAATTTAGTTGAGGAGATTTGTGGGTAGGTGAGAATAGTAATAGTTTTGTTTTCTTGGAGTTGAGAAGGAGACATCTTTTTGAGAATCATTGTTCAACGGTTGAAAAGGTAGATTGTGTGAGTGACTGGAGTTCAGATTGGGTGGGAGCTGTACAGATGATGGTAGAATCATCTGCATATTGTATGCAGGTAGTGTTATGGATAGATGATTGAAGATCATTAATAAAGATAGAGAATAAGAGTGGGCCTAATATTGATCCTTGAGGTACTCCTAAGGAGATAGGTAGTAGAGCAGATAGAGAATTTTTCCAGAGTACTGCTTGTTGTCAGTTTTCAAGGTAGGATGAGAACCACGTTAAGGAGGAAAAATCCAAGGCAAGTGAGTTTAGTATGTGTAGGAGAAGTTTATGGTTGACCATGTCGAAGGCTTTTGACAGGTCTAGGAAAAGAGAAGCAGTTAGTTTGTTATTATTACGGTTACAGTTTATTGTGTTAGTAAAGGAAAGTAGTGCAGTGGTTGTACTATGTGAGGATCTAAATCCATGTTGCGTGTTTGCTAGTAGGTTATTTTGAAGGAGATGGTTAAGTAGTTGTTTGTGTATACATTTTTCCATGATTTTAGCTAGTGGAGATAATAGTGCTATTGGGCGGTAGTTAGAGAGGTCAGTGGATTTGCCTCCTTTATGTAAGGGTATGATGTGTGATATCTTCCAGATTGCTGGAAAATCACTTTCTTATAAATATCACTTTCTTATAAATATCACGTGTTTTGAGAAAAATGGAGGCAGGTAAATGATTTAAACATGTAAATGAAGAATTTAAAGAGTATCAAAATACAATTATGTTACGGAAATTAAAAATAGAATAGAGAAGGTGAGAAAAGAATGGCATCAGAACAGTATGAAAGACTTTTATTATGCTGATCCACAGAAGGATATAGAAATAGAGAAAAAGAAGGCAATAAAAATGAGATTTATATGGTACAAAAAGATTCATGAATGCAATGATTTCATATGGATGTTATCCATAAGAAATTTGCCTGTTAAGGCAAATATGCTATATAAAAAACACAAGATAGAACATGTCATGTATGTGGAGAATACTCCACAGATTCTCAAAAGCTTGCACGGAGTACAAGATCAGTGCAGGAGCTCAAGCAGGCAATATGTCTGCCGTGCGATCCAGGAACAGCCTGCAGGGGCGTGCACGAGCACTCCTGCACTAATCTTGCACGGACTAAGCCCTGGTATGCAAATCACCCCATTTGCAGGTGAAATCCATGCAAATGAGGTGATTTTGCAATCCAGGAAGCTTGCAATAGTCCGTGCAAGACTAGTGCTATCTGCAGAAATGTACTCGGTTAGTAACCGAGTACATTTCTGCAAAATCCAAAACGGAGCTATGACAGCTCTGAATAAAGGCTGCATTTCAAGTAGTAAGCATACCAGTGGCTAAGTATAAGGACATTTGCATTGCAAACATAAAAAAGAAAAGAAAATAAAGAACTTTTATTTTTTTTAGCTGATCTCGGCTGTTTAAGCGTAGGGCAGTGGCGCGCAAACGGGATCGGGGGGAAAATAATAAAATAAACCTAAAATAAGCATTCTAGCTAAAATCAGTATTCTGCCATGCAAGTCAATGGCAGGCAGAAGACAACCTGGCCAGTGAATAGTGGTTGCTAAGGGGGGATGCTCAGTGTGAGACATGTAACTATGCAGGCAATCCTATGCAAATGAGAGGAAGGATAGTGAATCACAATTTTCCTCAGCATGTGAGGCAGGTCCCAACAGTAAAAGAGTAGGAATAGCTTGGTGCAAACCTAGGAGGTAGGTAAGATCATGGGGGTGTGTGTCAGGCATACTGTAAGTGGATTGGAGCCCTGTGGCTCGGGTTTGCTCCTAGCTTACCACAGCTAAGCTAGGGGTTGTGTCTAAACCTGCCTAGCACTCTTTACAAAGCTTAAGCAGGTGCATGCCTCACACCAGGCTTTACAGGAAGAAAAAATAAGTTAAACCTGGAAATAGCAGCAGTGTGCACATTTGAGCACTCTGTTTGCAAGTGCATGCACACGGGCTCAAACAGGAAGGTAATGGGAAGGGAAAACAGCAGTAGGAAGGTAATCAAGGAGAACTAGCTTAGCTGGCAGGTGAAATGTATCAGAATCAGCCAATTACACAGGCAGCAGATCAGCTCAGCCCAGAACTCTACAATACACTATGCAAACACCTACCCCTCTGGTTTTTCCCACACTCTGCACCACCGGTGTAAACAAGCGAGGAACTTTTAACACTCACAACTGCAAAATGGTAGGGGCTGCAATAGCTACCATACAACTAATTGTGGAAGAGGTTGAGGGTGTTGAGAATGTGAATGCTGCCGAGCAACCCACAGTGAGGAGATGGAGAAGAGCGTACAAACCCAGGGTAAACTATCAAGGGCTGCATGAGCTGGAGATAGTGGAGCGCTATAGGGTGGACAGGGACCTCCTACAGCAAATTGTTGAGCTGTGCCAGCCATGCCTCACACACAGAACTAACAGAGGAGAACCCATCCCAGTGGATACAAAGGTATGTGTAGTCCTAAGAATACTAGCTACAGGTACCTTCCAAAGGCCAACTGGGGATATGATGGGGATCTCACAGGCATCAGCATCCAGGGTACTCCACCAGTTCCTAGATGCCATGACAGCACATGTCAGTGAGCACGTTTACTTCCCCAACACCTGTGAGGCGTTGGCCAGCAATATGTAACTGTTCCACCAAATAGCAAAATACCCTGAGGTAGTGGGTGCTATAGACTGCACGCAAATACACATCAAAGCACCACCCAGTGAGCGGGGTAGGGTCTACATCAACTGCAAGGGCTTTCCCTCCATCAACTTCCAGATCGTGTGCAATGCTCAGGGCATAATAATGAACATGTGTGCTGGCTGCCCTGGAAGCTATCACGATTCCCACATCTGGCATCTGATGCAGCTGTAACAGTGTTGCAGATGTCACTCACCAGAACATATAGGTCTGGACAACTCACCAACATGTACGCTATGTGGTGAATGCAATAACTGCATACACATAGGTTCATAGGTTCATAGGTAGGTACTAGACTATTGGCCCTAGGGCCTATATAAACCTAGCCAAATGGTACCCTGGCTTTTGCCACCCAAGAAAATTATTTTCCTGTGCCCCTGTCAAGCAGAGCCACAGAAGTGATTCCTGGGGTGAATTTCCTATCTCCCATCCAATACAGATAGATATGTCACTGCCATGGTGTCCAATATAGGTTCATAGGCATAGCAGTCAGTTGTTTGAAACCCCATACTGGTAGGCATGTGACACAAACATGCTTACATTTTACACACCCACACCTTCCCTGACTTACTTTGTCTCTGTCTGTCCCACCCACACCCTCTCTGGTGGATGTGGGATGTACACCTGCTTTGCTAGGCAGCAGCTTGTGTTTTGTAAGTGATGGTCATGATCAGCTGATGGCCTGTGCACCAATTGCAGTCCTCCTTTAGCTGAGTGCATGTGGAACAGCTTTGGTAACATTCCCAGAGCCAATTGTATGGTAACACACTCCAATATTTAGGAACATCATTTTGGTGTTGGCCCTTTACATCCACTGTGGGCAGGAACCAGTACTGTCGTTTGGCAAAATGTAGCTCAGATGGATTGGCGATTTACCTCTATCAACTTACACTGTGGAAACAGGGCAACACACAGGAGGGGGATGTGCCTGGCCTGAATACAGACTGTAAGTGCTGCTATACTGCATGTGGAGTAATGTTGGTTTCACAGTTTGTGTGTGGATATGGCTGTCCTACAAGTTGTAATACCTGCCATGTTAGTACTGGGTTTATGAGGAATCTGCATCTGCGGGGTCATCTTCAGGCTGGGCAGTGTGTTGTGCCCTTGGTGTCATGTGTTACCCACAGAACACATATCTGTGAACTTCAGAAGGTAGTGTGAGGATTTCAGTCTGTAAATGGTGAAAGCCCTGACAGTTACTGACTTCATATCCCTCATAGGACACATTTTGCAACAAACCCTGTTACGACAGTACATGTATGAGGTTAACACAGCAACATGTCTATATTGGCCCTGTGTATGTGCTTCCAGCCACAACTCTGTCATCCTTTGTACATATGTCATGCATTATGAGGTGCATGTGTGCTGTACACCATCATAAGTGTCATCATATCTTATGGCAAGACAGGGAGATATCAGACTGCTGCACATGTTATGTACAGTACGGGTAATATTTGCTGACATTACCAGGACATTCTGTGGTCGTTTGTACAGTACTGAGATCTGTGTAACAATGGCGAATGTCGACAGTGTGTGTATTGTGAACATGTTCTTTAGCTTGTGTACAGACTGTGGTAGATGTCATAGTTATAGTTCCCATCCTATCTGATGTTACATGCTGCTCCACTGTATGTTACCTTACTGGTTTACATGTTTGTACGGCCATACACACACATGTCCCATACCACAGACAGACAGCAGACCACACTGTGTAGCAACCTAGTATACATAGGGTTAGTCTGTGAGTGGGACATATGAGGATGTTGTTGAATAAATAGTCCATATACTGTACTTTTATGCTAGCTTACCATATGTGGCTATGTTCACATTAGATGTGGTTATGCACCTTCACACAGCTGTATCGTACCCTGTGGTGTGGCATGCCTACAGAGTCTGCTATATATGCAGGTACATGTGCATTCCCCCATAGGAGATGTTGGCCAGTGATGAGCCAGTCTGCCTGTAGCCTGCACAGTGCATTGCTACATGTCTAGCAGCTTAATGTACTTATCCAGTGAGATGTCATGTGGAGATACTTGCCGGATGTACCGGTGCCGGATTTACCTTAACAGTCATGTATGTCAGACAGAGCAGTTGGATGCTGTACAGATGTATGTCACTATCTAAAGGGTAGTATGTGGCCATGGCACCCCTGTACCAGTGGTATTATGTGACAGGCCACACAGGGGTGTGTGAATGCATACCCATGGTGGCATATGTATACCAGTCATTATGTGTTATACCCATTTACATGGCTGTTAATATCCATATTGCATGCCTGGTACACATGTTTAGCACTAAGGGGTTCTGTGTATACCTCCAGACTGTTAGGAGTGTTTCAGAATGTCCACATATATTGGCCAATATCTGTGCTGCAGTCCATGGGGGCATTACATGCTAGCAGTGGTACTTTACCAGGATGTCCTTAGGTTATCTGTCAGTAGCCAATAGCACACATGTGGAAAGAAGATGTGACCTCCCACTCACTCCATGTCTGTAAAGACAATCACAATTACATTAGCAATAGTCTACCAATATACCTACTATACGTACTTGACATCCACTTGCACTACGACATTGGGACTGTAGGGGCTGGGGTAGATCTACACTCTGTGTCCAAGAGATATGGTGAGGACATCTGTACATACATACATCCAGACATATATCTATGATTACACATATACATATCGACATATATAAATGGGTATGTATAAGTACATAGATATACATATACACACCCAGATATATGCATATACAGAGCAATATATGTCTACGCATATACAGATAGTGATACATATGCACATAAATGTATGGATATCTACAGATATATCAACAGCAGTAGGTATATTGGTATAGATATGTATGCACATATAGTCATAGATATCTATACATATACCAACATAGCTAGGCATCTGTACACATAGGATGTGCATACATATATAGCTTTATACACATATCTATATGTACATATATGTATACCTACATATACACATATGTATAGATACATATATGTATAGATATGCACACATATGTACATACAAAGAGGTGTATACATGGCCATATATACATGTAGCACTATACAGATGTGTATACAGACATATGTATGTGTATACCTGTGTATGTACATGTAGACATCTATGCACCTATGTGTATACAACCATATACCTGTCATGAGTAAATGTCATGGTTGCATATACCCTCCCACATGTATCCCACCGTATGTATCTGCTATGTGTACAGTATGATGAAACAACATATGTGATGCAACAGTCATTAATGACAAGGACTACACAATCTAGGACATAAAGGCAAGTGTTCAATACCACTCAATTTGGGTAATGACAGATGTACTGGTAACACAACAGCTGTCCTCACAGTGGTCATGGAGTAATGGTCATGTGTTGTGACTGCAGTGTAAATGGCCCTGAGTTCATGACCTGCAAGGGCTACACATTTTTTTGCTGGCCAGAACAAGGATCGTTGGATGCAGAGTGGTTAAGGCAGTGTTTGTGCAATGTAGGCCATACACATCAGTATCACAACATAGCTAGTTCGGGGTCTAGTCCCAATGTTGGAAAGTAACTGTGTGCATGTATGTGGATAGGTCTACATCAGGTTGCAGGGTAAACATGCCTCAGCAGGCCACCTGTCCATGTGGTACAGGCAATACCCGGTATTGTAACCTATGAAATGTGTCCATCTTTACCCCAGATATGTCACTGCCATGGTGTCAGCACAGTGACATACCCCCATTGTGCATTATGACTGCAGACCATCCTCATGCTGACACATGTACACCTACAACACTCCTGCATATCAGTTTACAGACCACAACCAAGCAGTATTACTAACAGCTAGAAGGCATCACTGCTGGATGGCTACACCACCTGCCAATTATGCACCACACTCTACACCCTAGAACATGTTACACTACAGGATTGTAGTACACTGGTGTACACTCTCCCTGTGCATCAGAACCATTTCTGCTTGTCCCTGCATTAATGGTATGGATGACAGGGAAGGGGCACAGGTATCATCATATGCACAGGGTGTGGTGTTAGTCTGCTAGAGGCTGAGGTTGGGCCATACATTTAACACCATGTGTGTGGGTGAGGGGTGTATTCTGGGGAGCTGGCTGAGGTGATCTGGCGAGTGCAGGTATGAGGTGCCCTAGGTGTGTTTGCATAGTGTGTGGGTATGTATGCACACAGTTCTGCCTTGTGGCTGCCCTACACAGGTGTTCATGGACAGCTGCAGACCATACCTGGCAGGGTGTGCAGTTCACTGTCTCTGGCCACAGACACATGCACTGTGCCTGTCAGGGGTTCCGCGGGCACATGCAGGTACTGATGTTGCAGTGCTACTCTCACCTGCAGATGACATTTGTCCGCTGGTACCACATCCCTCCTGGGACTGGCCAGGACCACGTGCATGTGGCCTGCTGTGGTGTGGTGTGGACAGCACACCCCCACACTGCTGGGACTGCTTCTGCCATTATGGGAGCTCCTTCGTGTCCTAGCATGCCCACATTGACTGCCAGCTGTTGGTGTTGCTGGGCCACGTCCAAGTAGGTGACACCACATCCCCACCACAGGTTGAAGCACGGACACACCATGGCTGATGAAGGCCATCAGCTCATCATGCCATTTATCAACTTGCTCGTTAGAAGCAGGGATGGCAACCGCCACTTCACGGAGGTTGTCACCTACAGTAGCAAGTGCAGCCCTCTGCAGCCTAAGGCCCTGTCTGGTGTAACGCTCAATACATGTCTGCACCACCATTACAGCCTGGAACATGTGTCTGCTGGTTGCAGCTATGTTGCCTATGCCAGGGGCATGATGTCCAGTGGCCCTATCATGAGCACCCTGGGTCATCCACCTATATGGCAGCCTGCTGGACATCCAGCTATGCCTGCTGTGACTGGACATAGTAGGCAGGGTTACCACACCTTCCTGTGCAATGTCACTGAATGCCAGCTGTCCCTCTGCTATGGTCACTGGTGCTGGGGTGTTTATAGGCACTGTAACTTTGTGTGGGGGTGGGGTGGTTAAAAGGGGGATGTCAAATATATGTGCAGTGTCGGCCCCTGACATCCCCACCTGTGCTTCACCATTATCATCATCATCATCATCATCATCAGTGTCTGTATGGACACCTACCTCAGATTGGGTGCAGGAGGGACCCTGACCCACCTTGCCACCTGTGGGGAAAAACAATAACCACACTTTAAAACCTGTACAGCATTGCTTAACAGTACACACACACACCCACACACACACACACACACACACACACACACACACACACACACACACACACACACACATTTCCGTACTACCTACCTGTCCATGCCTTTACAGACAGCCCCACGTATATGTCCATGTGTTACCCATCCTGCATCACACTTGTTAACATACACACATTGCTACCACTCATTAACATCACAGTCCTCTAAATTCCCACACAAATGGCCATGACACAAGGCCTGTTGCTACATTACCTGCCTGAACTGTGTGTAGTGGAGTAACATGGCCCCAATGCTGTCATTCAGTATGCACCCTCTGTATGGCCAGAATGATGTGCATGGCCCCTATATGTGTGGGCTACTATGTTGTAGCCATAATACCTCCACTGGTGTGTCATGTGTATCTAATGCTCAGTACATGTGGGATATGCTGCTCCGTCGGCCCATCAAGTGTCAGCTGTAATATGTGGATACACTCCCTGGTGTTGACTATTCCTTCCCAAATGCATCTGTAGAGCTGCATACATGGGCTGTAGGTGACCTTTCCCCTGACAGCAATATTATCTGTGTACCTGGGGTCTACCTTCCCTCTGGATGCCAGATCCAAGCTACAGGCCATATTATACTATGTGCCATCCTGTGAGTACATGACAGGTATTCCTGGTGTGCAATGTGGCACTCCATGTCCATGTACTGCACGGTCACAAAGGGGGGTACAGCCATATGAACACCCCACAATCACACGTGCATACATGGCCACACACACAAACACACACATGCACACACGCATCATACATGCATCTATCTCCCACCACTTTGCCAGAGTGACCATGCAGGCAAACTAACTAACCACCAGGATGCACACACACACACACACACACACACACGCACACACACACACACACACACACACACACACACACACACACACACACACACAAACACACACACACACATATACACGCACACACACAAATACAGGGGAGGATGCACAATGATTGTACACACAGTCCTCCAATTACCCATCTGCCAACATGCAGAACATATGGTACAGAACAGCATACGGTTCAGCTATACTCACACCATACTAGCAGTGGTATACATGTATATGATGCATGTGCTGTGACTAGGTGATGCCCCTTCCCCTGGTACCTCTGCACTCATGTACACATTATTGCTGTGCACCTGTTCTGCACCTTGCTGTGTACTGTGCCCAACAACTCACAGGTGTCCAGCCCATTGTGGAATGTGTTGTACCGTGTCACTTATGTCAGCTGTACCTCTCACAGCCCCTATATGTTTCAGCAACACATACCTGGGATAATATGTGGACTGTTGTCATTGGTGTATCCCGGATGCCTGATTTACAGATGTCAACATCAAACCATGTATGGCCACTGCAGAAATGCTAACACTGACAACCATCACAGCATACCATGGCTATGGGGCATGTACACACCGTTATCGCTTTAACACACGCATCCATGATCTGGCCTGGGATCACGGCACTGCAGATCTTAGCTGTGCACACACCCAGTATGTAACATATGTCCTGTACATTCACATGCAGTGTCTACAGATTGTGGTAGGTGTGGGGCTGCTGACCGCGATGCATACACACCATGTGGGGATGTGTGTGCATACCCTTATCGTGATGGTTTATCACACCTCTTGTTGTGTGTACTACAGCAGTCACTGCTCATGGCAGGGGTATACCAGTGTAGGCCTTCCACAATTTCCAGTGTATGTTCAGCCTACCATACACATGTCCCCCTATTCTGCATGTTTGCAAGGTCCACTCATGTGCACATCCCATGGTGTTCACACAATGTCATCACTAATGCAGTGTGGGTAGGGTTATGGCTGCCACAAGTCCTGGATCTGACTATATTAGATAGAACCATTACTACCATCCTTAGGATCCCTGCTGCAGTGCACTGGTGTTTCATACTGAGACCCCCCCTCTCAGCATTTATGCAGATGCATGACAGGTAAGCCTTACACATATGTGTCAGCTTGCAGTGTCCCATACACTGCACACCACATGTTGCAGCTTAGACCCAGCTGATAATGTGGACTAGTGTAATGCTGTATGCCATAGTGTATCTCAGCAGCAGTTGCCCTACAAGTATGTACACTGGTGTTGCACTGTCTATGGGTGTTGTCCAGAACATGTCGCTACTGTAGGCCATATCAACCAACAGTATGTTACCCCCTGTGGACACATTCCACAGTGACAGGATGTTAGTTGTCATGCAGGTGTGTGACATACCCTTTCAATACTCCATCATGTCCGTCCCTGTGAGAGCATGCATTTCACAGCAACAATACATGCACATGTACTGCATGCATTCAGGGTAGGTGTGTTAGATGTGTGCATGGAATATTACATCACCATTACAAGTCCGGTGTGTTGGCATGCATCTACATAATATATACTCACCAGCTTCAGGCTGCTGCCTTTCTGTTAGCCCGGAGGGACCTACATAAGTGGGTGAGAGATGCAATGTCAGTGCCCACACCTGTGGCACTGCTACAAGCTGGGTGCAGTACTACCATAAATCTACTTTAAATACACACAATACTACCACATCTGGACATCTGATTATCACTACAATGCAGCAACACATTATTTGTATAACATATCAGATATGCACAATCTACATGTACCACTGTGGATATTTACACAACAGTGGTCTACTGATGTGCCCTGTGTCCTTACCTGCATGCTCCTCAGCTGTTGTGTGGGTGACACCCACCTCCACAAAGGGGTCCAGTGGTAGATGTTGTTCAGGTTGGGCAGGTGCCATGAGGCTGGCCAGGAGCTCCTCCACATGTGTCGGGGGGATGGATGGCATGGCCACCATGGCAGGATGATCCCCCCAGCCTGCAGCAGCATGCAGATGGGCATTGCAAAGCAGGTTGGTGAAATGATGCCGAACCTGCTCATAACTGAGGTTACGCAGGCCGACATAATTGACCCTGTGGACGAGATCATTCCACAGGGTGGTCCGCTCTTGCTGTTCCACTGCTGTCCTGCTAAACAGGACCTGGTAGTGCAGCACCAGGTGGCTGATTATCACTTCATTCTCCTCTGCGGAATAAATTGGTAGGCGGCTGTATGCCATTGTGCCTGAAAAACATGAGGTTGAGAACAGACCTGAGTGACTCATATGGCAAGGTTACCCCGGTTCATAATACACAGCTCTGTCACCCCCCATCAGCTTCAACAGACTATACACACAACTCATTAGGTATGGCTACAGCTTAACTACTGTTTTGACAGATTGTGTAGTGTACCACACCTTCTGCTATGTGATTGTAGCCATGTCCCCTGTGTGGACACTAACATTGAGGGCCTGTTATAGACTATTCACTTGCATGCCATTGTCAGGGCCACTATGGTTACATATATGACAGTAGTATGGCTGCTCTGAGATTGCTGCACATCTGACAGTCTGTGTTATAGGGAGGTTCTATGCATGCTGTTGGACATGTACCGGGATTGTGTAGACTATTACTACCTATATATGTACTATGACAGTGACACATTAACATGTATATGTTCCATTGGCCAGTTGATCCACCTCTCCACACCCATCTGACCAGGATACCTGGCCACATCACATGTGTGTGCCAATCTGGGGCCTCCTCATGTACTGTTACAGCCATACCATCAGGTGAAACCACCCAGGGAATGTTGGGCCACCCCCCTTGGCCACACACCAACATGTTCCTGTCCCCTAAGCTCAGATTTGGGTCTGTTCCATACCCAGGCTCCACAGACACATGAGGGATGTGCTACATCTGTCTGAGGCACCCAGTAAACATTCACACGGCCAACATGCTCCCCCTGATAAGCCACCAGACCTGGCACCTTCAGGCCGTGGACCGCTGTTGTGAGTGGGAGTTGGAGGGAGCCTTGTTCCCATTGTGGCCATATTGGGGACCATGGGGTGTCCACATCACAGACCACACACACCATCCATGGTGTTTACTCACCACATGTGTCACATACCACCCCTGTAGACGGTCCTCTATATCTACCAATCCTCACCACCTCCACATGTATATCTGCCATACTTCCCCATATTCCCATTGCATACTTCACAGATGGGGGGCATTGTGGTGCTAGGATGGAACTAACATGTGACATACCCGTCCATGGTGCATACACTGCCAGCTGTAGATATCTGTCTGTATTGCTATGTGTGCTGCTGCCTCACACATAACACACATCACTGTGGTAGTCATATAGGGGACATGTCTTACCATACATATCTGTTTGTGTGTATATTTGTAGAGATGTTGACATTTGCATATCAGTATTTATCTATATCTGTGTAGATATATGTGCCTACATATATATTTGCACATATATATGTCTACACATGGGTATATGTACATTTCTGGACATACATGCTGATATACATATATATCTTTAAATATTATATATGTGACATATGTACACATATGCATACCTATATGTGGGGTACATTCAGACATCAGCTCCACAATCTCACAACACCTTCCTGCACAGCTGCACTGTTCTGCCTTGCTACAACACAGACAGGTGCCACATATAGAAAGGCCTGACATTAGGGGGGTATATGTAGGGGCCAGTTGTAGGTAAACCTATTACACACCTATGGCATTCAGGCATGCTACACTACAGATTTTCCTGAGTATCCTACCAGTGGTGGGCCGTGGCTCCTACATGTCAATCATAATGGCATTACTTCCACCACCAGCTTTTGGCCATGTAATATGCATACTTCCCATTACACAGCACACAATATGATGGCTTACATCTTGTCTGTTGGTTCTGACATGTAGTTAATGGCTATGGCCCACTACACACAGGAACAGACACTATTGTCCATAGCAGTTGTTCAGTTGAACATCATCACAACAACACCTGATGGCACATATAAATCATTCCACGTCATCTATCCCATTATGATGGACCAGGTACTACATTTTATTACATGTATATATACCACACATATCTGTTGTGGGAATGATGTCTTCTTGAATGACAGCTGGCTAAACTGCTATGAAGTCAGCTTAAGTGCTGTGTCATTTTTTTTGTTTGTTTGCTATGTGTTTCCTCTTCCTCTCTCTCTCTCTCTCTCTCTCTCCCTCCAGTAAATGGATTCAGTGGCTTTGAATAGATTGCAGCCTGGCTTTAGCAGGTGATGCATATGATCAGGTGATAGCCTCTGCACCAGTCAGTGTCCTCTACTTGCTAACTGCATGCAGCTTGCTGTGTAGTACTTCCAATTACCACTGTCATGGCAACCACCTACTATAAATCCCCACATCATGTGGGTGTGGTCCCTTTACATTTCCTGTGTGATGGACATCCTTCCTGTATGTGGGCTTTAGTGTTACAGACAGCAGGTAGCAATACCTCTTACAGGAGAGCCAGCACACTCAGGCCAGCTACATTTTTGTAGGAGGTTCCAGAACTGCAGACAGAGCGTGAGTAGAGTTGTGTTATGTTTTGTATAGTATTGGTGTTACAGGGTGTGTGTGTGTACATACTAGTTTACCTTGGAATGCAGTCTGTCTGCATAGCTCTCAACTGTGGGCCTATCCTCTTGGTGGCCAGAGGTGTGCCTATCATGTTTGTCTGTCCACCACACAGGTGCTGTGTCAGATATTTCACTGGCAGTGTGTGTGTTGAGTGCTATCAGTACATGGCTACATCCATTTATGTTTCTAACCTCAGTTTTCCCTAAGGGTATGTTACAGACTATCCTGTAACACCAGCGACTTGCTTAGTGTATGGCAACAGTTGTCCACATATGGGCCTGTGTTCCAGCCTCTGTCCTCCACCTACATACCAAGCTTTGCAGATATGACATGCCATCAGGGGTTGTTTTGTAGTGGGCTGTGTGTATATAACGCTGCCATTGCTGCCATCAGTCCACTGCTGTTGTATCCCTCACACATATGGTGGAGCTGTGGGCATATATGTGTGGGCTTCACCTACACAATACATGTGTGCCCTTATGCAATCCAGAGGCAAGTGTATGTAACAGGAGTATATGGGCCTGTATTAATGAGTCTAGGGGGGATGCACCATAAATACCCTAGGCTGTTACAAAATGTGTGGGCATCAGGGGTGCATTGCCTTAAGGTATCTGGATGTACAATACTATACACTGAACCTATATTTACACTGCTTACATACATTGGATTAATGCAGGCCTACTGCCTCCTGCCATACAGACTGTTCTGTTTGTCAGTCTGCTTGTGATGGTGTCAGTTATGCCTTGTTATGTAACAGTGACATCCCATTTGTTCACCTGACGTCTTTACCACCTAGTGATTTTGTACAGAGTGTAGATAGAGGCTGCTGGACTATACACCTGCATTACTTACTGTTGATAGTTTGTTATCCTGTGGCCCAGTCTGTCTTTACTATTGTACAATTTTTAGGGCTTGGCCTGGACAGCAACAGCTGTGAACCTTTCCAGACTACTGTACTAGTATAAATGTTTCACAGGTGCATTACTCTGTTTATATGGATGTCAGTGTCTGAACAGCTATAGTACATGGCATATACAACTTTAATAGTACACAAATAAAGGTTATCCATGTTTGCAAACCTGTGTGTGGTGTTTTATCCTATGACATCTCTGTGGGCATATGTTGCAGGCAATGATTGTCATTTGTATGGGTAGCCAATATAGTGTCCAGTTGTTAAGGTGTTAACTGTAGGCATAGCGGCTGTCCCATAGTGTGTGCACCTTCTACATATGTATCTTACTGTACATATCTCTCCGTGTGTCTGTGTAGTCACATGTATATCTATATATATATATATATATATATATATATATATATATATATATATATTGAGAGAGATAGATATAGCTATATATATCTGTATATCTGTATCTGCATATATGTGTCTGTGTATATGTACCCTGGGGATGTTGACAGCTGCCATATTTAAAATTTTTATATTTCCTATGGGAGCCACACTGTACTGCATGCTATGTTACTAATACCAGCCTGACATCCCAGGTTTGACATTCTGTGCATAAAGCATGCCCACATGCCCCCTCGACATGCACCATTTTGTATTATTCTCTTAAGTATTATGCAAGACTACTGTTCTCCCAGTATGATTGGACAGGCACTGTTTTTATGATACACATAGACTGCTCATAATACTGTATTTGAGCAATGTATATATGGTTGCTCGTAGTAATCTACATAATTACATACATTTCCTATACGTTGAATGACTGCGCTGGATGATATGTTTGTGATAACAGCAACTGTATGTGTATTTGCCATGGCTTAGTGGTAACTCACTTTGACTAGAGTGTGCAGAGTCCAGGGGTTGTAACTTGGGAGTGCAGATTAATTTGTTGCTAGGCACAACGACAGCTGTTGGCTACAGAGCGACTAAGGCACTTTTGAGCGATAGTAAGCAGGTTTGCACTGGTTTGCACAAGGGTAAGCAATGCTAACCTCCGGTTATGGCTTCATACACTGAGTTAGCTTCTACATTGCTTAACCACTGTAGGTATTGATTACCACTGTGCAAATAGGCATAAACCTGCTTACTGCTGCTTAAATGTGCTTATTCCCACTTACCTCTTCACTACTTTATTTAATTTACATTTGTTGACCAAGAACCTCCAACTGGATGCTTGTCCATTTTCAGCAGTGGCCCGGGGAGTAGAGCTCCACTGTACAACCCAGCTACACATTACAAGTAATACAGAGGTGTTCACATTCATAGAGAGTAACAGACTTAACATAGCTAAGTAACATATTCTTCATGCTTACTTTACATTAACATATTGGTATTATTCATGCTTAGGTCAGGTTTACATGTCAGGTATGACTGTTGACAATGGTCAGTTTAAGGTGAAGTTAGATTCCAGTTTAACAGTTCTGGATAGGATACACTCAGGTGTTTGGGTTATAATTTAGTTATTCCATACCTGTGTGGTAGAGTAGAAGAGAATAGTGAAGGAGTAGGTAGGTAGGTAGGTAGAGGGGGCGACATTGTAACTGTATAGTAGGCTGTGAGAATAATTAGTAGGGGAGCAATAAGGAATGTTTAAAGGATGTTGGGATATGTATGTGAGGCAGGACAAGAGGTGTCAGTTTCAGTAGTTGATGTAGGGGTATAGAGTGTAAGGTGGGAAGGGAGGATTTAGCCAGGTGGTGAGCATGTGCTGATCCAAGTGTGCTTGAGGTGTTCCTTTAAGTGTTATTTACATGTGTCCTTTGGGACAGCTGAGGTAATACATGAGGGTAGGGAGTTCCAGATTCTGCCAATATAGTTGGGGAAGAGGGTGTCACCTACTTGTAATTGTAAACTTTAATAGACATGACAAAGGGGTTGAAAGGTAAGGGGTGTTAAAGGGGCACAAAGAGGAAAAGATAGTAGGGGAAATAGAATGGGATGTGCAGAAAGGCTGAAGGGAAGATCCACAGCTGGACATTTATTCTACAGCAACGGCTGTGCATATACACTGACTTTGGAGGTAGATTTGGACACTTACACCCCTGGGTGGGGGTGAGGACAACAATAATAAGTTGTGATGCCAATTAGAATGGCTTACATGCCTACAGTGGGGTGCTGCAACCATGTGTTCTTTGGTGTTATTTAGTGGGTTTTGCAACAACAAATCTGGTTATACCATGCTTTGCCATGTAAAATGGATTGTGCTGCAGTGGGACTCGTACCAGGAATGGATGCTTGTTAGGCGACAGCTCTGCCCAATTCACACTATTGCTTTCATCTATGAGGTGGTCTGATTAGAACTGCTCCAGCCAACACCTGCACGCCTTGACCCATAATTTCATACCCATAGCCCCCCCCCCCCGCTCCTCCTCTGCAGCAGCACTCATCCTTTCTCTGGGTGCAGGTCGGGTCTACCCACACCACTACACACTGCCCACTCTCCACTTCTCGGGACCCGTCTCGTACGTTGTCTCAACCCATGGGTCATCAGGCTTTCCCAACCTTGTAGATCGAGTACATATGCGCCCTGCCTTGATGAGTCAGTGTACGGACGGGAATCCAAATAACCAAAATTTTTAGTTATCCCACAAGGGACGTTCCTGTGTTTGTTTCTAGATTAGACTTAGCGGGTCCACAGTGTTTTCCCAACTGGTTGTATCCTGCCTGTAGTTTGGGGAGCAGTGGATTGTTTACTTTGTTTGTTTGTTTGTATGTTTCACCTGTTTGGCTGGAGGGATAACGGTACTTGTTGCGTATATTGATTGGGCCTCTCATCCCCATTGGCGGTGTCTGCGGTCATATATGTCATTCTTATCTGATGTCACATATCATAGATATATATCTGTGTTTACACACACACACACACACACACACACACACACACACACACATATATATATATATATATATATATATATATATATATATATATATATATATATATATATTGCTGTATTTATAGCTAATGACATATAGGTGTATGGCTGTCTACATATGTATATATCTATATCTAGATATTTATATATATATATATATATATATATATATATATATATATATATATATATATGTATGTCTATATATGTATACATATATAATACAGGGAGGGTGAGGTATATATCTATTTAGTTATAGATATATACACACACACATACATCTACATATTTAGCTACATGTCCTGTAATGTTGAATGGAATTGCTGGATGCTATGTTTGTGGAAACATCAGGGTTATGTATATCTGTGGTGGCTTTGTGGTAAATCACATCGCCTATGGTGTGCAGGCTCCTGGGTTTGGATCTTGCAGGGACTGTTTAATTTGTTGCTGGCCAGAATGAGGCCCGTTGGATACGGCGTGATTAAAGCACTTTTATGCTGTTGTCAGTGGGTTTGGGTGACGGTAAGCACTGCTAACTTCTAGTGACATCCGCTTATACATGGTTAGCCTCTCTATTGCTTACTCTGTGTAAGCACTGCTTCCCGTCATGCAAACAGACTTGCACCTGCTTAGTTGTGCTTATTTATCCTTACTACTGATCTATTTTCGACAGTAATAGTTTACTGGTTCTTGGGGGGGGGGATTTGGCAAGTGAATGGGGTTATCATTCAT
Source organism: Protopterus annectens (assembly GCF_019279795.1). Taxonomy (NCBI): domain Eukaryota; kingdom Metazoa; phylum Chordata; order Ceratodontiformes; family Protopteridae; genus Protopterus; species Protopterus annectens. The sequence continues at coordinate 141,572,864 of NC_056733.1, read as the reverse complement.
TACACTGCTTCCTACTCCAGTTCACACATATATGTTATTTATTAGGTTATACAACTAAATATATTGATCATAACAGTATTTGGCATGGAAATGGAATGTACTGCAATTGGACTCGAACCGGGAGTGACTGCCCGTGAGGCAAATGCTCTGCCCACTACAATATTGCTGTACTGCTTCCTGTGCACATATCCTGCTTTTTATCCTCCTTTTGCTATTTCAGCTACATTAACCATAGCTAAGCGATGGGCACACCCACACACCTACGGTTAGCTTTGATCGGTGTTTTAAATGCTATCGAAGGGTTTCATCTTTTACTTTATATGTCCTGTTGCTGTTGTACGCGTGGGGGTCTGTTGGTGGGGATATGGGGACACCTGTGAGCGATCTCATTTCTTAACAGCTTCCGCTGTTCGACATTGCAGGGGCGTGTTTATTCTGAGGGCTCTACTCTCAGATACGCCCCCTGCACTCATACATGCTCCATGTAAGCCTAGGAGCTTGGCCAGCGTGCCTTCATTACTATGCATGGCACGCTGCCATCCTGCTCCTAAATGGGTGCTTCTGTGCAGGACTAAACTAGTCCTGCATGGAAGTTTAGTAAATCCGGGGGTATGAAACTACAGAATATGTGTTTTTGAATTCTATAAGGGTAAAAGGTTTATGGAATGGAATATGTAAACGTTATATGTTAAAGGAATATAAAACGTGGAACAGATAAACATGAATATGATTGAATTTGGCTTTTATGGTGGTAAAATGCAAGAAGAAGCTAAAGAAACAGAGATAATTATATACATACATATCTATATATATATATATATCTAAATGGTTCCACTTCATATCATCGAATTATCATTTCATCGAATTGCAAACCATCGAGACCAAATCGTCGAAAACCCATTTTATCGAAAACTCATTTCATCGAATCTCAAATCATTGAAAACTATGAAGCAACTACAAATAACATTCCACAATGTTTTTACTACGTTTATGCAGGGGGGCAAGCCCCCCTGCACCCCCCACACCCCCCGTAATTAAATATACCAACTCCAAGGTTGCACTACAGTGGCCCACTGTAGTGCAACCTTGGAGTTGGTATATTTAATTACGGGGGTGCAGGGGCTTGCCCCTACACACATAGTACAAAGTGTCTGGGATGTTATTTGTAGTTGCTTCATAGTTTTCAATGATTTGAGATTCAATGAAATGAGTTTTCGATTAAATGGGTTTTCGACGATTTGGTCTCGATGGTTTGCAATTCGATGAAATGATAATTCGATGATATGAAGTGGAACCATCTAAATATATATATATATATATATATATATATATATATATATATATATATATATATATATATACACAAGTGTGAGTCTACTTCACTTCACTGAAAGCTCATTTTACTCATACTCATTAGAATGAGCACACTTGACTGAAAGCTCACTTCACTGAAAGCTCATTTCATTGAAACTCATTTCGTTGAAAGGTGTATGACCTTTTCCCTATTGTAGTGCGATCCTGGAGTTAGTATATATAGTAAGGGGGGGTGTTGGGGCACAGCCCCCCACATTGGGGGGTGTGGGGGTTGTAGCCCTCCACCTATTTTATACATTTTAAACCATATACATGGATACTTACAACTCCAATGAATACCTCTTTTTAGAAGACCCCCCCTTACTCATCATCATCATCTTCCGGCTTTTCCCATTAGGGGTCGCCACAGCGGATCATCTCTTTCCATTTCTTCCTATCCTCTGCATCTTGCTCTGTCACACCAACCGCCTGCATGTCCTCTCTCACCACGTCCATAAACCTTATCTTTGGCCTTCCTCTTTTCCTCTTACCTGGCAGCTCCATCCTTAGCATCTTTTTCCCAATATACCCATCATCCCTCCACAGCACATGTCCAAACCAACGCAATCTCGTCTCTCTTGCTTTGTCTCCAAACTGTCCAACATGAGCTGACCCTCTAATATACTGATTCCTAATCCTATCCATCCTAGTCACACCGAGTGCAAATCTTAACATCTTTAACTCTGCCACATCCAGCTCTGACTCCTGCCTTTTTGTCAATGCCACTGTCTCCAACCCATATAACATAGCTGGTCTCACTACCCTCCTGTAGACTTTCCCTTTCACTCTTACTGGTACCCGTCTGTCACAAAAGCACTCCTGACACTCTTCTCCACCCATTCCACCCTGCCTGTACTCTCCTTCACCACTCTTCCACATTCACCATTACACTGAACTGTTGATCCCAAGTACTTAAACTTGTCCACCTTTACCAACTCTACTCCCTGCATCCTCACCATTCCTCTACCCTCCCTCTCATTTACACACATATATTCTGTCTTATCCCTGCTGACCTTCATTCATCTGCTCTCTAGAGCATATCTCCACCTCTCCAGAGTCTCCTCAACCTGATTCCTACTCTCACTACAGATCACAATGTCATCTGCAAACATCATAGTCCACGGGGCCTCCTGTCTGATCTCATCTGTCAACCTGTCCATCACCACTGCAAATAAGAAAGGACTCAGAGCTGATCTTTAATGTAATCCCACCTCCACCTTAAACGGATCTGTCACTCCCACTGCAGTCCTCACCACTGTCACACTACCCTCGTACATATCCTGTACCACTCTTACATACTTCTCTGCCACTCCCAACTTCCTCATACAATATCACAACTCTTCTCTGGGCACCCTGTCATATGCTTTCTCCAAGTCTACAAAGACACAATGCAACTCCTTCTGACCTTCTCTGTATTTCTCCAATAGCACTCTCAGAGCAAACATTGCATCTGTAGTGCTCTTTCCTGGCATGAAACCATACTGCTGATCACTAATCATCACCTCCCTTCTTAGCCTAGCTTCTACTACTCTTTCCCATAACTTCAAGCTGTGACTGATCAATTTTATCCCTCTGTTGTTACTGCAGCTCTGCACATCACCCTTATTCTTAAAGATAGGTACCAAAACACTTTTTCTCCACTCCTCAGGCATCCCCTGACTTTCCAAAATTTCATTAAACAATATAGTTAAAAATTCCACTGCCATTTCTCCTAAGCACCTCCATGCTTCCATTGGGATGTCATCTGGGCCAACAGCCTTTCCATTCTTCATCCTCTTCATAGCTGTCCTTACTTCCTCCTTGCTAATCTGTTTCACTTCCTGATTCACTATCCCCGCATCATCCAACCTTCTCTCTCTCTCATTCTCTTCATTCAACAGCCACTCAAAATACTCTTTCCATCTACTCAACACACTCTCCTCTCTTGTGAGTACCTTTCCCTCACTATCCTTTATCACCCTTACTTGCTGCACATCTTTCCCAGCTCTGTCCTTCTGTCTAGCCAATCGGTACAGGTCCTTTTCTCCCTCTTTAGTGTCCAGTCTCTCATACAACTCTCCATACGCCTTATCCTTAGCTTTCGCCACCTCTCTCTTTTCCATGCGCCTCATCTCCTTATACTCATGTCTACTTTCTTCATCTCTTTGACAATCCCACTTCTTCTTCGCCAGCCTCTTCCACTGTATACTCTCCTGTACTTCCTCATTCCACCACCAGGTCTCCTTGTCCTCATTCCTCTGTACAGATGTCACACCAAGCACCTTTCTAGCAGTCTCCCTTACTAGTTCTGCTGTTGTTACCCAGCTATTTGGTAACTCTCCACTGCCTCCCAGTGCCTGTCTTAACTCTTCCCTAAACTCCACTTCACAATCACCCTTTTTTAACTTCCACCATTTAATCCTTGGCACTGCTTTCACACTCCTCCTCCTCTTCTTGATCACCAACGTCATCCTACAGACCACCATTCTATGCTGCTTAACTACACTTTCCCCTGTCACCACTTTACAGTCTCCAATCTCCTTCAGACTGGCCCTCCTACATAGGATATAATCCACCTGTGTGCATCTTCCTCCACTCTTGTACGTCACCCTATGCTCCTCCCTCTTCTTAAAATACATATTCACCACAGCCATGTCCATCCTTTTCGCAAAATCCACAATCATCTGACCTTCTGCATTCCTCTCCTTAACACCATACCTACCCATCACTTCCTCATCCCCTCTGTTCACTTCACCAACATGCCCATTAAAGTCTGCTCCAATCACTAGTCTCTCACCCTTGGGTACACACACCACAACTTCATCCAACTCACTCCAAAATTTCTCTTTCTCATCCATCGCACACCCAACTTGTGGAGCATATGCACTAACAACATTCATCATTACACCATCAATTTCGAGCTTTATAAACATCACTTTGTCAGACACTCTCTTCACATCTAAAACACTCTTGGCATAGTGTTCCTTTAGTATAACCCCTACCCCATTTCTCCTGCCATCCACACCATGATAAAACAATTTGAACCGGTTTCCTAAACACCTGGCCTTACTTCCCTTCCATCTGGTCTCTTGCACGCACAATATATCAACCTTCCTTCTCTCCATCATATCAGCTAGCTCTCTTCCTATACCAGTCATACTGCCAACGTTCAAAGTTCCTACCCTAACTGCTACACTCCTAACCTTCCTCCTCTCTTCCTGCCTTTGGGCATGCCTTCATCCTCCTCTTCTCCTTCGGCCAACAGTAGCCCAATTTCTGCCAGCACCCTGTTGGCTAACAGTACTGGTGGTGGTCGTTGTTAGCCCGGGCCTCGACCGATCCGGTATGGAACCAGGATGGCACTGCAATGGGGAAAAGGGCATTTACCTTTCAACGAAATGAGTTGCAGTCAAATGAGTTTTCAGTAAAGTGAGCTTTCAGTCAAGTGTGCTCAGTCAAATGAGTGTCAGTGAAATGAGCTTTCAGTGAAACGAAGTAGACCCACATTATATATATATATATATATATATATATATATATATATATATATATATATATATATATATATTTTTTTTTCCAGGCTTTATTTTTAAACAAAATGAAAGTACTCCATTCAAGCAATGCTGCCAGCATTGGTGGCAATCCTGGGCCACAGATCTGCACACTCCTTGGCAACTGGACTTGTGACAGCTGAACCTTTCATTTCACCATTGTTATTTACAATTACATCTGCATTATCTTCAAAATAAAGAAACACTCCATCTTTCCTCTGATGTGATTTTCTCTCCCCGGGATTCATTTAGCTCGGCGCAAGGATGATTTTAGCCTTGAGTTGAGCGTCCTCATTACAGATGGTGCAGCAGCGCCATATGAATATTTATGAGGGTGTGCTGCCGCTCCCTCCACGTGCACAGGAAACATGTGCGAGTGCAGGAGGCATGTACAAGTGCTCTATGGAGGCATAAACATGCCCCGACAGTTGCACAACCTACTATGCTTACTATTAGAACCCGCCTCTAATAGTAAGCCAGTAATTCAGTGTCCATGGATACTGAAATGTATGCTAAGCATACAAGAGTGTCCATGAACAGTGAAATAAAATCGAAGTAGTAAACACACAAACACGTAGTGGAATGTTGAGTCCCGTCCCTAGAACATTCACAATTAGATTCCCTGTGTCCCTATTTTACATTTGTATTGCTGCAATATCAAAGTGTAAGCAAAGCGCAGTGTGTTTGCGCGTTGCTGCCTTCCACTGAGCATAGCTTACACATCAAAATCATTCAAAGAGAGAAAAACATGCGGAAGCAATGTAAACGTCAGTAGTGTAGTAGTTGGAGCATCTGCCTAAGCAAAGCACAGTGTGTTTGCACGTCGCTGCCCTCCGCCGAGCATAGCTTACACATCAGATCATTTAAATAGAGAAAAACATGCAGAAGCAACGTAAACATCAATAGTGTAGTAGTTAGAGCATCTGCTTAATGAACAGACATTCACAGTTTGAGTCCAACTATAGCATATATCATTTTTCATGTGGAATGAATGTCGTTTTGCTGTAAAACCGACATAATAGCATGACATGTTTAACTAAATTTCATTCAATCAAAGTGGTACTGTCATAATGAATAAGGCACTAGTAAGCAGGTGTAAGCACAAATAAGCAGCAGTAAACATATATAAGAACCAGTAAGCAAGTCTGAGTGTGCTTGCGCGGGTGTAAGCAGTGCCCAGAATAGGAAATGTATATAAGTATGTACAGATATATAATCTATATATATATATATATGAAGATTGAATGTCGTAACAATAAAGCATACAAAAGGAATGAGAACGGAATCAACAGCAACCCCAGTATTATATAGCTCTGTCAGCGTATGTCATATCAAGCTGGGCAGGAGTGAGCAAAGCACTGCGACTCACACCACAGGCAGGATATTACCAGTGGGAGTAACATTGTTGATCTGCTAAGTCTACTTTACAATCAGAGGGTAGTCCCTGGTGGGACTACCCAAAAACTGATAGGATGATTGGCCATTCAACCATTACACAAGCAAGGGCAGGTATGTTCAAGGACTAAATGCTGGGAGAGCATGATAATACATGGGTTGGGACAATATACGTGTAGGGCCTCTAATGCTCGGGAGAGGGCAATGTGTGGAGGTGTGTCAGGGCAGCGATAGCAACTGGACAATAGATGGTATGTGTGTATGTTGAACTCGGGTGGGGTGGAGGAACTATGGGTATGAAATTATGGATCCTGGCGTGTCAGGGTTGGATGGGCTGGTTCTAGTTGGACCACCTCGTGGAGGTCAGCAAGTTTGTTATAAGTATATATGCATATACACATGCATACATCTATATCTAGAAGTACATTCCCTGTAACACATTCATTCTATTTGCAGACATAAATAACATGAATGTACCCTTACAAACCTCGACAGTAGATAGAATAATAGGTTGTATATAAGAGGGAAGGGACGAAACTGCTAAAATACAGAAGTGTGTACAATGTCCGAAGTCATTGCTGTGCTGAAAAAAATCAAATGTGAGGACTTTCACATATATGGAATCATTCCTGTGATCTGCCTGCTACGGCAACGCCAATTACTAAACCGGTCTTTTTGTAAAAGAATTACGCCAAACTCGTACATAATTAGCTCTCATGTGTAATGTGTGCATTACCACATAGTCATACTTATTCATTTTTTGTAGTGTCATTTTAACGGGAGTAAGGATGCAATGAAATATAGAGTCTAATCTTGAAATAAAGACATGCGTGTCCCATGTGGGACAACCCAAAAATTGCGAATAGTGTCCTTGGTCGCTCATGTCACCAATGTTTGTGGACTAAAAGTTTGGGATTTCTGAGGATACATGGAGTGAGTCAACTGATGGGATGGGTCTACAGGAGTAGGGAGTGGCCAATGTGTAGTGGTGTGGATACACCGCGAATCCAACTGGAGAGTGGATGACTGCAGTGTTAGTGAGGTGTTGGGGTGGGTGTTTGGGGAACTAGGAGTCATGGGTATTTGGGTATATATGCAAATTAAGCAGTACAGCAATAGTGTATTGGTTAGAGTGTCCGCCTAAGGTACAGACATTCCCGTTCCGAATCCCACTGCAGCACATGCCATTTTCCATCGGTAATCTGTATATGAACATATTTAGACATCTGTCTGCTGTATAACCTGCAAAATAACAATTAAAAGTGAACTGGAGCGAAGTGTCAGTGTCATATTGAATAAGGCACTAGTAAGCAGGTTTAAGCATATATAAACACCAGTAAGCGTGTGTAAGTGCGTTTGCGCGGGGGTATGCATTGCTTTACAGACACATATATCTATATAGATATATATATATATGTATATATATATATATTTATATATATATATATCATATACATTTATATCTATCTATATATATATATGTATATATATATATATATATATATATATATATATATATCTATATATATATATATCTACATATATATATATATATATATATATATATATATATATATATATATATATATATATATATATATATATATATATATATATATATATATATATATATATATATATATATATATATATATATATATATATATATATATATATATATATATATATATATATATACATATTTATAAATTAGATATATATATATACATATATATATATATATATATATATATATATATATATATACATATATATATATATATATTTATACATACATATATATATATATATATATATATATATATATATATATATATATATGTGTGTGTGTGTGTGTGTGTGTGTGTGTGTGCGTGCATAGATATACACAGATATACAGCTATGATAGGAAACAGCACACAAGAATGACATATGTTCACAGGCTATGCCAACTGAAGTGAGGGGCCCTAGCAAGAAACATGAAACACGTAGCATGACCTTCCACCCCCCCAGCCAGACATAGGAAACATATACACAAACCCGCAAACAATGTAAATAGTCCACTGCTCCCCAGACAACAGGCAGGATACAACCAGGAGGGGTACACAGTGCACCCGTGAAATCTAATCTTGGAAAACAGACAGGAGCATCCTTTGCGGGATGCCCCAAAAATTGACATAAGACCAAAGGAAGGTGATACGCCGACCATTTTTGTTGGGGTGTGTACATACCCAGAATACAAGGGTGGGAAAACCTGATGACCCATGGGTCGAGACAATGTATAACATGGGTCCTGTGAAGTGGAGAGCGGGCAGTGTGTAGTGGTATGTTCAGACCCGACCAGAACCCAGAGTAAGGATGGGTACTGCAGAGGAGGTGTGGGTGTGGGAACTACGGGTAGCTAGTTATGGGTCTAGGTCTGCAGGTGTTGGCTGATGTGGACCTATATGGACAGCCCCAGGGATGTAAGCAAATGTGTTCATTGGGCAGAGACGTCACCCAGCGAGCAGCCACACCCACTACAAATCCCACTGCAGCAAAGTGTAATCTACATGGCAAGGAATGGAATAACCAGATGTAGATGTATATATTTCGAGGTATATGTATAGCGACATAGAGATATACCTCTCCATCTCCATAGTACAAATGTATACATACAGAGACAGAATACATATACATACCTACATATAGATATATATACATATGCAGTCACCCATAGACCCATATGTTGTTAGATATATATATAGATAGCAATATATAAATATATACATGTATGCATACATATACAGATATATCTGTCTATAGTAATATATATATATATATATATATATATATATATATATATATATATATATATATATCTATATATATATATATATATATATATATATATATATATATATATATATATATATACACATGTGTGTGTGACTGTAAATATACACATGTATATAGCTAGAATATGATACAGCAGTTACGAATTAAATATGTTCACAGGCCGTGCATATGCGGGTGAGGGGTCCAATCAACAAACGTGTAACACGTAGCATCAACCCCCCCTCCCCCAGCTAGACCGGTGAGACATACAGACACACAATAAAAGTAAACACACTACTGCTTCCCTGACCACCAGCAGGATACTACCAGTGGGAGAGACCTGCCAGATCTAATCTTAAAACAAAGATGTCAATGTCCCTTGTGGGACACCCCAAAAATTACTGATTATCAGCAAAAGAAGAACCAGCCTCAGCAAGGCTAGAACACAGGACCTTGCACATCAGTCATAGTAGTAAACCACTACTCCATGATAACAATACAAATAAAGGAGGTATCAGCAAACTAATTCTTACAACAGGGAAACAAATCAAATATGTGAACTGAATCTATGTACAGTGTAATGTTCTATAACCTGCCACAGACCATAAACATGTGAATTGGAGTACTGCAGTAAGCATAGAGTTGAGTTGTCACTGTAATAAGGTTCAGAAGTCCCCAGGACCCCGTACAGTGTATAGACACATGAATGACAGATACCAGACACATATATAGCCTGTAATGAGTAAGACATCATTGACAAAAGTCAAATATAATGCTAGATAACCAATAAGCAATGCTAACCACTGCACAGCCCAACTAAGTAATTGTAAGCAATGTATAGGGAAGCCAATACAATATGCCCACAGGTACACCTCTTTAAGCAGTGCTAACCTGAAGTAAGCATGTGTGCCCATAGCTTAGCCTTTTCAAAACTGGCCAATTACTGAAAAGCATGGGAATCTGGCCCTACTTAAACTGAAGAGGTGGGAATATGGCTCATAACTGGTTGTAGCATCCCCCTGCAGGCAGAATGGAGTAGAAGAAGGCACTCGCTTTAGAGTGCAGCGCTGGGGCATCCAGGAGTACAAATTCATGGTATGGCTCCTGATAAAGCACCTTAACAGGAGACTACTGCAGGGCCAGTACCAGGGGTTGCAGTACAAAATGGAGGCTTGGGACAGTCTTGCCTATGACCTCACTAGTGCCACAGGTATCCCCCGGACTGGTGAGTAGGTCAGGCACCACCATGCAGACCTGAAGCAGCGGAGGGGAGGATGTCCTGGAACAGTGGATCCAGGAAGCAAGGCAGATGCAGAATGCCCCAGAACTAAGTACTCCTTCCACTACATAGTTGATAATTACCTAGCTTGTGTATACTATGGATAGGTATGGTTAAATATCACTGTATTTCCCTGACAGCTGCAGATGAGCATACTGTGAACCAGCAAGCCTATGATGCTAGGCTGCAAAGGATGTGTCGCAAGGCATGTTAGTAAATAGCCTGCACGTACTGTCATAACAAATAAATGTAAGAGCCTGAGATAGTGTTGTACCAGTATACAGAATAGTGTAATATGCTGCGAATAAAGGTGTAATCCCTGCATTGCTTCTCTTTACTCTGCAGTCATATGTTGTTGGACTGTTGCAGTTATTAAATGATACGGTTGTAGTAAACAGTGTTACCCACACTGTGGTATGCAGATACAATGTGTATGAAGTGATGTATAACAATGTCGGAAGTGCAAACAGTTCAGTCATATTGCACAAAATACATTGCAAAGCCTCACAACAATTGCCTGATAGCATAGTGTACAGTGATCTTAACTGTAATGCTTTTGTCACACACAGCAGGGCTTTGGATCCCAGGAGTGCTAATAGGTTGTATGCATAATCATTCCACACAACTGCACACAGTCTGTTAGAATGTTCAGAGAGAAAGCTGTATGCATATTTACACTTAAGACCTGTACAGATTTTGCTAGAATGCTTAAATAGAGAGTGGTATGCATATTCATACCCTTCAGCTGTTCCAATCTGCCCAGTATGTCCTGATAAATGGCCCACATCACCTGCCTTTCGCCCTGTTCCCCTGACAAATTAGTGTGAAGATCCAAGAAATGCAGACAGCTGTTAATGACATATAACTGATAGTCAGACTTGTACACAGTCAGAGAATGTACATGCAAACATACTTGTCATCCCAGCATCTCACCCAAAGTGTATGAGAGCAGTCTCAAAACATGTTGCATTAACACCTGCATCTTGTCAAGCCTGTACATAACACACAGGTCCCGTATGTACTAATCTACAAACATACCATTGTACAATATAATGCCATTGGGTAGTGTAATAATACATGTAAGGGGGAGACCACTGCAGTGACTATGAATGTTGTGAAAACTACAAGGATTTATTAGTTGTTAACTGAAGTCTCTCTCTCTCTCTCACCCCTACCATATGTGCAAACATCACTGTTTTACACAACTCATTTGGTATGTCTACACTCCTACCCTTTGTTGGGGCATATGTTCTATTGGTTTATAAATATTGACATCTGTTTCTGTGCATGTGCCATGTTAAAATACACCCATATTGGTGGCCTGTTGCCATCAATGAAACCTGCATGTGGTTGTAATGGCCACTGTTTACCCATATAAGCATGTGTTCTGCCTGCTCTGCAACTATGTTATATCTGGTACACTGGGTGATGGGAATACCTATGCATGCTGTTATAACTAATCATGAATGCTGTTGACTATTACTAACCCATATCTGCCTTAAACATACTACAACATAGCTCGTATGGGAAGGCCGGTCCCAGTGGACCCACCTGTCCCACCTCAGCTGGCCATGGCACTGGGCACCAGCACATCTGGGGCCCAGCCTGGGACCTCCTAATCCATTGGCCCTGCAGCACCTTCAGGTGGAACCGCCGCATGGGGATGAGGCTTGGCCCCCCGGGACAGGAGCGGACAGGAACCTGTCATCCGTGGTATGGTCTGGGCTGTGGTGCATAGGGAGCTCGACAGGGAGATTCGTGACCACCTATGCCAACTTGAGGGCCGAGTGGCACAACTAGAGGGTGAGCCTGCCCCTCCTACACAGCCCCCAGTACAGTCACCTTCTGGTCTGTGAAGGTGCAGTGGTGACTGCCCATGGGTGGGGACCTCAGTCCCACTGTATCCATTGGTGGGGTCATGGGCTTGCGACTTCCAAACACCCCTCCCCATCCAAGGTGTTTCACCTCCACATGTGCCATATACAGCCCCTGTATGCGTATTGTTTGTCTTGTCTGTCATCCTACCCAACCTATCCTCCCTGCTCATACCTACTCTCCTTCCCCAACATCCCACTCTCACCTAAACATAAAAGAAAAGAAGGGCAATCTGTTCCTGCAAAAAAAGCATGCCCCATACATAGCTGTCCATTTCGCACATGTGTCCACTGGACACATGTAAACATTTCTAATTGGCATCACAACATATTATTTTTGTCCTCATTCCTCTCTCAGGGTTGTGAGTGTCCAAATGTCCTGCCAAATTTATTGCATATGCACAGCCGTTGCTGTAGAAGAAATAGACAGCTATGGACCTTCCCTACACCCTTCCTGCACATCCCTAGCTATTTTCCCTACTGTCTTTCCCTCTTTGTGCCCCTTTTTCACCACTTTCCTATCAACCCTTTTTTCTTTTCTTTTAAAGAAATTAGTGCTGGGGTAAGTGGGAGTAAGCACTTTTAAGCAGCAGTGAGCAGGGTTTCAGCCTGTTTGCGCAGGGGGTAAGCACTGCCTACACAGGTTAAGCAATCAAGAAGGTAACTGAGTGTAAGGAACTGTAAAGAAAAGTAACCACTGCTTACTGTCGTGCAAACCCACGCACACCCACTCACAACTGCTTAAAAGTGCCTTAATCACTCTGTATCCAACGGCCTTGTTCTGCCCAGCAACAAAATAAATGGCCCCTGCAAGTCTTGAAACGAAGACCCTGCACACCACAGGCAATGTGATTTACCACTAAGCCATGGCAGTTATACAAACATTGGATGTTATCACAAACATATCATCCAGCACAGTCATTCAACAGTATAGAAAATGTATTCCATCATGTAGATGTATGTGTGTGTGTTTATATACATATATAGATACATACACACACACACACACATATATATATATATATATATATATATATATATAAATATATATATAAATATATATATCAAGAACATCCCATGTGACAACAAAGCATTAAAAAGGAATGAAGAGGGAAACACCAGCAACTCCTGTATTATGTAGTGGTGTTTTCCTATGCAATATCAAGACTCCCTCAGACAGACATGTGTCATTAATACACACAAACATTTGTACATTGGCCAAATACGTTACTCTGTGCATTTTATTTACATTAACACAACAGTTCCTGCCCAATCATTATGTGAGAACAGTACTCTTGCAAGGTACTGTGTGCGACATCATCATCATGAAAAAGGTAAGTGGGGTAACCATAGAGGGACTGGTAGTGTTGTGTGTACAGTGGGATTATCTGCATCACATGTACCTGGAACCTTTAAGAGTCATGTGCATACCAGGATCATGTGCCTGAGAGACAGGGGTGAGGACAACAGTAGTATGTTGTGATGCAAATTAAAAAGGTTACATGTGTCCAGTGGACATGTGTCTGAAATGGACAGCTATGTATGGAGCAAATGTTGTTCTAGGAACAGATTGGCCTTTTGTTTCTGTAAGGTGAGAGTGGGATGTTGGGGAAGGAGAGTGGGTATGCTCATGGAGGATAGGTTGGGTAGGATGGCAGACAAGACAGCATACAGGGTTGGCATAGGACACATGTGGGGGGATACACCTTGGACTGGGAGGGGCGTTCGGCAGTCACAAGCCCATGAGCCCCCAGATGGAAACAGTGGGACAGAGGTCCCCACCCATGGGCAGCCACCACTGCACCTAAACAGCCGCAAAGGTGGCTGTGCTGGGGGCTGTCTAGGAGGGGCAGGCTCACCCTCTAAATATGACACTCTGCCCTCGAGCTGGTGTATTTGGCCTTGAAATCCCTTATTGAGCCCCCTACGCACCACGTCTGGGACTGTACGATGGCTGACAAGTTCCTGTCTGGACCTGCTCCCAGTGGGGAAAAGCCCCATCCACTGTGGCGGTTCCATCAGAAGGTGGTGCAGAGCCAACAGAGGTGAAGGTCCAAGGCTGGGCCCCAGACATGCTGGTGCCTGGTACCATGGCCAGCTGAAGTGGGACATTAGGTTCCGCCGTGACCTCCAATCCCATACAGCCTATGTTGTTGCAGTTATAACACAGATATGGCTTAGTAATAGTCAACAGCATGCATAGATATGACCATCAACCCAACACAACAGATGACATACATTTACAGAGGGAGCACAACATATGCATATATACTGCATGACATCTGTACAAAGTGTAGAAGACTTGTGACTGCAACTATGAACAGTGGCCCATTATTGGCATGTCACTGTGAAAACCTCAGACAGTGACTGTCATACCAATGTTTCATGTGACATATGTGCAATCAGGGATGCAATGACAGTAACTCTCATCACTATCACCATGTACTGACTGCAATCCTCACACTATGCGTCTGCAGTTCACAGATGTGTGTTCAGTGAGTAACACAAGAAACAAATGGTCCCACACACTGACAAGTCCATAGATGGCCCTACAGTTGGGGGTTCCCTCACAAACAGAGCACTGTCTTGTTAATTTTAAAACATGCAGACTAGCCATTACCACACACAACTTGTTAAACTGGCAGTAGTCTCAATGAAACATAGCTACACTTACATGCTGTAGTCATGTCTGGCACATCACCCTCCGGTCTTTAGGCTATTTTCCACTGTGTATGTTGTTTGAGGAATATCCAGATATCATTTGTGATGCTGTTTACTAAACACCAGATCCAGGTTCCACTCACAGCGACTGTCATGGGCAAACACCAACATGATGTTCCTAGATATTGTACTGTTTCCATGTGATTGGCTATGGGAATGTCACCACAGCTGTTCCACATGCAATCAGCTAGAGGAGGGCTGCAATAGGTGCAGAGGCCATCACCTGATCATGACCATCACTTACAAAACAAAAGTTGCTGCTGAGCAGGTGTACAACTCCACATCCACCAGAGAGTGTGTAGGAGGGACAGACAGAGGCAAAGTACATCAGAGAAGGGCTTGGAGACTAAAACCTAAGCATCGTCTGTCACACATCTACCAGTACAGGGGTTGAAACCCCTGACTGACTAGCCATTACTATTACAAGTGCATGCAGTTACTCCATGTGCCACATAGCTGAGATGTTGGTGTGCTGTAAGAACATATATGTGTGCTGGTGAGCGACATCTGCAACAGAGATATAGTAGACATACATGAGGTGTAGCACACATGGCTGTCCGCATGAACAGATGTCATTGTCAACACAACCACAATCTCTAAAGGACTCAGCCACATTGCCACACTTTGTCAGGCTCACAAATACACTTCCTAACTACTTATTTTGCCACACTGCAGTAATGTACAGGTACTACATGCATAACAGGGGATATCCTGAGTTTCTATGGGCTAGGGCACGTGAACGTGTCTGACATCAGTCAGTATGCCAATGGGAGTTATACTGGGTGTGACTGTGGTTCGGAGCATCATACCCCACACGCAGACACAAGGTGCCAGTACTGACATGCATGTGTGCATTGCTTCATGGGTGTGTAGTGGTTGGCTGTGCAAGATGGCTGTACAAGGATGGGTGAGGGGTAATCCTTGGCATCATGCCACCCGACAGTGGTGTGCAGTGTGGTTCAGGGATGTAGTGTCTGCAATGTCCCACACAGATGGGTATTGTATGAACTGTCCTGTCATCCTGGTTAACATTGTCTATGGCCATTGCTTTGCAATGCATGCCATGTCTGTGTTTGATAGTCCTTGACATGGACATTGCCTGGGATGTGCATGTCCCACAATAATGTACAATGACATATACAAGTGTACCTGGTTTGGCTGGCACATGTTGTGTACACAGACTGTTATCATCAGATATGCCAATACTGGCCTGCTGTGGCAGGACCTGCTAATAGACAGCAGGTTGACCCTGCACCTGCATTGATAGCATGATGCAGGTATTCCCTGGTGTCAGTGGCATCTGTCCATACAGGGCATGTGTGTAAGGCATTGTATGTCCTTTGTGGATCACATTTGATGGCACCACATATGTTGCAGGCATCCAGTGGGGAACATAGTGAAGGCACATTGTCCGCAATTATGTGCCTATTGCACTGTTGGACAGGGTGCCATGCCCTCTGCAGCCCACTGCAATCACACCATGCCTACTATCTGTCATCAATGTGCAGGGTACTAGCAACATAGTGGGATAATCTAGGCAAGTGTGTTTGTATATGACACATGGGTTCAGAATGTATTCCGGGTAATAGTAGATTTGCATACTTTGTTCACCAGGACTTTTGCCAGATGTAGGAGTATGGCTTGCCAACCCAGTCCCTTGGCTGATTGACATCTGTACTCTTCGTGAGGTGAACATTGTGACATACAATATAGGCACCATATAGGAAAACTACAAAAACTGCTCCCCAACATGTCCAGTGGTTAGACACTTACAGCCACCTCTACACAGGCTCGGACTGTCAAGCACACACACACACGCACACACACACACACACACACACACACACACACACACACACACACACACACACACACACACACACACCTGCCATGTCTTGGAATAGAACCCCTGTCTAACTAGTTTATCACACTATAGCTATATGCAGTTACAGCACATGCTACGGAGATTACTGGGTTACAGTAGTCACAGAAGTGTATTCGTAGGTGGGTGACATAAGCAGGATTGCCAAAGAAGGGCATTTCAAGTGTACTGTGAGTTGTACATGTCTGTTACCTGTGTGTACCCGCTGCTTACTGTCAGAAAAACACATTTACACCCACTTACAACTGCTTACAAGTGTCTTATTCAGTCCTAATTGACAGTATCAACAAGCCTTGCAGGTCTTGAACCCTGGACCATGCACACTGAGGTCACTGGACTTATCACTAAACCATCTGGGTTGTATGCATATTTCATGGATTTTATAATGCACATCTTACTACAGGTATTCCACAGTACTGAAAACAAATGGGACAGTCACTTTGTGTACATATGTACAGTACCCTTGAATGTACTGTACTCTGTGAAACAATAAAGACAAGTCTACAGCTGTACAACTGTCATAACTAAATATATGTGTGTATATATATATATATATATATATATATATATATATATATATATATATATATATATATATACATATACACAGACATAGCTATAGCCATATATATATATATATATATATATATATATATATATATATATACGTCTGAAAACCCTTTGTGGCACAGAAGGGTTCCAAAGGAACTGACGTGTACACAAAACAGAGGCATCTCTTGTTTTATAACATTTAAATCTTAATCAGTTCACCAGAGAAGGGATGGTTGTTGTGTATGTCGAGTTTGGGGTGGGGAATGATGGCTAATGTAATCTACCCCGGGGATTGTAAAGTTTGGGTGGGGGAATGATGGGTATGGACTTACACCCTGGTGATCACTTCTGTGTCACTGCTCGACAGTGGCACAGGAAAATAACATACCCAACTGTAGTCGTTCTTGACTGTGTATTCTTTTTCATTCCTTACTATGTAATACTTTCTAGACTCCCATCACCACAGATGGCTACCATGGTGTGCAGCATGTTAAAAGACATTACACATGTGTATGCCTGGCTACAGGGTAGTCACACACACAAGCACACACCCACCTGCCAGTATTGTACATACAGGTCTTGCCTATGTAAAGTTGAATAGTACTGTGGTATGCAGTTGGAGTATGTGCCACAGAACACATGCAATTACACTTACTCTGATTCCACTTCTGAGCTGGGTGACATCACAGGACTGATTACTTGCAGTGGGGAGGAGGGAGGGGGGAAAAGAGAGGTTTAGCAGTTGACAAGGATAAAGGTCACTGCAAAAGGTGGTATCTCTTTGGAATGCAGCAAAACCCACTGTCATGACAGGATGCAGACACAAATACACACACACAACCACACTCAGCCATTTGCTGACACACACACACACACACACACACACACACACACACACACACACACACACACACACACACACACACACACACACATACACACACACACACAAACAGTTGCCAGTGGTGGGATCAGAACTCCTGTCTATCTACAGACCACTATTATACTATGCAGCTATGAGACGCGCCACAGAGATTACACATTCCATGGCAGTCAGAATGCCCTACTAAGATTGAAGACAACAACAGGGATACTGACAGCAAAGATGTACATAGCTGTAAACCTGTGTGTTTAAAGTAGGAGTGCATTACAACCTGTAAGCACAAACAAGACACATCATCTGCAGGTAAGACATAGGTAGGCCTGAGAGGTATAGTTGTAGCACAACATGCCCTGAACTGGAGTATGCCCATCTGTGAAATGGACAACTACTATTACTATACAGGGTTACAGTGGTCATTCTCATACACATAGAATCACAGAACTTTTTTGGATGTATTGACTCCAATTACACAAGGTGACAGTGGGCATGCTCATACACTTAGTAGCACAGGGCCGTTTGGGATGCACTGTGACTACAACTATACAACTACACAAGGTTATACTGGGCATGCTCATACACTTAGAAACAAAGGACTTGTTTGGATGCACTGACTCAAATTACACAATGTGTCAGTGGGTACGCTCATACACTTAGTAGCACAGGGCTGTTTAGGATGCACTCTGATTCTAACCACAGAAGGCCACATGTGTGCATGCTCATACACTTACATGTACAGAACACATTGTAATGGACTCCTATTGGAAACAAACATATTTACAGCTATGTACATCTTACCCATCAGTATATATGCACATCATACTGGTTTACTACCAGATACCTGTATGTGGCCCGTAAATGATATATCTGTGTCTGTACTGTGTGATAAACATGCATACATGTACATGAAGTACTGACATATATATGTTAAATATACACAATCATGCATGTGTGGACGTGACAGATGATAAGTTAACTGGGATACACAGGCAGATGCTACCTACAGCATGTGTCACGCACCTTGCTGCATTGAAAGGCATACATTGATAGCAGGTTGTGGACAGTGGCATTATTCTTGGAACAGTGGCATGTGCAAGCATAATGTGTGAGCCCCATTGTGTAATGGTACTGAGGTGCAGATGTCAAGATGACCTCTCCTGGCTATGTTAGTAGCTGTCATTATTAGCAGAACTGCTACACTAAGTATATCTTACATTGGTCATATACACAATGTCTGCTGCTGTCCGTCACCTTAGATGTGGCATTTGCTACCAAGCACATTACTGCCACTTGCAGTGATGTCATGGTATGAGTGGCAACTGCTAGACCAAAACAATGAGCCAATATCCTGCTGTTATTATGAGGTTGCCCAGTGTCTGTCATTCCAGGCTGTCATGACTGAATGACAAACCTTCGACACATAGCACATGCATCCATGTTTCAAGTGAGTGTGGATAATATCTAGGTCACATTTACCCATACAGTCACATTGCAAGGCAAATGTCCTACACACAGAAGTAACACCCTGACACCTACAAGACAATTGCATTGGATGCTTATGCTAACCAGTGCTAGATGTGTGGCTTTCGTAATCCATTTGCTCAATGTAAAACCTACAATGGAGAATACTGACATCTGTGCAGTGAGGAACCCCTGTCTGAAGGCTCTGTAGTGCACAATTGCACTACCACCATACAACTCAGATCCAGACATGTGGGCCATAACACTGGTACGGACCATTCCAGGTGGTGGTGTCCACATATTTATAAAGGCTACTCACATGTAAAGACCACTACTCTGACATAACTCATCACAGATGAGTCAGATACAGGTGACAGTGGCAAACACTGCATTCTAGGTTGTATCCTCATATACATCCACCACCTTGTCCCCAGGCTACCAACACACATCCAAATGTGGTATGATATAGTATGGCAGACCACCAGATAACCTTCGATTGGTGGACTGTACCTAGGCCTACATCAACTGTGCAAAGTACCCATGTACAGACACAGCTGCATAATGTGTTATGCAATGCAATAAAAACACTGTTTCTAACCAGGTCAGTTGTACACATACCAACGTCCCGCAGATGTTGTCAGCATTAACACAGTCGACTGTTGCTGTACACCAGTAAACAATGCCCTCATGGTTCTATATGACCTAACTGTACCTGCCCTGGATATGGACATCCCACACTCATACAACATAAATGACATTACCATAGCTTTCGTTATCCTTTCTACATACAGGTGGCTACATTCATTACACACATGCACATGGCAGATAGCATGCTAACAGTACATAAGGTTTGATATCTTTGTTAACAGAGGTAATATTCCCTCTCTACTAGTCACCCATGACACCTATTATATCATACAACAACCCATGTGGCATGTATGTCATTAGACATGTCCACCTAATGCAATGCCTACAAACATACCCAAATAACAGGATCATAGGACCTACACAAGGCCTGTATTGACAGACTCAGAAAAATCCAGCTCTGCTCTGTATGTTCCTGCGTAGTCACAGGTGATATGTCATGACATGTACAGCCATGTGTGCCCACAGCTTCTACATATAACCCATATCAACAATTGCAAGCCATGCATGCTGTGTGCTGTCTGGACATTAGCCTTAGCACCACAATAGCCAGTATGTACTGGGGTGAGATGTTTACAAGTCACAGACCTCACACATGCTTGAATGAGTGTACTGCCTACCTCTAACAGATCACATTGCTGGCACTCTTCCAGTAAGCATAAGGTGTGTGTGGCAAATATGATGTGCCCACTGTTGACCATTACAGTGTCCTGGCTTCACCATGGAACTGTCAAGTAAAAGTTTGTAGGAGCATGACATGAAATAATGCTGTATTGCACCATTTGTGTTAGTAGCTTATGCCCCATACCTGCAACACAATGCATGCACTATGCACCGTTGCACCGCACTGCCATGGTGTGTGCAACATTCACCATGTGTTAACAGACCATCGCTGACTTTTGTATATCTGCCACTGATGCTTTGTGTTGGCCACTGCCCCTATGTGTGAGGACATGAGCAGAAGGGTATGTCAACTGAATACTATGTTTGCCTGAGCCCTAGCTTGCATATCTCCCCCAAAGCAGTGCATGTCTGTTCAACATTATTCCGCCCACTCCTGAGCTGAGTCTACAAAAAATTGTGCATGTGGCTGTACACACATATTTGCCATGGCTGTCCCTACTTTACAATGGTGCCAAAGACCAGCACAGGTTTACAGTACACCAGCCTGATGTGTGGTGTATGACCTTGCCAATCACATGTAGTATGGCATGTCTTCTACTGACATGTTGAATGACATGCATACATGTGTAACACAATGGTGTCCTTTCCAATCTACAGTACAGTAATGGTGTCCCAATGCAGGGACATGTTATACTAACATGGGCCTTCAGCTGACGCAGTGTTGTCTATCCACCCTACAAATATGCAGTGACATACTGCACATTGAGCTGATGTGCTTAACCATTGCAGAGCATCATGTGGCTTCACTATTGCTATACAGTGTGAGTTACTGACACAGTTCATAGCCATGAGTGTGTTCACATATAATACATATCTAATGTGGAATGTGACCCACGTCACTGAGGTGTATACACACTAAACCCTAATGTGGAATGTGTGACACAGGTCACAGAAGGGTATACAGATGACACCCCTGCACATCTGCAACCATATTACTGATGCCTGGCAACTATGCCCACACATGGCTAACTTAGCAGTACTCTATGTCCCACATGCCATCTGTGTACTTCACACACATGAGGAGCAGGCATGACAGTGATGCCTGACACCAGCAAGGTGAATGTACTGTATCTGTGGCCTGATGTGGTTGTATTTGTATGTTGTGCAACACATGTATGTATTTGGATACTGTATAGGTGAATGTTTTCATGTTGTGACACACTCAAGATGTTCAAGACATGTTATGTGATGGTTTCATGTTATGCCTACACAAGCTATGCACAGGCCTGTATGATGTTTAGTGTTTCACATCTGCAATATCACCATTACACAAAGGCCATAGTTGTATTGTGTCAAGCCAATGTACAACAGGGTGTACACAGATGTACATCACTTCTACTGTGCATGTTGCTTCATGTCTCTGGCCATCCTCCGTGGCCATGTGTACACACATTCTGTCCAATGGTTGCGATGGCCATCTATTTCACATGTCAGTGTTATCCCATATGACATACACCCATAGTTATCATATGCTCCACTGAGGACAGGGCTATGCAGACAAAGGGTGGTATGTATGGGATGTGAGATATCATGTTTTGCAGGATAGTTGAGCAGTGTTGCAGTCAGCCCCCTACATGTCATGGGCATGTCAAATAGCACATGACATTATGTGACATTCATAGCAATGGTATAATCCACAAGGGTGTATCCTGTGGGCTGATTATACTCCAGCTCCAACACATTTAGAGTGTGTGCACACATATGCTCTCTGTACAGTACTGTTTGTATTCCCAACATGTGTAATGCTGATCTGTAGTACCTGTCCCTACAGTGAACCACACCTCCACCATTGTATTCACAGTTGTCCACACATCTGGCAATGACAGTTTGGAAGGTTTAGTGTAGGTGTTTCATACAGTCTTCAATTGTTTCACATGGGTAATCACTGTGATGCATTGCAGGTCTGACCAGTATCTATTAACAGGATCACCATACAGTATGTGTACATGTGTTCTGGCAGATAGCATGCAATTTATATGATCGGTGCATTATCAAGCCTGGTAAATAATAACAATCTCACCTGACACAGGCTGCTGTCACTGCAAAATGCCAGAGGTACATAAACAGGAGTGTCACAGCAGTAAGATCATTATCCACACCTGTGTGATAGCTACAGGGTGCAATGTCCATGTTAGCACATAAGCCAGTACAATACACTATACTATGGAGTATGCACATCTGTGCATACATAGAGTAGCAGACTATAGTATGTGGCATGTGTGCATACATGCCTTGCATATGATGTTACATTACATATTGTACAGTAACACATGTAACTATGTGAAATATAGTTGTGTTATATGTGCAGTACTAACTTACCAGGCAACTCCAGGCTCGGTGTTTGAGAGACACCCACCTCCACAATACCAGCTAAAGCTTGTGGATGGAGGTCTGCAGGTGTCCCCAGGTTGGCCAGTAGCTCCTCGGTACGTGTGAGTGGGGGCTGGATAAGTGGCCCCCCACCTGTTGCACCTTGTTCTCTGGTGATTGCATTAGCACACTGTTTTGCCCATCTTATGAGGTCGGTGCAGTGTTGACGCACCTGCTGATAGGTGCGATTTTGACTGCCAACATCATTTACCCTCCTAAGGAGTTCCTCCCACAGGGCATCCCACTGCTGTGCATGCTGTGGCACATGGCTGAAGAGTGTTAAATGGTTGTCAAGGAGGTATGGGATGAGGACCTCATCCTCCAAGCAGGTGTATGCTGGCAGCCTGCCATGTGGCATACCTGGAAGACATAATGATGGAGACAGGTCACAGTAACTCACAGAGAAGTACAGAAGTACAGCTGAACATACATGTGTATCACATTTATTAAGATTACAAATAAGCCTTTGCAAATCTACATGACACTAACACCACTGACATGATTAAGTCACGACACTGGTGATGTGATGTTATCACTATATATATGTGTGTGTGTCATGTGATGACATTGCTCATACTCCATGTGGGTGTTGTCTTGACATGGGCATGTCTGTTTGCCTGTACTGGTGTCTTTACCTATCAGCGCATGTCTGGATGTGTTCACATTAATGCAATAGACCTTAATGCTGTGTATATGTTACATATATAGTCATACACAGCCTTTAGGGACATGACCTGTGACCCTGTAGACTTGCTCACAGAATGTTTTACATGTATGTGTTTTGCCATATACATCTACATGGCAATGTGCAGCTGTGTAGCATCCTGCCATGTATTGCCTCTGTTGCACATGTGAGACACATGGGACAATAGCTAGCCTGATGGTATTTGCAGGGTTGGATATCAACTATAGCATGTATGGTCATAGTGAACTAGTAGGCTATATGCCCTGGGCCATTTATGAGCCTAGGCAGAAAGGTTACCTAGCTGTAGCCAACAGACAGGTAAGTTTCAGTGGCCAGTTCAAGCAGTGCCACAGAACTGATCCACAGGGTTACTGATACATTTGGCATGCGGTCATCCCACCATGTCACAGAGAGGGGAGATGTGCAGCTTCGCTGGACAGGGATGCATAGTATGGCAAGAGTATGTAAAGTGTATGGGACAGAGATCTGTCAGGCATGTTGTGATCCTTGTACTAGAATGGTGGATGTCCATGAAGTATGTGTTTATTTGGAATTAGGATGTGTTAAGTGTAGCATGTCCAACATCTCTGGGTTGGACATGGCTTTATTCAGGGTAGGCTGCATGCTACATAGTCCAGCTAGGGATTGGGAAGGGAAGTGTAGGCCATCTACACATGGGCAATAACCTTTAAAGGAAATATGTTATCTATTATGGGTCACATGAGTGTTGAGTATGGCTGAACAATTATCTCTATATTCATGGATGGCACCCTGTCATGATTAGGGGTGCCACATACTACTACCTGACTGGTGTGATGAAGTAACTATCAAAGGAAAGACTACTGTCCAGCTGCATCCCATCCACACACAGTTGCCATTACATTGACCGCTGCCTAGGTGGTATTTCATGGGTACAGGGTTTTTAACATAGGGGATGACAATGCAATACTTAGCTGTCAGATTGTGGCCATATGTCACACACCACACATCTGACACACAAAGGCCCTTCTGTATGTTGAACGCAGCACACATTGAGTTAACTATTGCTCCTAGTTCATAGTAATTTGCAAACATTAATAGGCAAATGCCTTCTGTGTTAGTTTGTGTGGTATAGATAACAAAGAGGAGGAGTACGAGGAATGAACCCTGTATTAGTGTGGCTGGCACTGGTTTGATGTGTGTGTATTAGTCAGACATCTTCTGTAGTGTTGGTTCTGCCAGCAGTCCAGTTGCCAACCACTCCTGTGACATAGGAATATACACATGAGTGTAGCTGGAACACAGTATGGGTGATGGTGTCCTAAGACCTGGCAAGGTCATGATATGCTGTATGAATCAACCTTACTGTCATCTACATCTGTACTGAGTACATCAAATTAGTTGATCACGGTTCATGGCCTTACAGACCAGACTCAGCAGGGTAGTAGTGCACTATTTCCCATTATCAATGGTGTCTCCCCCTTTGTGGGGTGTGATAACTGTTGCTGTGCACCATTCAGTGTGTACACAGCCTGACATGGAGCTATGATTGAACATGATGTGTATGTGGAGAGCAGATTGTTCTTACATTTGTGTAGGATACACCCTGGGATGTTGACAGGTCCCATGAAAGCTGTATGTATGGTTTTAGAGAGTGCAGCTTGTACCTGCATAGTTGTTATTACAGGGGCTCTCTAGTGTACATGGATATATGACTATGTGCACCTATTGGGGTGGGGGGTGGGAGTGGTTTTAGGTTCTCCAAGACCCTATCTGGATGAACAGGTGCTATTTCTGTAGGTGCAATACTTCCCATGCCATAGTGCTGTGCAGCACGGCAGGTCTTGTCGTTGCCATTATGATTAATGACACAGCTATAGAATGCTCTGCGGTTGGCCTCATAATATGTGGCTGATTATTTTCACAGTAGCTTTGTGTGGTTTTATATGGTGTATCTGCATCTTACTGAGGCTGACCAGGAATCACCTACACTCATGTGTGTTCACTCTTGCAACAGTTTCTATGTTCTGTGATACAGTTTAAAGCATGGTGCCAGCAGTTTACCTTCTTGTTTGTGTTTGGTTGAATCTTGGTTCTGTTTCAATGGCACAATCACTGCACGTATGTGACTGCTTAAGGTTCATTTTTATAGGATTCAGCATTTGCACATACATTATCCATCTGCATGGGTGCCATGACAGTCACCATTTTGCTCTTAGGAAGCATAACATTGGCTTTGGAGACTAACTATGCGTAGCATACTGTTAGCCCTGTTTGTGTGACTGTTGTGATCCAGGTCATTGGGGTTGATGGAATCCCACATGCATTGAGCACAGGTGTTGGTACATGAGGAGTCTTCCCAGTTGATAATGGAATAGTTGAGAGTAGCCATTATTATGGTTTTCTGTCTCAAACCTAATCTTTCCCATTACAGCACATTATGACAGTTGGGAAATCTGTGGCATGGTGGGTGATCTGTCGCAAGGTGCAATTTGAATTCCACTTTGGCACATAGGTAGTTGCTCAGCATAATGCATCTGAAGTTATGCAAGTGCAACTAGCATGGGGGTGTACATATCCTTCAGGAATATAGACACACCTGCGGTCCATGTGTTCCAATACAGGATAATGGGCAAGAGGTGAGGTATGTGTTATAACATGGTCATGCAATTGTGCTCTCTGGAGCATTGAAACATGTCTCAGCCACTGTACAGATATGTTCCCCATGTTAGGGATTAACATATGTAAGTCCATATAGTGTTTCTGACATGTATCATTGAGTAGCGAGACCCACTGTTTATTGCTTGAATGTCCCTGTAACAGCTGTAGACCTTCACTTGAACTGTTCATGATGAAGGCAATATAGGGGAAGCATGAGCCCTAGCCAGTATCCAGATTCCCAGGGATGAAAGGTGCAGGCCCTGTCTGACAAAGCATCATGGTCTGTCAACCATGTTATCCCAGGCAGACAGATACTGGATACCATTTGACTTGCACCACTACATTAGACAATTGTGGAATACAATCCTTTTGTCCCTGTACTGCAGTATCATTTTGGCCAATGGCAGAATGCTACCCAGGCCTTGGGACATACCTGCATGGGCTACAAGACCTGACATTTCCTACATGTGTTTCTATGCAGTCCAGGCTACTGCATCATAGGTCCTGCACAACAACATGGAATATGCCAGAGCCATGTGTATAGTTCAAAAGGTGGTCTGAGTGTATGGGTATGTGGCTAATCATGGCAGACAGGCAGCTGACAATATGTATGCCCTTGTATAGGTCGGTGTGTAACATAGTGCTAGAGTTTACATTCACAAATGAGTACTGTTGGGCATGTTTCTGGCCACGTGTTTTGAGGTGTGACACAATTATACAAATTATGTCATGCAGTTTGTGTATTTCGTTGTCTGTCTATTCCAGCTTGGGAGGTCACTTGTTTACTTAGAAGCGTCTGTGAATGTGTGTGATTTCTGGTAGTGTGCGTAGGTGTCCTTACTGTGTTCTGGTAAGGGTATATGTGGGTTGTGATGATGAGATGCATGTGTTAACCTACACCTCATGACTGTCCAGTCCAGTCATGGCTGTAGACTGGACTGTCTTCCAGCTTACCCCTGTAGCTGCATCCCAGACAATGTGTGGAGTGTGGTGTTTGGTGGGTTTGGCAGTGTACATGACATAGAGATTACATTCCCCCAGGATGGCCACATACACAAAGCTGACATTAGGAAACAGCAGTAGCTGACTAGTGAACATGCCTCTATGAGCATTCAGTAGTACAAGTACCAAGTACTGTATTTAGTTTACTTATTGCTTATGAATATGTTTTAGACAGTGATGCTGACATGTAAATATTTGTGTTATGGACGTGAAAACACTGGCTATTACAGAATCATTGTAGCTACCTTTAGCAGCAATCCTCCTCTGAGGAGCATATCACATCCTGATAGTTCATTACAGATGATGTAAGTGTCTACAGGTCTGTTTCCTTTTCTAGGTATATACTCACATATCCACTAGGACCATGAGCTCTGTTGGGCACAGACACCCACTCCCCAAACAGAGTCATGTATCAATAGACTCTGACACCACTATCAACATGATCAGGATATAATCAGATAGTGTAAACCATCACCTGTGAAGCGGCTATTATACATGGGCAGCTGTCTCCTGCATCTTACACTCCTACTGCAGATGTTACACTGGAGTTAAAGATGATATGCAACCTGTTTCATTACCAGTACTGTGCACTACCTTACATACATTATGTGCAAACGGCTGTTAGGTTGACAATGAGAGGTTAGGCTACTCAAACTCGGTAGTTCAACCAGTGTGTCATTACTCTCAATAGCCACTCTATGTAGGTGTGCACATAGCCTTTTGGCCCAGCCCTGTAACAAAAGTCACTACACATTTGCATAACATGTACACATGCACAGCTGTTATTGCTTGCAAATGATACTAGAGAGGTCCAGCCCTGTAACAAGGGTCACTACACATTTGCATAACATGTACACATGCACAGCTGTTATTGCTTGCAAACGTTACTAGAGAGTTGGATATTACATGTGTTATGTGCACGGATAGTTACCTAGCTTTTCCAATTATCTTTGCTATCATGCTGATAAAACTCTCAGATGAATATAAGTGATATGTATCCTGTCATTGAGTATTGTAATTGTCAATAGCATTTCTGTAATGTTATGCAAACAGTAGTTATGTAGAATGGAATACAGATTTGCCTAAAATACTGTACATTACACAGTTATTGGCACAATATCCCGCAATGCAAACCATATTTGCACAGTAAGCCCACCTTTGACATGTTCATCTTACTTATATACCCATACATATGCCTACTGTTACAATATATCAACATATACTATCCCCTGTTATAGCACATACTTGCTGGACCAACCCTAACACTGACAGTGGCTGGAAGCGAATTGGTGAGTTCCAAGCCCATATCATCCCTTGTGGTGTATGAGGAGTTTGCCTTGTGACCTACAGTAGTACACACATAGAATACTACAAGCATTACTACTGCTCAACAATACATCGCTACAAGATAGCTATTTCCACTATATGCATTGATTACACTGCAATTCTTACAGAACAGGTACTGCATACACAGACATACATGTTATACATACCTTCTTAGTAATTGGAGGTGTTATTGACTAGTATAATACTCATTTTCGGTTTGTCTTTCAGTGTTTTGTACTGTTCTACAGGTAGATACAGATGGTTTGAATGTGTGACAAGGCAACCTTTTATAGTTACAGATCAGTAACATGTGCTATCTCGATAACGAATTGGTGTTCCTAAGTAGCTAATTACATGCACATCAGCTGTGCTGCTACTGCCTTAGCCAATACCATGGCAACAGTAGAGTATAACTGAGTACTCCACTTGGGCGTTGTCCCTTTGCCTTACTTGTGAAGAATACAGCCAGGAAGTGTTGTTTGAAATCTATTGCAACAGCTGTATGGAGACGAACAGTAATATATTGTGTGTGATGCCTAGTGGATTTGTTCTAAATGTGAGTACTGCTGTTATATTTCTGAACATAGCTACTTGTGCTGGTTCGTTTGTACCTAATACTTCTGCATATGTTTCAGTCTGGCCAGGATGTTTGACCAGCTCAGTGCTCCATAGCTATGCATATAATGCTAGGAGGTTTACAGTGTGCTTACCAGACATATTTAGTTTAGTGTTAATGTGTATCATACTGGTCTGATAATCAGTACTTGGTAACACTTCCTGGTGTACGAACCTTTCAACCCTCAGAAATGGGATTGGTTCATACAAACCCTGTAACATCAGCAGCTGTTCAATTGTATAACAGCAACTATTTCACATAGAGCCATGTTAGTCTGTCTGTGTCCAGATATGTTAATGTTTCAGCAGATGTTGTACAGTAGTTGAATAATTGGATATGGTATGACAGTATGTATTGATGTAATTATTTTGGGTGTAGGGGAGATGTTAGTGGGTGTACATAGCAGATGCAGGTGTGTAGGAACCCCTTTTATACAACTTCAATATGTGTGTGGGTGTTCTTTCCCTATGTGAACACCTATCCCTTAGTGGACTAATACTGTGGTAATTGCAGGCTGATTCATTAAGGCACTGTTAAATGCTTCCTGTATAGCATGCATTTACTGTTAGTCCTTGAATCCTTTTGGCAATACATCGGAATGTAATAAAGTTTTGCTAAATGAAAGCTGTCTGTGTATTTCTGTCATGAATATTTGCAGTCATTGTAGTTGTGTTGGTGACTGTGTCCATAGAACATATTTGAAATAGTGTATTGGCATATACTCTTCATATGTTATGTTCATATTGTTTGGGGGGGGGGGGGCGGAATGTGTGATTGCTATGGTCCATGTTATACTCAGATATGAACACTTCGGATGCTGTTTACACACATGTATATATGTGTGTATACACACACACACACACACACACACATATATATATATATATATATAAATTATATATGTGTATATGTATATAGATATAATATATAATATATATTATTGCATACGTTTATCTGTACCTCCATAGATGTGTAGATGTTTTAAACCTATCTATATATCTACATATATATGTAGACCTGTATATATCGACATGTATCTCTCTCTCTCTCTTTATATATATATATATATATATATATATATATATATATATATATATATCTATAGATATATGAGCATACACCTTTCATTGGGTACATGGCGGGTTGTCCTATTTCAACACATTCCTCCCTTTTGTGTTTTAACCTGTCTGCATACACAGCTGGCATAGGTACATCTCAGGAAGCTTAGTAGTAGGTTACTCTGAGGATGGAGTACATGGTTGTGGGTTCTAATCATGGAAGGTGTTATTATTTTACCTCTCAGAGTAGGCACTGGTAGGGAAAGTGTGAATAACGCACATTTAAGCGGTTGTAAGCAGGTTTGCCCATGGTCTGCACGACGTTAAGCAAAGGTTAAACCTGTGAAGAGCTTCTCCATTTAACTGTGTTTAAGCGATGTCACTTACAACTGCTTAAAAGTGCTTTAATCCACCTGCATCCAACAGCCCTTATTCTGGCCCTCAGAATAACTTAACAGCCCTTGCAGGTCTTGAACCCGGGACCATAAACAACACATTCACTGACTTTACCATTAAGGCATCTGAGATATGTACAAATGTTATGGTGTTTAGAATATACATTTTACTACAGGCATTCCTCACTACTGAAAACAAATGTGACAGTCAGTTGGTGTACATATGTTTGATACATGTTAATGTTCATATGTTTGTAAAATTAGGTGTTGCAATGTGACATGACAGGGTGTATTATGAATGAGAAAGGTTCTTGTTTTGTGTCCTTTTTATATTGTCCCCATACTCCATGTATACCCCTCCAGTTCACTTATTGAACATCCGACCCAGGCTCTTCTTGATGCATGATTTCATTACCCATAATTCCTCTCCCACCCCAATCTTCACATACACAACAACCATCCCTTCCATGGTGAATTAGATTAATATTAATAGTTATAATACCAGAGCTGCATGTGTTTTGTGTACACTTCAATTCCTTTGGATTGCTTCTGTGTCACAAAGTGTGTTCATGGATGTTTTTATATATATATATATATATATATATATATATATATATATATATATATATATATATATAGCTATTGATGTAACTATATATATATATATATATATATATATATATATCTTTATATTTTTATCTATGTGCAGACATCACTGATATATATATATATATATATATATATATATATATATATATATATATATATATATATATATATATATATATATATATATATATATATATATATATATATATATATATTGTACTAATTTATAAATATATAGACTTGTATGTGTTGGTTCAGAAACTACAGTACATTACAATGTACTGTACATATGTACACAAAGTGACTGTCCCATATGTGGTCATTACAGTGGAATGCATACGGTATAAGGTGTTGTCTAAAGACTGTGAAACACGTATACACCTCCGATGGCTTAGTGGTAAGTCCCATGACTATAGTGTTCATGGTCCAGGGTTCCACACTTGCGATGCTTTAAAAGTGTTTTTACTCCAGAATAAGGCTCATTTAAGCAGTTGTAAGCATGTCTAAAAGTGTTTGTGTGACATTATATCAGCGGTTAAACGCAGTTAAACTTTGTAACATATAACCTGTGCTTGCAAACACGCCACATCCGCCAACTACTCAGGATATATACATTTCAGTGAAGTAACATTTCACTATGTGCTCACATAACATTACATTCTCTGTTGACTTTAATCTCCAGCACACATGGGTTTACATGGGTGTTTCGAATGCTTATTATACAGACAAGTACTACCTGTATATGCAAGCTGTGGTTAAGGTATACTTTTTAACATGATAAACATCCCTGACTTTATTGGGATTGGGATTTCGAATGCACAGATACTATGCAGATGCTGTAAGCATTACACTATTGACATTAATGCTGCTTCCGCCTATTTCCTATTTAGATGATTTCTATGTGTAAGCTAGGCTAAGCAAAAGGTGGAGGCCCACAAACCCACTGAGCTTCACTTACTCTTGAAATAACAACATATAACAAATGTAATGTGAGACAATAAATTACATTCCTAATTACATTAGGCGTAGCCCCTCACTGACACACTTCAAGGGAAACTTTGTTGTGTGAATGGGAAACAGAATATACACCCCTAGGATCATGTGTCTCAGAACCATACAGCCAGGGGGTGGGGGAGCCCATCCAGTTTGATAGCTGCAAGACCTGTTGGGGAAACTGAATGGTGTTGAATTGTCACATTAACATGCCCTCTTTAGATAAGTAAGTGTCCCTATCACCCTCCACTACTCCAGTCTTCAACACCTTCCGGCAACTCTGCCTGGAATTGCTTCATTGGCTATGCTTGACAGAGGTTCAGTTGCTTCATCAATAGTGCAGAGAAAGCCAACACACTGTACCTATGCTTCTAATTTACCTTGGGCAGATAAGTAGTAGGCTATCTGTGAACCTCTAAAGTGCAGGCCATCACAGCCATAATATGTAAATAAACAGACTTTCAGATTACAATATATAGTGAGAAATCACCATGTAGTCAGGAAACAGTTAAGTACAGAAAGAACATGCAGAACACTGATACTTAATCACTCCAAAAGCCTATTTTGAAAGCTAGAAGACTTGTATAAGTTTAAGGCTTTCTATTGCTTACCAATAGGTTACCTACATGAGAGATGAGAAACAAGCACAGATGGGAAACACGCATGCAACAATACCATACTGGCTTATGTGTCAGCCTTAGGCTTTAGAACACTGGCCAAGGCTATAGGCGCCTCCATGGTGCCTTTTTTAGGAGAGTCTCAAAGGTGAATACCAGCTCCGTAAACAGCACAATAGCAGAATCAATGAAGATTATGCTACTCAACACCAGGGGGTGTGATCACAACATGCATGCACTCACAGCACTCCTCAGGATGGACAATGTCAACATCTGTGCAGTAACTGAGACCTGTCTTAAGGTTCCTGAGAGCTCACCAGCACTACCAGACTACAACCCATACCACACATTTTGGCCACAGAACATGGACTGACACAGACATGTAGAGGGTGTATCCATATTCATCAGGTATACCTACACCTCCAGGTTAGTGGGGCAGCATGATACCTCTGAGATCATGTGCAGCTAACATCAGCCACAACTGCAATGTAAACTGTGGCCTGCTACAGATCACCCTCCATGACCCAGGACCACCACTCCACCTACCTGGAGACATGACAGCCCTACCGCACAACCTGGCATTGGTCGATGTCAACTACCCTACCATTAACTGGGAAACTTACTCAAGTACTCACTTCCAGGCCCAGCGCTTCCTGGAATTTATCACCTCATATGCACTGTATCAGGTGGTAACCTCCCTAATGAGGAGTGGAAACTTACTAGAAGTGGTCATCACCAACATGGGCAACAGGTGCACCACAGTGGAGGTTAACCAGTCACTGGTTAGATCTGACCATGAACTATTTACTGTTTCCACACCCAAACATCTCCCCCATCCATGGAAACCACAGTGTATACCTTTCCTACAGCTAAATTTACTCTACTAGAGACAGGGGTGGGGGGTTTCGCAGCCCCCATGCTAAGGGGAAACACTGCTCAAGATACAGACAGATTTACAAATGCAATCTATAAGCACCTCATGGATGTATGGATCGTGCCATCACTGGTAAACCAAGACTCACTCCTCCTAGACAAGGATACCAGTTTGGTGGACCCCTGCAATAAACAGGCTATACTACAGAAGTAGGACAGTGTTCCAGACAAACAGCAAATCCCACGAAGGGCAGACATGCATGACCACAATTAGTATGATATGTAGGTCCCTCATGAAATCATCCAAGGCTAACATCAACCTCAAAATATGCAAGGATTCGAAAGATAACCACAAAGCCTTCTTTGGCTATGTCAAGGATCTAAGTGGTGACATAAAGATTTGTACTGTGCCAGTGAAATATACCACAAAATATGCTGACCCTACTGATATCGCCAACATCCTTGAAGAAACATTCAGTGCGTACTTCACCCTCTAAAGAGCCCACAACTCTACCCAAAAGGTACAGTATCCCACACATCAGAGACACACAGGTGGAAATGGCCATCTCTAACAGCAGAACACAGCATCAGTGGAGGCAGATTTTGTCCCAGACTGCATCTTGCAAACAGTACAAGACAACCTGACCCCCCACCTAATTAAACTTTTCAACCTCAGCCTCTCCACAGGCTACATGCCCATACAATGTCGCGTGGCAACAGTTATTCCAATCCATCAAGGTGGAATCACAACTGACCATGGTAACTGCCACCCCATAAGCCTGACTAGTCTGGTCTGCAATGGTATGAAGTGCATCCTCATGGCACTCATTAACAAAGACATTGGTAACCTCCAAACACGTGACCCAACCCAGGTCAGCTTGGTTGAGTACAGTTTATGCCTACTGAACCTGTTTGATGTCTTACATACAGTCACCAAGACATTAGATGAGGGGAGATGTGGTTCACACATACTACCTGGACCTCGCCAAGGTTTTTGACACCATGCCCCACTCAGGTATTATTGATAAACACACCAGCCTGTACATACACCCATACATCACAGGTTGGGTTGCCAACAGGCTTACACACAGAACTCACATGGTACGACTAGCGGTCTCCAGGTCCAGCTCTTCACCAATCACGACTGGTGTCCCACAGGACTCAGTCTTGGGAGCCCTACTGTTTGGCATATACTTCTCAGAGGTACAGGCAAACACAGGTGGACTATGGCAGACCATGCTTGGCAATGACTGCACTGCAAACTGGGAGCCATGTTTGATAGTCCAGCTGACACAGACATTCCTCAAGCAGCCACACAGAGACCGACACAGGGTGTCAAAGTCATGGCCTCCAGCTAAGTACCCCTAACTACATGGTCATTCCATTGTGGAATATTAAGCAACCATATATTAACACATAAGTGGCAGCCACTTTAATACAGATGACGTAATGGGGTATCTGGGGACTAAGGTAGATAGTGATCTCTCCTTTGACAATCATATCTCCAAAGTAGTAAGGACATCCTTCTATGTAGGTCATCTGATTACTAAAGGGTTCCCATCTAGACATACTGGGGTTATAGTGCCCCTTTACTCATCACTCATCAGTCCCATAATAGGGTATAATAACCCATTTAGGATGTACCTCAGAAGACACTTCCAACAGCTGGAAGGTCCACGAATGTACCTTGCCAAGGGGTTTACTGGCTTCAAACATATGCCCTATGCAGACAGATTGAATAAACTCCTGCTTTACTCAATGGCATCTCATTTACTCAGAGATGATCTCTTCTGGCCAACACAGCCATGTTGAACTCAGGCTTAATGGATATGCTCCACCTATGGGAATCCATGTCACAGTGAGCCACACACTGTAGTGAGCTGAACCTTGCCACAACTATAACTGGAAGATGCTGGAGGGATGGATTCCTGTCACAGACACTCCCCATACTTTGGAACAACATCCCTAACTACATTATACAGAGCTCCTCACTAACACTCTTTAAGAGAAACCTTGAAGAGTGGATGAGGAACAGTAGATACACCCCAGGAATCCCGCCATTGGCTCTGCTCCACAGAGGGACAGTTAATGAATCAATGGAGTGGCAAAAGCTGACACATTTGGGCTAGGCTTTTGAATGGCCTCTTGCAGTTGGCCAAGTACCTACCTATGAACCTATACATACAGTATCAGCAAATGCTGATAGCTTAATTTACTGTTCAGGTGTTGACTTACCTTGTGCCAATGGCAGTTGTGTGTGCAATAGTTGAGGGCTGCCTATGTTGGATGCACACAGTAGACTGCCTATACATGACAATTTACAGGTAGTCTTGTGTGTGTGCCATCCATTTTTACTGTGTGTGCAGGTGGAGAAAGGTGTCAGTCCCCAGGTGCCTACACTGTCAGTGTGTGTGCTATACATTCCCTCCTTGCCAAGGCATGGGCATACTGGGCATGCCTCCATCTACCTACTGGGGCTGGCTCAGGGTGTTCATGGTCTGAGTACCTCTGTGCCTGTGGGGCCCTTGGCAATGGTGGAGGGCTGTGAGGGCCTTCACCATTCTGTCCCTGCTGCAGCTGTTTCCGCAGGATCATATTGTGTAGCATGGCACATACTATGAAGATGTGGGCACACATGCCTGGAGAGTACTGCAAGGCTCCACCAGATATGTCCAAGCAATGGAACTGTGATTTCAGCATCCCAAACACATGCTCTATGATGATTCTGGTTTGTGCGTGTGCCTCATTATGGTGTTCCTGCATGGGTGTGTGTGCATTTCTGATGGGAGTCATCATCCGCAGTTCCAGTGCATAGCCAACATCCCCCACCAGGTGGCCATTTGGGATGTCCCCACTGTCAAATACCTGATACAGCTGTGAGGCATGCCAGATGTGGGAGTCGTGATAGCTTCCGGGGCTGCCAGCACACACATCCATGATAATGCCCTGGGCATTGCACATGACCTGGCAGTTGATGGAGGGGTATCCCTTGTGGTTTATGTAGTCCTACCCTGCTCACCGGGTTGTGACTTGATGTGTATGTGCATGCAGTCTTTTGCACCCAGTACCTCCGGATATTCTGCCACACGGTAGAAGAGATGCATATTGCTGGCCAACTCCTCCTGCATTCGGGGGAAGTATATATGCTCATTGGCATGTGTTAACATGGCATCCAGGAACTGGTGTAGTACCCTGGATGCTGATGCCTGTGAGATACCCATGATATTCCCAGTTGGTCTTTGAAAGGTACCTGCAGTTAGTATTCTCAGGCTTACACATACCTTCATATCCACTGGGATGGGTTCCCCTCTGTTTGTTCTGGCTCTGAGGCGTGGCTGGCACAGCTCCACAAGTTGCTGTAGGATGTCCCTGTCCACCCTGTAATGCTCTACTATCTCCAGATCATGTAGCCCCTGGTAGGTTACCCTGGGTCTGAACACTGTCCTCCTCCTCTGGTGCCTGAGGTGGTCATGTGCATCATCCTCCACACCACCTTCAGTCTCCAACATATGCTGATGGATCAAAGCTATGGCAGCCCCTAACATGTACATACTAAAAGTTCCCCATCTGTATACACCACTGGTGCAGAGTGTATGGGAATACACAAATGTGTGTGAAGTGCTTTCACACTTTATACTATTGTGCTATGGATGCTGCTGATGTCATTGGGTGTGTATGAGCTATTCCAGCTGCATAGTATCTTAATTATGGGTTTTACAATGAGTACTGCAAGTGTAGGGCCTTTACTGTGGAGTTATGCTTGCCTGCCTTGATTAATCTGTTGCCCTTTAATTCACTTTTAAACCTGGATCCCCTCCCAGTATCAGGCATGCATCCACCTGCCGTCTTTCTTGTTTTGTACTTTCCCTACCCAGTCATGGAAACATGTGTCTTGTAGCTGATATACTGCAAATCGGCTTTATTCTGCTTTGACACTTTACTGTTTTCTTTGCAGTACAGCACCTCCCCTTTCCTGTTCTGCAGGTAGCTGCTTGCAGCCTTGTTAGCTGTTGTCAATGGCCCACGGTAGGCTCCTAGGTGTTAATTAGTCATTTGTACTCCAATTCCCCTGCTGCAGCATTTCCTTATTTCTTTCCAATATCCTTCCTGTTTGAGCTGCAGTGCAAGCCGCGCAAACCCGTTTACCGGGTTTACACTCTTTTTCATCTCTGTTCACATGCATACTCAGTTACCTTGTGTACTCTTAGCTAAGCAAAGCTATGGCCAGTTCAACACACCCCTATCCTGCAGCTTTGCCTAGCTAGGGGCAAACCGGTTTAGCAATGCTCCAATGTGCTTACAGCAACAGCGACACACCCCTTTCTTGATGTCATCTTTATCTCAAGGGCACACCTCGGTGTTATAATGCTACGCTTTGAGGTGCATCCTTACACCAGCGGGGAATCTGTGATTCACTATTACTCCTCTCATTTGCATGGCATTGCCTACTAATTCCTAGCTACCACGCATAACACTGTCACAGCCCCTTAGCAACCCTTGCTCCATAGTATGGTGTAGCATGCCTGCCATTGACTATTATGGGGAAATCATGATAAGTATTACATTGCAGTTTTATTCTATATTTTTATATTTTCCTTGCGATCCCCTTTGCGCACCGCTGCCCTGCGCTTCCACGTCGCGATAGTGCAACTATATATATATATATATATATATATATATATATATATATATATATCAAATGTTAATTTTATATTTTGTACATGTTTTTTATGCCAATGGCTATATATTTAGCCATTGGCATATATTAACAATATAATACATGTGTTTGGTCGGCTGTCATGGCTCCGATTTTATGTTTGCAAAAATGTAAACCGTTTTCTACGGTTTACATTTCTGCATGCTTACACTATGCCTGCACCACTTCCTGGATCACTACATACCTTCGTTTGCATGCTACACTGCTGCAAATTGGGTAATTAGCATACAAGGCCCGGGAGCTGTCCGGGCTTAGTGTACGCAGGTAGTGCACGTGGGAATAGCTCATACCTGGATTGCTCGGCGGTCATATTTGGTGTTAGAACGTCGATGCTACGCCTGCAGCTGGTGCAAGCCTTATGAATCCCGGGGTCTGTCTTATAACAACTGCAGGATACACTTTCTTCCTTAGCTCTGGCTTGCCTTTTTTGACTTTTGCCATCACCATGTCACCCACTCCGGCAGCTGGAAGATGTTCTTTGATTCCCTTCACAGAAATTATATACAAGTTCTTCACACCTGTGTTGTCAGCACAGCTGATGTTATATGGACAATATGGACTGAAAGAGTTAATGAAATCAAGTTTAATGGAAAATGGGTGTTGGCAAAAATTTTGGGGAAAATATGATTTTGGTTGTGGAAAAAAAGGTAGGGGAACACACTTACAGCAATGTATAAAATGCAACAGTTTGTAAATATATGTAAATAATGCAGATATGTAAATAATAAGCATTGCATATAAACTACATATATAAATAAACTGTTCTCTTTTCAGTAGGTATCATTGGATCCTTTTCATCCATCGGCATTACCACCAACTCAAGTAGATGGGACATCAGTTTAATGCTTCATCTAAAGGATGGCACACTCAGGAATGCAACACTCCCCTCATGCAGTGACAGTAATAAATTTACCTGGGGTAGAAATAGAACCCACAACCTTCTTCTCCAATGGTGAGTGTGCAGCCTGTCATGTCATTGACACTGCGTAGTCCAGGTGCAACCTCCAGTGAAGTCTTTGATTAAAGCTGTTCTTTTGTTTGAAGCTCATGGTAGAAAAAGACATACTACCCTAAGTTCATGTTGGTCAGTGAAAGCCATTGGAGTACTATAACTATCTGGCTTTGCACATGAACTCCTTGTGGTCAAACAGGAGCATTTTATGACAAGAACCTACAGAGCAAAATGCAAGTTTATTCACACCTTAAACCATGAGAAACTCTACTAGAATGCAATTTACAAGAGAGAAACTGATTCTATCACAAATAAAAATGAGAACTCAAATGTAAATAAAAGCAACATACTCTAGGGACTGAACCCTCAGTACACAAGAAAGTAACAAATTTAGTAGATCTTAATACATCACCAGACAGCATAACAGATATAGAATGCCATCAGTTTTTGTATTTAGAGGACGATACCACACAATTAGAAGTAAGTCTGCATACTTTGTGCTTCCATTCTTGGCCTAAGCAGGCTATTGTTTTAGCTTGTCAGCCGATGATGCCAGTTTACCTGACTGTCCCTTGGCTTAACATTATGATTCTTATATGTTGTCATTCCTATGATTACTGTATGCACTTGCATATTCTAAGCAGTTACATTGTCTATAATGTCATCAATCAAGGCCTTCAGTCAAATATCCTTCAATGTCTATATAGTGTGGTTATGCACAGACATAGGCTCACACAACATAAAAAAAAAAATTATATATATATATATATATATATATATATATATATATATATATATATATATGGTTTCACTTCATAATCTCTAATTATTGAAATCCCGAATTTCAGTAACCCAAAAGTATAAAGTCGAACGATTCACAATACCGAAATCCACAATCTCAAATCACACAATCACAAACATACATACACCATACACCACATAGCACACACACCATTCCACCCACAGCACACAAACCACACAACCCTACACTACATATAAGCAGGGGGGGCAAGCCAACCTGTACCCTCCACACCCCCCTACTTATATATACCAACTCCAAGGTCACACATAACATAACAAAAAAAAACCCTCACACCACGCCATCCTCCACTCACTCGCACACAAATACACATCACACATACACAAACATCAGCAAATCCAACACTCACACTTACACCTCCCTACCCTTACCCACACATACAACGTACAAAGACACACACAAACACTCACTCACCTGCAGTCTCAGACACCATAACACTATACGCAACATATATTCAAATTCACTCTTATGCACTTTCGGCATTCTGGTTTTCAGCTTCATGGTCTCGC
Organism: Protopterus annectens; assembly: GCF_019279795.1. NCBI lineage: Eukaryota > Metazoa > Chordata > Ceratodontiformes > Protopteridae > Protopterus > Protopterus annectens. The sequence continues at coordinate 141,531,609 of NC_056733.1, read as the reverse complement.
TTTACTGAAATTCGGGATTTCAGTAATTCGAGATTATGAAGTGTAACTATATATATATATATATATATATATATATATATATATATATATATATATATATATATATATATATATATATATATATATATATATATATATATATGGGATCACTATGGATTACCGAACGCTCAAAATCCCGACGCTGAAGATACCGAGACCAGATGACCGAAACCCCGCATTACCAAAAGACCAGAAGTGCGAAATGCAAAATCCCGATGTTAAGGGATTTTGCGTTAGCACTTCTGGTGTTGCGGTTCAGGTAAGTATGTGTGTGTAAGTGTGTTTGTGAGGGGTGTAGTGTGTGTAAGTGTGTGTTGTGACTGTGGTGTGTGTGTATGTGAGGAACCATAATGTGTGGGTGTGAGTTTGCCTTGTGTGTCTGTTTGTGTAATCTCGGAGTTAGGATAATAAAGTGGGGGGTGGGGGGCAGCTCCCCACATGGGGGTGCAGGGGGGCTTGCCCCACTGCCTATGTCTAGTGTAGGATGCATTGTTTGGTTGTAGGGGGAAGGTGTGTGTGTGTGTTGTTTGGTTGTGTAACTTTCATGATTTTGAATTTCGCGGTTTTACATATTCGGTATCGTGGGGTTTCGGGCATGTGGTCTTGGTGTTTTATGCGTCAGGATTTTGGGCGTTCGGTATTTAGTAGTGATTTTATATATATATATATATATATATATATATATATATATATATATATATATATAGATATATATATATATATAAATATGTGTGTATGTATATGCATATAAATATATACATATACATGTGGGTGTACACAGATACGTATATGTGCACTGTTTTTGTGTGAGATTGTCACAAAATGGGGATTGGAGGGTTTTCCCATCTTCCTCACAATTGTGCAATCTTTTGGGTAGGCATATATAAGTTGCAGGGATGTTTACCGCAAGCAAAAAAAAAAAAAATCTTATGACGATTTGGACTATTTTTGAATGCTTGAGCAGTTAAGTAAATGGTTTAATATTTTGTGATTCAACAGTTTTGCTTGTTTATTAATAATATACTCAGACACACACACCCACACACACTCACGCACAGAGTCATAATATTCTCCATTACTGGGCAGTTTATCATGATTTAATTTTTGACTAACCGGAGGAACTGGTATTTTAAGCTAGCTAATGCTATAATGCTGTGCATCCATACCACACATGGGAGGACATGTCACGCTATGACTTTTAGGAAATTGTTTAGAACATGCTCAGACCAGCAGCTGCCTTTAATACACAAGCTGACACTCTATAAAAGTCAACTTTACAGCAGAGATAGGACAAGATGTTGAAGGAGAGATGCAAAATCCAAACCAAACTATGAATTCTGTAGTGAATGTCTCAATAGTAAAAACATTCATACATTCCAGCACTGCATAATCTTCTGATGCTGCCTGCATAGGAGAAACTAAGTGCAATATCTTTTTCTTTTTGTACTTAGACCTTTTTTTGTTTGTGATCTGTGAGGCTTTACTGAGGATTTTAGGGAACAACAGTGAAGTATGTTATGTATTTGTTTATTTATGCATCTCTCTATTTGTTTAATGATATGAGGATAACAAAATAATGGCCTAGCTTATATTACTGTTATGTATGTAAGTATAAACTGGAAAAGCTAAACACTGCATATGGTCTTTAACAAAAACAAACAAGAAACACTTTCAGTACAGCAGCACATCAGTATAAACAGGTCTCTAGCAATTTATGTGTTTTTCTTGTAACTCCCACCTGTTCTATTCCTTCCAGCCACTTGACCCTTTTTATGGAAAGTTACTGCCAACAACAGTGCTTGGAGTCTCATGGCAAGTGCAACATATGAGTGTCTCAGAGAGTTAAACATAAATTATGATGAAAAGAGAATCACTGCATGGCAGACAGGATCACAAGCAGGAAAACTGAAATAAATTGTTTTTTTTTTGGCCCCTGTGCATCTGACCAACAGGTGCTGTTGGTGTTCTCCTTGATCTTAGATGCTGGGAGTCTCTTCTGACCCCCTAGACTGAATGCAGCATCCTCCCATTGCCTGAGAGGAGATTTAGGCATCTCAGTGCAAACATCCTGCTCACAGTCATAGGTATTGTTTATCTGCCCTACACATTTCCTCATCCCAGCACCTACTGGGCTATGACATAAGGTCATTATGTTCGCGAACTTCTTGTTGGCACATGCCCCTGGTGTTTTTAAGGATGGCATGCACCCCCCCCCCGGTACAGTATCTCCCATATCAGCTTAGACTCCTCCTCTCCCTCAAGGGTAGGTGAGCCAGTAAAATACCACTGCTTTCCCTGCTCTCCCAATTGGCTACTCAAGTACCATTCTTGCTAGTTGAACTCTATGTCATCTGGTTCACAGTCAAAGATTCCTTTCACTGTGCCATGAAGCCTCTGAACCGAAATTAATTTAAATTTACTTTTGTGGTATTAGTGGCTTAAACAGGTACAAGATACACGGTGTTTCTGTGTTTATTGAAACTCAATAAATAAATAAAAGAGATTCTACACAATATATTCTGTCAAATAAATACTTCATCAGTTTCACTGCAGTATTCATCTTCATGCATGCCAGCAAACATGTATTGAGAAATGACAGATTCAACAATATTTCTGTCTAAAAGCGCTTGCGCAAATATTTAATTTTCTTCTGTTTTATTTCAGTTTGTCCTACAACTTCAAGCTACTAAAAACACTGACATATATATCCATATTCATATCTATATCTATATCTGTAGCTGTATATCTGTGTATCTAAAAACTTAAAATACATCATCATTGGGCCCTGACAATACCCCTAGATGCATATTAAGTAACATTAAACATGATTTAATCACCCTCTTAGAAAAACTTTTCAACCACCTCCATACAGATTTTGTACAAATTGAATGGAGAACAGCTACAGTCATTCTGCTGCATAAGGGAGACCATTTAACAGACTCAGCAATTGACCCATAAGTCTGACCAGCCTCATATTGAAAGCCATGGTAAGACTTATCATGGAACTAATCAATAAGGATATAGGAAACCTCCAAACACTAGACCCATCTCAGTTTGGATTTGTCAAGGGCAGGTCATGCTTACTCAACCCATTGGACTTTTTTTGAAAAGGTCACCAAAGCAATGGTTGAAGTTAAAATGATACACACGATAGTAAACAAGCCAAATAAACTGGGAATAAACCCCTATGTCACTGGTTGGATTGCCAATTGGCTTACAAGTAGGATGCAGGTAATGAAAATATGGGAAGTTACCACCACAAAAAGACCAGTCACCAGTGGAGACCCCCAAGGTTCAGTACTGGGACCTCTCTTATTTGGCATCTACTTTTCTAAAGTAAAAGGCAATGCCAAAGGGCTTTGGCTAACTATATTTGCAGACAACTGCAATCTAGAAGTAGTCATTAAATTCCCACATGACTTAGCCATCCTGCATGGAAGGTTGTCCCAAATAAATAACTAGTGCCAAAGTCATGGATTGAAGCTAAATACAAAAAAATGCATTACTGCATCCTTTGGGAAGTCATCTTCCCTGAGAAACTTTCTCATTGATAATATGTATTTAAGACAGAACCAAGATGTTTAGGATTTAGAAACTTATGTGGACAGTGACCTAAGTTTTAACCAACATGTGCCCACTGTCATAAAAAAATGCCTTCTATTTTGCACATCTTATAAACAAAAGAGCTTTGCCTAGATCTAGGTATGCCATTGCCCCCCATTACTGAGCTCTCTTTAGGCATGAGTACAATGTTCACTTTGGCATTTATCTCTCAAGACACATGCAACAACTAGAATGTCAACAGAGATACCTTACTAAAAGGGCACAAGGCCTAAACAATATGTCCTACATGGACCAACTCGGTGTCCTATTATTCTACTCGGTAGAGGTGGCCTGTGTATGACGTACAAGGCATCCTCTGACCCAATACTGATAGATTTATTGCACATTAGCAAGTCAAATGGCATCAGAAATACTTGATCTAGGGAGCTAAATCTCTTCTGCAACATCAACAGAGTGGTTTGGAGTGACAGATTTTGCAGACGATACCATTGCTGTGGAATGGACTTCACATCCACATAAAACAAAGCTTATCAGTCCCCATATTCAAGCACAATTTGGATCTATCGATGGGTAACAAAATCTTTACCCCAGGACTGCTATTTGTACTATTAATGGACAGAGGCAGCTCCTAAAACAGTTTACCATGGATGCATAAGGCCAGTCTAACCCAAATGATATAGGTTAATTCTGGTATCAAAAGGAAAACTGGCTAGGCTTAAAATAGCCAACAAGGACAGCTAGCCTAGTACTTACCCATGAACCTATGTGCATACCTATCTATGGATGGATACTTTTAACCATTCAATTTGTGTAAATTTTACTGCATGACAATTAATTGCTGAGGATTAAGGCTATGAGCTGCTTATGAAATTGATCTTGTAATCTTGAGATGAATTCTTTCAATCTCCATTTATAATCCAAGGAAGCATTTTAAGAGGAGAGTGCTCCCTGATCACCCAAGAAAGAAGCAACTTGAGTCTATTGGGCTAATCTCACTAACAAATTAATAAAATAGCATATACTGTGATAATAGTGTCTGGAAGACAGTAGAAAACAGATTGTAAGGTGTTTTTAACAGTAAAAATCTATTAGACTAACAATTTCTACACCACTGGGAAAGTAGCTAAATATATTATTTGTCTTCCATAAAAGTCATTGTTTATCTTAATATAACACATTTACACATTTGTAAGTTAAACTGTGCACTTAATATAAATAAGCTAATATCCCTATCTACTTACTAACATTTTAATTAAAGATGCACAACTTTAAGTTATTTCATAGCAAACTTAGGCACCATTAGCTGGCAACTCTTTCGTACCCAACACTGTAAGAATTCTAAAAGACATACGACTGGAGCATTCCTCCCCTGGCCTCCACTGAAAATAGGCTTTGTGGAGCCTAGTCAGACTTTCCCGGTCAACAAATGTTAAATAAATAAATAAATAATTTATTTTCCTAGCTCCATGATGCAGAGGGATGGGCTTAATGGTGATCCATGTGACTTGTGGTTCAGTTAGTGGCCAGAGCCAAACAGACAGGGAGAAGAGTAAAGGGAAGTGGTCACTTGCTACTCCCTGGGGAAGGAGGTGGTTGCAGGGTGCTTACAGAGATCATACAGAAGTATGCCTTCTTAGGTGAAAGCTGGGAGAAAACACATCCCCTGCTTGAAGGAATGATGTGTGGTGACTTACTGGCAACATCCCTTGCAGTAATGAGGGATGACCAGCATGCCTGCCTTCTACTCGAATGCTGAGTTAGGGCTGCAGTAAAGAAAACCTTTGAACTACCCCGATGACTTTCTAATTGATGGCCCTTCCTGGTCAACCCTCACCCTATAGATAGGAAACTGGCAAATTGGCTTTAAGGGGCTGATAGTCAACAGACAGTGGGTGTAAAGAGTGAAAAAAAAAACTTTATGAATTTGATTTCAGTATTTTTCTTAGGAGGAGAAAGAGGATGCCTATGTTAGTATTGCACAGTTTACAAGACATAAGCTAATTTTATAAATGTATTGTCATTCTCTTAGAGTGGGTTCTTGTTTTTTTGTGTGTTCACTAACAGATACGTGACAAAGCCTGTACCTGCTTAAGTACCGCCAGCCTATTGATTTTAGGCAGACAGATGTTTAGTATGAAGAGGAGATGAAATGTTATCTGCGAAGAATATACTTAACCTCAGTGGAATTACTGAAATGCTGCACTTGGTCTTTCTGACAAGTGCACATTGATGAACAGGAGGGTATACTTCTGCTTCTTCTTCTTTTGGCTTTTCCCAGTTAGGAGTCACCACAGTGAAACTCAGGTCCGCTAATGATTGGCAGTAGATTTTTACAGTGCCAAGGTGCCAGCCCAACACCCAACCTTCAACAAAGGCATGCCCATTCACGCATGTCTTTTGAACGCCACTCGACTGTGGGGAGAACATGCAGACTCCGCACAGAAGGCGCTCCAGCTGAGAATCGAACAGGAGAACCTCTTGCTGTGAGGCGGCAATGCTACCGCAAGGGTTATTATCTTGCAAAAGAAATGTTTCCGCAACACTATATTCTAAAATGCCTTAGCAACACCCTTACTTTAAATCTATTGTAAAAATATTTTTAGTACAATTGATCTTTTCATGTATGTTATATGATATAAATAACAGAAAAGCAAAGTAAAATGCTTCTTCTGCAAAGAAGGACACATTGCATGCATTTTTCTCCTTGTTAAAAGTTATCCTGTTTGACTTTTCATTTTTATTCCCCTGTGTACTGCAGATGGGTGACTTAAAATTTAAATGTCTTTCCAAATGTCAATTTAATTAGACTTTTTGACACCACAGCTTGACAGGAAAAATATTGATATACATTTCTGTTTTTGGTTTTCAGTAATCTTTATCTGTGGGGTAGAAATCAGAGGCACTGAAGTGAAGGGAGTGCATGACATGGTTTGACAAAAACTGTAGTTATAGTTCACATAAAAATCCAAAGTTGTCAAATGCTGACCTCTGAACCATCATAGGAAGGAGAAAGTCACTGCATGAAGAAGCAGACATATATTTTTTTAAGTTTAAAATTGGAAGCAGAGTGCATTATTCACACTAGAGAGAATAATGAATGGTTACTATGGAGTCTCTCAAGGCCAGCAATATTATCGAAAGCAGTGTAATGTGTTTCTATTCCATTTGGGTACTTAAGATCTCGTAACAGCTGTAGATGTTTAAATGTTGTTTTCCTAGTATCTCGACTACTTCTCTCTCTTCACTGACAGTATCACCAGCCTAGTCTGTTTTAGTAGTCTTTGCTGATTCTCATTTTTCAACAGTCATTTGGATGGATATTTATGAAAGCAGGTAGACTTGGTACTGAACAGAGAAAACTTCTCTGAGGTATATGAATAGTATAGATAAGGGCCTGCCTTGCTGTTCTGATCTATGTTTATTTGAGTGAAAACTATGCTTTTCTCCAAGCCACTCAGCATGTTAAACAGAAAACAGGGCTTTGAGGATAGCGCTGTCACTCATGAAATTAAATTTAACAGTGCCATCACACCTAATCCAGAATGCAGATAGATGGGCAAATGGGAAATAGAGACCATCAACGTGACACTGATGATATCAGCAGTCAGAATAACACTGCATGGTGTGCACTAACTTATGCTATTCCACTGCATCTGCATTACTCTACCTGTACAGTCAACATACCAAGTCATAAAATTAAACTAAATAACTGCCAAACTAAGAACAACTCTGTCTTGACGGGGATGCTATCCTGTTAATGCAGCACCTACCTTTTAATTTGTGATGTAATGCAATTATATGACTGTTGAATGTGGTGAGATTATAAAACTACACCTCATCTGGATGGATTTTACCTGACAGCATGTATTACAGAGTATGTAACTAGACATCTCATTTCTACTGAGACTTCTTTTTCTCTCTGTGAAATTGGTAGTGAATCTTTCCTGCTGGCTTTTAATATCTGGGTAAAACAGATGGAAGAATATAGACTTTAGGGAAGTCCATTAAAGTTTAGATCAGGTATATCCTTGAACCTAGAGGAGCAGTTTGCTGTACTTCTTTGATGTTTGTCAGCTGTGAGGGAAATCCAGAAGGAAGGGGTCATTTAGAAGGTGTAGAAGCAACAATGTATTGTCAGGATGTCTACTTGGCTGAATTGATCTTTCTGGTTGTGGCCTAAGCCCCCATCTCCACTGGCAGAGCTCCTTCTTTAACATGTGGAGCAGGATGAGAAGTTATCCTGACAGACTGCCTCCCTCAGCCTACCCCAAGTGCATCACTATCCTTATAGCAAAGCATGCAATGTTACTTTGTGAGGGACCAGTAGAGAACAGTGGAAGGAAATCAAGTGTAAGAGAAAAGAAACCAAGCTGCACAGTTCTTTGCAGTATTGTAAAAAGAAGAGAGATAAAAGACAACAAGCTGAAAGAGATGAACGTTGTCAAAAGACTTTATTTCTGCTCACAACCTCAAAGGCAGCATGCAGCAATGTACAGAACTGATTGTAAATAGAACCACTAACACAGCTAGAAGATATAGCCAACAAATTCAGCTCCAGTTTTATCCCTCACTATCCCTCAATTATCCATTAGGAAATACCACCATACATAATTCCACCAACTATCAGTAGGGAACAGATCCTAAATGCACTCTCTAAGGTAAAGAACACTGAACTGAGGACCTTGATAATATCCAAGGATGGCTCCTAAATAGCATGAAACCTGACCTATCAAGATCCCTGAAAATCAATATTTAACTGTAGCCTCCAAACAAGCTTTTTGTCATACAAATGTAGAACTGCAACTGCCATCCTTCTACACAAACTCGGGCCATCTACAGACTCCATAGGCTTGACTAGTCTAATTTGCAAAGCTATGGAAAGAATTATGGAATGATTAACAATGACTTAGGAAACCTTCAGACTCAGGATCTGTCCCAGTCTGGTTTCATCAAGGCCAGATCATGCTTACTCAACCTGGTGGACTTCTTCAAGAAGATCACCAAAGCAATTTACAAGGGAAAAGCAGCGCATATTGTCTACCTTTACAGAGCTAAGGCATTTGACTCAATACCCCACTCAAGCTTTGCAAACAAACTCACAAAATTAGGTATAGATCCCTATGTCACCCACTGGATAGCCAGCTGGCTCACAAATAGGACCCAAGAAGTGAGGATAGGGGAGTCTATCTCCACAAAGAGGCTAGTCAGTGCTGGAGTCACTTTGTGCTGTGTCCACTCCTTTTTGTATTTACTTTTCTGAAGTAAAGGCCAACATCAAGGGCCTCTGGCTGACCATGTTTGCAGATGACTGCAAACTAGGTGCAGTCATAGAATCCCCCCAAGACACTAGTACCCTCCAAGAAGGGCTGAAACTGAAAAATAGCTGGTGCAAGAGACACAATCTTAAACTAAATGCCAAGGAATGCATAATAGTATCATTTGGGAAGTCAATTACTTCTGGAAATGACCACATTGATGTAAATGCATTTAAACATATCATCATAGAACTTATAAACAATGACATTGGTAATCTCCAAACTCTGTACCCTACCCAGTTCGGGTTTGCAAAAGGCAGAGCATGTCTCCTAAACCTGATAGACTTCTTTGAAGCGGTCACCAAAGCCGTAGATGAGGGGAAGGTGGTTCACACAGCCTATCTAGATCTTGCCAAGGCTTTCAACACCATCCCTAACGCTGGAATTTTAGATAAACTCACTAAATTAGGTATAAATCTCTATGTAACAAGATGGGTTGCCAACTGGCTCACTGACAGAAACCACACTGTGAAAGTATCAGACTCAAAATCCAACTTCAGACCAGTGACAAGTGGAGTACCACAGGATTCAGTCCTAGGTCCTCTCCCGCTTGGTATCTACTTCTCTGAAGTACAGGCTAACACAGAAGGTCTTTGGCTAATGAAGTTCACAGATGACTGCAAACTAGGAGCCATAATCAAAACTCCTGATGATGGGGACATCCTGTAAAAGGGCCTCACTGAGACAGATGCCTGATGTCAAAGCCATGGCCTCAAGCTCAATGCCAAAAAGTGCATTGTCATCCCTTTTGGTAAAAACTCTGTACCCATGAACTACCACATAGGCGATAGTCTACTTAACACCAAAAGTGTGATAAGAGACCTTGGGAAACAGGTGGACAGTAGTCTTTCCTTTGATAATCACATCGCCACAATAGTCAGGAAATCCTTCTACATGGCACACCTCATCACAAAAGGTTTCTCATCCAGGAAAAAAGAGGTCATTGTTCTCCTCTACTCATCACTCATTAGATCCATTATAGAGTACAACATCCCTTTTGGTATGTACCTCACAAGACATCTACAACAACTGGAAAGGCCACAGAAATACCTCAAAAGCGGATTACCGGCCTCAAACAGATGCCCTACGCAGACCATCTAAAAAAAACTCCAGTTTACTCTGTCACATATCGCCTACTCAGAGGTGATCTCTGCCTAACATACAAAGCTATGTCAAACCCACAGCTGTTGGACATGCTCCATGTAAAGAAATCCCAATCCCTCCGAGTCACACGCTCTAGGGACCTAAACCTTGTCACCACAATAATCAGACCATGCTGGAGGGATAGATTTCTGTCCCAGAGACTTCCCATACTCTGGAACAAACTACCTATCTATATCAAACAAAGCTCCTCATTAGCACTCTTCAAGAAAAATCTTGGTGATTGGATGGGAGATAGGAAATTCACCCCAGGGATCACTTCTGTGGCTCTGCTTGACAGGGGCACAGGAAAATAATTTTCTTGGGTGGCAAAAGCCAGGGTACTATTTGGCTAGGCTTATATAGGCCCTAGGGACAATAGCATAGTACCTACCTATGAACCTATGAACCTATGACAGTAACCTGACCTTCAACTATCACGTGTCTACAGTAGTAAGGAAATAATTCTGTGTTGCACAACTTACAGGCTTATAGATTTATAGGTAAGTACTAGTCCAGCTGCCCTTATGAGCCATTTTAAGCCTAGCCAATTTCCATTTTTGTTCTCAAAATAACCTATCCCATTTGGTTATAGACTGGTCTTACTCATCCAGTGGTCAATTATTATAACTACCCCTAATGAGAATAAATGCGATCATTCATAGATAATTTGAGGGGAGCCATTCATGGGATAAAGTGAATAGGAATGGCATCTGTTCATTAGTAGTGCAGGGGGCAATCCTGGGGCAAATTTTCTGTTTCCCATCCATAGATCTAAGCTGCACTTGAAAATGGACAGAGATGAACTTTGTTTTATGTGGAAGGGAGTTTATTCTACACCAGCGATATCCTCTGCGAAATATACCTGTCCCTCCAAACCATTCTGTTGATGGTGCAGAAAAGGTTTAGATCCCTTGTCCAAGTATTTCTGATGCCATTTGACTTGATGAGGCGCAGTAAATCCATCAGTAATGGGTCAGAGGATGCCTTATATGCCAGGCACAGGTCACCACTTAGTAGTCTGCTGCATACCAAGTATAGTGACAGGGCTTTGAATCTGTCCATTTAGGATATGTTGTTCAGGCCTTGTGTCCTTTTAGTGTGTTCCAGTTGTTGCATGTTTCTGGACAGGTACATGCCAAAGGGGGTCATTATATTTAATGTCGGCCTAACGAGGGCTGAGCAAAGGAGGACAATGATATCCCTAGTTCTAGAAACAATCCCTTTGTTTATAAGCTGTGCAATATAGACTGACTTCTACAACAATAGATACAAGCATTATATGCAAGGATATGGCATTTAAGTCCAAGGCAGTCATCGCTCGACTGTACTGAAGCCTTATCAGACCAATCATTGAGTTCAACACCCCATTTGGTATGTACCTGAAGAGGCAGAAGAAACAACTGGAATGTTTACAGATGTTCCTCACAAAAAGAATAAAGCGCGTCCTACATGGAATGACTCAAAGCTCTATCCCTGTACTCTCTCTTCTGCAGACTGTTGAAGGGTGATCAATATCTGGACTCTAAGACATCCTCAGACCCTGCTCAGATAGACCTTCTGTATATTTGCAATAGACAAATCACATCAGAGATACCTAATCGAGAGACATAAACCTTGCCTCCAACATAAACAGGGCATGTTGGAGTGACAGGTATGTGTCCCAGAGATTACCCCTTCTCTGGAACAGACTTCCCAGCCATGAGAAGCAAAGTTCTTCCCCAACCCAGTTCAAGCATGACTTGTTCCAGTAGATGGGGAATTAAGAATTCATCCCCGGTCTGGCATCTATGTTTCTAATGAACTAAGGCAGCTTGTAAATGCTTGCCCACCCAAGCCCAAGCCTACATATACCCCTTAAAATTACATTAGGGTACCAAAACTTGTCAGGCATATTTAGGTTGCATGGTTAGGCTTATTTGTAATGAATACATTTTTAACCCTAGTTTTCTGAGCCAGTCTTCTTTTGTATAGATTACATTACATTTCATAGCTTGGAATTCATTTGGTTTTGAGTTACCTTTTCACTTTTTATTGCTTTTAAGCATTCAGAGATAACATGCTTGCCAGTGGGTTGTACAACTATAGATGGTGAAAGAATATGATCTGGAAGTATTGTGTATTTCTCCTTAAAAAGACTATAGAACGTACTGTAAGATTGCTGGGAGAGATGGTCAATTAAAAAGATAATATATGTACTCTGTTAAGGCTAAATGTGGAAGCTAAACTGTAGGCCTTACAAGTAGAAGGACACAAAAAAGGTATAATGTGTATATTAGTAACTAAAATGATAAGGTGACATGGTAAGTTAAGAGTATGAAGAAAATTCTGAATGTTGTGTATCTACATCATGATGAAGTGAAGAGAAAAATGGATGCTATATGGAATCGCTATGTTTTTAGAGAATGGGCTGATAGCTGAATATAAAGAAAAATAATGGAGAAGGGGGAAAGTGTGAGTGCAGATAGTATTAATAGTTTTACGACTGACTTAGGGAAAGTATTTTTCAGAGATGATAACAGAGTCACGTCAGAATAAAGAATGCATAAACTCTAAATGATAAAAATCAGTTAAAAAATGAAACCCCAAAGAAGCGCTCAAAGACAATAACAATGACAACGAAGTAGCACTTAGACACTTAGAATAAATATATATGTATAGCAATTCACAATTCAAACAGCATCACTAGAAATGCATCTAAGTTTCTAATTGTCATTCTCCAGAAGTAAAAAAAAAACAAATGTAAATAAAAACCCAGATATAAACACCTCATTTTAAAGCGCAATAACATTATCCTATGAATTGCATACAAAAGAAAAAAATGACATGGCAGGAATTCTATGTGGGGTTACTTAAATACACTAAGCCCATGGCTGAACAACCATGGAGCAGAAGGGCTTTCCTAGTAACCTCTTCATTCCTTACACTGGCAGTACTAACTTCAATAATCCAGTCACATAAATGTTAAGGCTCTGTATCTCAGTGTTAATGAGTTGACATTGTGTTGTACAAAGACAGAATGCTTAATTAAATGCCCATCTCACAAGGGTAATGAGGTTCTTCCATTGCCTGAAAAAGTCAAAAGAATGATTTGGCCATTGGAAATGGGGGGGGGGGGTGGATAGCAGAAGAGGACATAACTGTAATATTTTTGTGGACTTGGTGAACTGCAAATTTTGTTATTTTGCTTTATTCTTATATTTACATAAATGGACAGGCAGTCAAATTACAATGACTAGGGAAGATGTGAAAATATGGAGATATCAATGGCACCCCAAACTGGAGATGAAGAGTCATGCTGTTGAGCACATGGTCCGGCATTCTGTGCTGCAATCCATGGTATTGTATGACTCAAAGAAGGGGATAGAAGGAAGTTAGGACAAGATGTAGTATAAAACTTCTGTCATCTTTCTGTTGGCGGGCTCTTTCTCCAGGTGGAGGCATGGATCTAGAAGAAATGCATGATTTCTTATCTGGGCACACTTTGCATGGTGTTATTGTGCAGGCATTGCATACTGCTGCTTTAAAACTTCAGTTCAGCAGTAGCTTTGGTAATCAAGGGTTAGATGAGATGGCAAATTAAGATGTATAACATATCTCAGAATGTGCAGAGTGTACATCTAATAATGTATATCAAAATTAGTTTGGGTCTGACAGTAGTGCAATGTTCAGCATCATTGCCTCACACACATGGTTCTCTAGTACAGTTCTTAGCTGGGCTGCTTTTTGTATGGAGTGTACTTGTCTTTCCCCTGTTTTGAATCCTCCAAAAGACAGTTCATATGTGAAATCCTGATCCTCCAAATTACCCTTGTGTGTGTGATTATCTGTATGCATGTGCATCCTACAATAAATTAGCGTCCAGTCCAGAATTTGATTCCCTGTTTTATACCCACTGAGTAGTAGGATATGTTCTGGTTCTTTTTAACTCTACATTGGATAAACCAGCTGCTGGAGAGTGCTTGACAAAAATATCTCCAGCTGCCATTTTCTCAGACCATTTCCAGCAATATAACTAGATAGGGATTATCGAAAGCAGGCGTTCATGTTTCACTTTTGTCAGCCACTTGTTTAGCAGTTCATTTTGAGAATATTTCATCGATATGCACACCACTTTTATGTATGATTATAAGAGTGATTTATTCACAGAGCTATGCTATTTGAGAAAGATAATGTTCGCACAGATTTTCATCTGTCTCAGTTACATACATATGTAGCGTGACTGAAACAATACACTACACCTGGGTTTAGAGCATTACTGCAGTCATTCCTCTCAGCTTTTTGGGTCAAGAGATTTTGACAAAAACAAAAATAAAGGGGGGCAACAAAGACTCAATACCAGTGAGAATGTTGAAACATTCTAATTCACTTAAAAGGTTAATAAAATGACATGTTTTGCATCAACATACATTTTTTGAACCACAAGAAGTGTGAAACTTTAATGTCTGTCATTAGTAACTGACTAATTCTCAGCGATTTAACAGAAGATCAAAAATTCTACAGAGGACAGGGCAAAAATATGAGGCAAAATCAAGGAGATCAAGTGAGGTGTGTGTCTGCAGTGCTTTATTTATCACCTGTAACTTAAGGTGGTTTGGTTATTGGAAGATTTAGAATTTAGTAAAAAAGTTAAAGCTTCTCTTAAAAGCTTACAAACTAATGCAGCAAACCATTTCATATGGAAATTCTTCATTAAGCCTGTGACTCAGACATTTTAATACTATCACTCCCAACATTGGATTGTGGTCTAATTAAACAACGTCAGGAAGATTTTGCACTTAATATTTTGCAGGGCATTGCCTAGGGGCTGTTTGTGCTGGCTAAATTTTTGTTATTTAATATTTTGCATCGTCTGATGTTGTATATTAAACACTTCATTTTTTTGCATAGAGGAATCATTACAGTTTTGAAGACATATGACAGTTTAGCACAGACAGATAATATGAAACAGGAATGCCAGATATCAAGCTAACTTCAGTCAAATTGCAACAAACAGCTAATAACTGTGCAGCATTGTTTCAATTTATTCACTCCATAGATGCTATACAGAATAATGATTGGATGGCCTCATTTTTTAGAAATCTGATGACTTCAAGAGAAAAGCTCATAAGATCTGTTATTGGTTCAGAACCACGGAAGTTGTTAATTTACTGACTGCGATTATTAAGACTTGATGGGGAATGCATGCTTGCTCTGGCATTTTTCCTAAATTGTTTATTTTTTCAATTTGCTATTTTGAAAAGGCAGAAGCATATCCATATGCAGAGTGTTAAATCTCATCAGTATGGTAATGCGGGTTTCTGTTTTTCCATTGTGTAGCAAAATACTTTATTACAGAAGTGGTTATAATGTGTGCATGTGTTCCTGTGCATAACGGGTCAAAAATTACTCTGTTAAGAGGTTTTTTTTTTATTTGAAAGTTGCAGCATCAGTTGATTCCATCTGAACATTATTAAGTTAGTGATTTAGATAGAGCTATTATACAGGAAAGAAGAGGATAGATGAATGTGAGCAGTGGCTGAATAAGAATGCTTAATTAGCACCGGCACATGTAAGTTCTCATAGTGCCAGAAAACCATATCCCAGTACTGGCACATGTAGTTTCTCATAGTACCAGAAAACCATGTCCCAGCACTGGCACATGTAGGTTCTCATACTGACAGATAACCATGTCCTAGTACTGGCACATGTAGGTTCTCACAGTGCCAGATAGCCATGTCCCAGTACTGCCACATGTAGGTTCTCATAGTACCAGATAACCATGTCCCAGTACTGTCACATGTAAGGTCTCACAGTACCAGATAACCATGTCTCAGTACTGGCACATATAGATTCTCATAGCACCAGGTAACCATGTCCCAGCACTGGCACATGTATGTAGGTTCTCATAGTACCAGAGAACCATGTCCCAGTACTGGCACATGTAGGTGCTCATAGTACCAGAGAACCATGTCCCAGTACTGGCACATGTAAGTTCTCATAGTACCAGATAACCATGTCACAGTACTGGCACATGTAGCTTCTCACAGTACCAGATAACCATGTCCCATTACTTGCACATGTAGAGTCTCACAGTACCAGATAACTGTGTCCAAGTACTGGCACATGTTGCTTCTGACAGTACCAGATATCCATGTCCCAGTACTGCCACATGTAGGTTCTCATAGTACCAGATAACCATGTCCCAGTACTGTCACATGTAGATTCTAATAATGATGGATAAGCAGGTCCCAGCACTGACACATGTAGGTTCTCATATTACTGGATAGCCATGTCCCAGTACTGGCACATGTAGATTCTCGTAGTACCAGAAAACCATGTCCCAGACTTAGCACATGTAGGTTCAGCTAATGACAGATCACTATGTTCCAGCACTGACATATGTAGGTTCTCATAGTACCAGGTAACCATGTCCCAGTACTGGCACATGTAGATTCTCATAGTACCAGATAGCCATGTCCCAGTATTGGCACATGTAGCTTCTCATAGTACCAGATAACCATGCCCCAGTACTGGCACATGTAGGTTCTCATAGTAGCAGAAAACCATGTCCCAGTAATGGCACATGTAGGTTCTCATAGTAACAAAAAAACATGTCCCAAACCTGGCACATGTGGGTTCAGCTAATGACAGATAACTATGTTCCAGCACTGACGCCTGTAGGTTCTCATAGTACCAGGTGTCCATGTTCCAGCATGGACACAAGTAATAGGTGCTCATAGTGGCAGATAACCATGTACCAGCACTGGCACATGTAGATTCTCATAGTACCAGATAACCATGTCCCCATTCCTGGCACTTGTAGGTTCTCATAGTGACAGATAACCATGTACCAGTGCTGGCACATGTAGCTTCTCATAGTACCAGATAACCATGTTCCAGCATGGACAGATGTAGATTCTCATAGTGACTGATAACCATGTCCCAGCACTGGCACATGTAGATTCTAATAGTGACAGATTACCAGGTCCCCACATTGAGGCATGTAGGTTCTCATTCTGACAGATGAGAGCCATGTCTCATCAATGGGACATGTAGGTTCTCATAGTAGCAGATAGCCATGCCCCAGCACGGGCACATGTAGGTTCTCATAGTACCAGATAACCATGTCTCATACCTGGCATATGTTGGTTCTCATAGTACTAGATAACCATATTCCAACATGGGCAGATGTAGGTTCTCATAGTGACAGATAACCATGTACCACCATGGGCACATGTAGGGTCTCATAATACCAGGTAACCATGTCCCAGTACTGGCGCATGGTGATTCTAATAATGACAGATAACCAGGTCCCAGCAGTGACACATGTAGGTTCTCACAGTACCAGATAACCATGTCCCAGCATGGGCCCATGTAGGTTCTCATAGTGACAGATAGCCATTGTCTCAGCACAGGTACATATAGGTTCTCATAGTACCAGGTAACCATATCTCAGCACTGGCACATATAGAGTCTAATAGTGACAGATAACCAGGCCCCAGCATTGAGGCATATAGGTTCTCATTCTGATAGATAAAAACCGTGTCTCATCAATGACACATGTAGGTACTCATAGAGATGGATAACCAGGTCCCAGTACTGGCACATGTAGGTTCTCACAGAGTTTGATACAGTCTGATGAGAAACGTATCCCATCACTGGAACACGTAGGTTCTCACAGTGATAAATAGCCACGTTTCAGAACTGGCATATGTATGTCCAGATAGAGTTAGATAATAATCATGACCCAGTAATGGCACATGTAGGGTCTCATAATACCAGGTAACCATGTCCCAGTACTGGCGCATGGTGATTCTAATAATGACAGATAACCAGGTCCCAGCAGTGACACATGTAGGTTCTCACAGTACCAGATAACCATGTCCCAGCATGGGCCCATGTAGGTTCTCATAGTGACAGATAGCCATTGTCTCAGCACAGGTACATATAGGTTCTCATAGTACCAGGTAACCATATCTCAGCACTGGCACATATAGAGTCTAATAGTGACAGATAACCAGGCCCCAGCATCGAGGCATATAGGTTCTCATTCTGATAGATAAAAACCGTGTCTCATCAATGACACATGTAGGTACTCATAGAGACGGATAACCAGGTCCCAGTACTGGCACATGTAGGTTCTCACAGAGTTTGATACAGTCTGATGAGAAACGTATCCCATCACTGGAACACGTAGGTTCTCACAGTGATAAATAGCCACGTTTCAGAACTGGCATATGTATGTCCAGATAGAGTTAGATAATAATCATGACCCAGTAATGGCACATGTAGGTTCTCATGATGCCAGGTAACCATGTCCCAGTACTGGTACATTTTGGTTCTCATAATGTCAGATAATGACCATGTCCTAACACAGGATTGTGTATGTTCTTAAAGTACCAGACAGCCATATCCAGGAACAGGCACATGTAGGTTTTCATAGTGTCAGATAATAACCATGTCTCAGTACTAGCACATGTAGATTCTCATAGTGCCTGATAATAACCATTCCCTAGCAATGGCACATGTAGGTTCCCATAGTGCCAGATAACCATATCCCAGCACTGACTCAGAGAGATTTTCAAAGTGCTAGTTAACCATATACCAGTACTGTCATATGTAGATTCTCATATTGCCGGATAACCATGTCCCAGCATTGGGCCGTGTTGGTTCTCGTATTGACAAATAATAACCATGTCCCAGCAGTGGGTCATGTAGGTTCTCATATTGTCCAGATATTAACCATGTGCCAGTGCAGGTACAGAAGGGTTCTGTTTACACTAAGCAATAAGCATGCATAACCACTCAGAACTGACACAAAAGTGTTCTGTTTACACTAAGCAGTAAACATGCATAACCACTCAGAACTGACACAAAAGTGTTCTGTTTGCACTAAGCAGTAAACATGCATAACCAGTCAAAACTGGCACAGAAGGATATCAGTTACAGTCAGTTATTTATCATGTACCAGTGCAGGTACAGAAGAGTTCTGCCTACACTGGGCATCAAGCATGCACCATGAGTCAATGCTGACAGTGGTCTAATTATGCAACAACGTAAGCCAGATCTCGGGCAGGGGACAATAGCTGGCTGGCTGCCCAAGTGGTATTCCAGACAATATTTTTCATACATCTCTGTTTAATTCCATGTTACTTATCAAGTATTTTTACAATAGTCCACAATAGCAGAACTGGACTTTTGGATTTTAATTAGATTGCATGACAAAGCAGCACTAGCCAAATATTTGTTACAAGTTCCCACAAATGTAATGCTCATTGGGTATTACGGAAAGATATGACTGTGTGTTACTGCTTCTAAACAATGATACAACAAGGTTTCCTACTTGCAGAATTCATGTATTCATTTTTTATCTGCTGACCAGGTAGGTGGGCTAGTCCAAGTACAATTATCAAACTGGACCCAAGACACCTGGCAATACAAAAATTACTAGACACATAACATGAATGGAGTACAAATATATTTCAGATAACAAGAAAATGTTTTTCTGCCATCCTAATCTTGAAGAAAAAAGCTATTACATAAATATACATTATCAAATTTATTACAGTTGCAACCCAAAAGATAAAAATAAGATGCCATTACACAAAAAGCTAATTACCTTAAAATGCTGATTTGCAGTCTTAAAGATAAATAGTAAATACACAATTAAATAAGTTTGAAGCTGCTCATGTATTTACAAATAAAGAATTTAGCTGGCTGATTCTGTGGCTTACACAGAAAGTTGCATTACTGCCTGTTTTGACTGTTGAATTATTGCAGACATGACGTTAGAACTTTGGCTACCTCCCATTGTGTTTAAAGTACTTACAGAATTATGTATCTTTGAGCTATGTTCATAGTTTTAATAGTTTAGATCCTGAATTTTACTTAGCTTTAGTATGATTTTCAGTGGGAATGTGATTCACTTTGTACTGACAATGTTTTCTAAACTTTTTTTTTAACTAGCTCAACTGAAATGGGATCTTATAGAGTGAAAGAGAGCATTCAGAATTTGAACATAAATCACAGAGTGGATTTGATTATTAGTACAGATTGGATATAAAATACTGTGCCTTGGGTTATTATTGTTGCTCTATCCGTCATGGATGAGTCATGATAGTTAGGTGTGTATCAGTAGCTCCAGATAATTCTGTTGATGGACTTGTTTAATGTTTTGGAAGAGGGTTGGTAATATGAAGTGTGATATCAGAGTTTACATTTTGATCATAACCAAATAGCACTCTGGATTGTTATTGATATGCTTAGCGTGAATTTGTTAACATCAATCCACTGGTACAAACTTTTTACATGAATTTGTAGCTGGTTTTGCATGGCAGTGTGAGCTAGGCCAGATCAAAGTAACAATATGTCATCAGTAGAGAGAGTTAAAGCCAACACAGGAATGCTAGTGGTTTTGCCAGTAAGAAGCAAAAAGAACAATACTGGGCCTAATACTGATCCCTGAGGTACCCCCAATTTAAATGTTCCTACTCTGAAAAGTGATTTCAGACAAACTTTATAAGTTCTTATTTTATTTTTTTTGGTTTTTTTTTTTTTTATGTAGTGATGTGCGTGAGCCTGAATTTATGGAAGAGAAGGCAATGTTTGACCATTTCCAGTTCTTTTTAGGTCAGCAACAATCTTATCCATTGTCAATCATTTTTACTCTTTCTGTACAGATCTGTGTTAGTGTAAATAGCAATAAGTTTGTTATGGCCAAAAAATAACTAAATAAAATATATCGAGCCAACAGATATTGCCAATATACTGGCCGACAGATTCAGTGCCAACTTTACCCCCCCCCCCCAAATACCAGTAGATTACCAGGCACCCAGTATTACTGCTGCACGGGTTAAAACAGCACTGTCCAAGGCCAAGAATACAGCTTCTATAGAACCTGACAATATTCCTGGCTGTGTTCTACATGAACTACAGAGTGAACTGGCACCTCACCTGTGTGCCCTGTTCAATCACAGCCTCACCTCAGGCTTTGTCCATACCAAATGGTGCACTGCTACAGTCATCCCTCTCCACAAAGGAGGACTGACTACAGACCCTGGGAACTATCGCCCCATTAGCCTGATGAGTCTGATATGCAAAACTATGGAATGGATCATCATGGACCTAATAAACAAGGATATAGGGAATCTCCAAACTCTAGATCCCACACAGTTTGGTTTTGTGAAGGGTAGATCATGCCTGCTCAACCTGGTCGACTTCTTTGAGCCAGTCACCAGAGCTGTGGATGAAGGCAAGGTAGTTCATACAGCCTACCTTGATCTGGCCACAGCCTTTGATACCATTCCCCACTCAGGAATCATAGAAAAACTCACTAAGCTAGGCATCAACCCATATATCACTAGGTAGGTTGCAAACTGGCCCACTAGATAGAACCCACAGTGTGAAAGTAGCTGACTCCAACTCAGACTGCCGACCAGTCATGAGTGGAGTCCCACAGGGTTCGGTCCTGGGTCCTCTCCTGTTTGGTATCTACTTCTCTGAAGTCCAGGTCAACATGAAGAGACTCTTGCTGACAAAGTTCGCAGAAGATTGCAAGTTGGGAGCTATTATTAACTCCCTAAGTGATGTTGATGTCCTACAGAAAGGTCTCACTGAGACCAACGACTGGTGTTAGAACCATGGCCTTAAGCTCAATGCCAAATAACGTACTGTCATCCCCTTTGGGAAAAACCCAGGTCCCATGACATACCACATTGATGGTATTCCACTGAACAGAGAAGGCTTTATAAGAGATCTGGGAACACAAGTTGACAGCAACCTCTCTTTTGACCACCACATTGCCACTGTGGTCAGAAAGTCCTTCTATGTGGCACATCTCATTACTAAATGTTTTGTATCCAGGAAGAAAAAGGTCATTGTCTCCCTCTACCCTTCCCTCATTAGGCCAGTCATCGAGTACAAAGCCCCATTTGGCATGTACCTCACTAGACACCTGCAACAACTGGAGAGGCCACTAAAGTACCTCATAAAGAGGATCCTAGGCCTTAAACACTTGTCCGATATGGACAGACTCAGAAAACTCCAAGTATTCTCTGTCTCATATTACCTACTCAGAAGCAATCTCTGCTTGATTTACAATGCCATGTCTGACCGAGCTCTGTTAGAAATGCAACATCTAAAGAATTCCCAATCCCTCCACACCACATGCTTCAGAGACCTAAACCTCATTACCACAATGAACAGAAAATGCTGGAAGGACAGGTCTATAACCCAGAGACTCCCCATGCAATGGAATAGACTTCCCATACATGTCAAACAGAGCACCTCACTGGCCCTCTTCAAGAGAAATCTTGATGAGTGGATGGGAAACAGAATATTCACCCCAGGGATCATGCCAGTGGCTCTACTTGACAGAGGCACTGGGACCTAAGGTCGGGGGACACAATGCCAGGGTAATCCTATGGGCTAGGCTTGTAAAGGCTCCTGCACCATTATCCTAGTACACATCTATGAACATATGAAACTATAAATTGCATTGTGAGACCGAAAGAACTCTGTGTTTATAAATATATGGTACAATCTCATCCTGTATGATTTTTTCAAAGATTTTGGTGATCGGAAAGAGATTGGAGATTTGCATGTAATACCTAAAAGTGGATAGGGAAGTCACCTTAGAGATAAAAATGATTGAAACATGCTCACATTGTGGGGTAATAGTACTTTTAGTCAGGAGAAATATTGAATATGGGTGCAGTGGTCTGGCAACAGCAGGAAATGCCATGTATAAGAAGGAGGAAAAATGAACATCATATGTGCTCGTGCTGTTCCTGCTTAGCTTATCTAGGTGTTCTTAAATAGTTTTTGTCGAACTATCAGGAACACAGAATATGAAATGTGTTGTTTAGTGTGTAGTCTGTTGAATTTGGGTTCTGAAGTGGTTAATTGTTTAGTGGATGGGTTTTGGAAGGCTGGGCTTCTCTGACTACATATTGGCCTAGAAGATGTAGTGTTTTAACTCATTTAGTAAGTAGTTATGGTTACTGTTAGTAAATACTTGTTCCTTTGTACACAGCATCCTTCAATGCCTTTCATAAGACCCTTAGTTACAATGCCATATGAATTTATTTGTGATATATATATATATATATATATATATATATATATATATATATATATATATATATATATATATATATATATTTATATCTATATAATCACCAACTACTCATCCAGCTCAGCTTTATATTGCTTAGTTTGATAGTAAATACTTAATTGTTTTATTTTTCCATAAGGTTATATTTAATATTGCCAAGGCTTCCACATATTATTGAGTTTTTATAATCAGAATTGTTGTTGTATAGGGTACAAGCCCTGACTGCAGTCTTTATGGCTGGAGTTTGATTAGCTGCTTAGTGTCACTTGGGGTTGCGATGAAGATGATTGTTGTGCCTATTTTAAGAGGGAAGGGGGGTGACTGGAGCTGTTAAATTCCTTGAGCTCCTGGAAGAGGAGTAACACTGTAAAGTGTAGCCAAGCTGCTGTGGCAGTGGCTCTTTTTGTGAGTGCACAGGGAGCGTGACCTCATTGGGAAGAATATTATGGTCTCTGCACTGATGTGGGTTGCTAGTCCCCCTGCCTAGCAAAAGGATTGGAGCCTATCCAGTCCACCCTTATTGACAGATTTTAGTAAGGGTGCAAACAACCCTCATGGCTACCTGAATGTTGGCTCATCTGGATAGCTATCTCCCTGTACTTGGGCTGCCTAAAGAGGGTGAATAGGCCCAGTCCTATTGGCTAGTGTGCCCCACTAAATTAAAGATGCTAACTTGTAGGCACTGGGGCAAAATGCAACTAGAAAAATATTCTTGTTTGTTAGTGATTCATGTTAGCTATAAGCAACATTAGTACACCTATTAGTTTACTATGAACCCCTTACGTGTGGAAATACTGGCTTCGAGACTATAAGATAGTAAAGAATACAGGATATGTAATAATACTTGTTCCCCTTTGTGTGCAAGCCTTGTCATGTTTTCTCAGACTACTGGCAAGGGAAAACTAGGCATGGAAAGTGGTTTAACCCACTATAATGATTTGTTACAATCATCTCTTCTCAAAGATTTTTTTTCTAACTATTTATGGCTGACAGGACAGGAATGGGCACCCAAGTACAGTTCATTGATGTATCTACATATTAGAAAACTACAATTTGCAGATTTATTTGCAGTTGCAATTATAGCAAAAAGACATACACTATACAGAGTAGAGTATGTGAAGATTTGTGAGTACTAAATCTTCCACAAGCAAACGTGTTACTTTAACTAACTGGCTGGTATTGTTTTCAGGGAGATGCTGCCATATGCAGTACGTATCAGTGTATGGAAAGGGTACTGACATAGGAATCAAACTGCATTCATCATTGTCATCATAATTGACAGCGTAATATGGCATCATCCTATTGCAGTTTTCCATTAGAAATGTAAGGTAATATGCATGTTTGAAGTATGGCAGATTTTGTTTTGAAGAATGTGAGTTCTCCTTTTCCGGAAATATGTTTCTGCTCTGATCAATTAGTGCTGAACCAGCAGTGCCACAAAATATGTGCTTGCTGTTGAGCAGCCAGCTAAGTTACTCTGCGGCAGATGGGATAATTGTGACCACATTGGATTTTTTAGTTACTAGTACAGTATTGATTTGTAGTGTACATCGAGTTGTGTGCTGTTTCATTTCATTATTCTGTTTCTGCTTCAGTACTTCCAATGATTTTGTTTGTTGATGCTGTAACCTTCAACCTACAATATAACAATGTGTTCCTTCCCGCAATACAGCAACAGTTTTAGGGTGGGATTGTTGAGAAAGGAATATTTATAGCAGCAGTTGTGCAGAGCTGCAGCCAAATTAGTGGCATCAAAAGGATCTGTGACACTACTTCGAGGGCAAGAATTTGTTTGGTGTCCTTATATTGTCGATGCAATAAACAGCATGTAAGTTCTCATCTTGAAGTTTAAAATATACCTTTAATATCAGGGAGTGTTAACTATGAATTTGGCTGCACACAACTGTTCAAAAATCCACAATTCTTGCTGGAAATACTGTAGTCTGATACTTAGCTGGAAAGTGGTAGTTATTTTTCTGCATGACATTTTGTGTAGGATGAATGAGACAAATAAATGCTGGAAGAGTGCAGAGGCAAGAGTAAACCTCTAGCGTACTTTGTGGGTGTCTTTGACTTTTAAAAGTCAAGGGGGAAATCTGATGACAGATTATGACAATGTATGAGATGAATGCACCTTTGACAGACTGCATAGTATTATTACACTGAATGAATGGTAGGATCTTCATTGAAAGGTTAAAAATCTGTTTCACATCCTGTTTGGAAAAAGTGATTAAAATAGATTGTGAAAAAAGAACAAATTGTTGTAAGATTAACAACATCAGTTAAGTACCAGTATAATAAACTTGCATTGCTTATCACTAGGATGTGAAGAATAAATTTATCAACAAAGACCCAGGACAAGACCATTTCACATCAGATTACTTTAATACATCAAACAGTATGGAGTGTACTTAGAGCTGGTGTGGGGATATGTCTGGAATGCAAATAAAGATACTATGCCAGAATGTTTCATAGTCAGGGATTATTGTTTGGTAGACAACAAGTTAACACATGTCATAAATTGATCTAGATGTGAACTTTGTGAGCACTTGAGACATGAAGATGTGTTCAGTGGATTCCCCAAACAAGAGAAGGAGAAGGAAATCTGCTACAACTCCACTGAGGACTTCTGAGAATGTCATTAAATCTGTTCAGCTACAGCTACACTTGGAGCTCTTGAAGACATCACTAGACACACCTGCCTGATACTCAGTGCATCTTTTTGTCAGGACAACCATATAAGTGGGTCCATCTGTTAAGCTTCTACTTTTCCTGCCTAACTTCAGCTCTGTGATCTTGCTTTCATTAGAAAGTTGTCTTCTTTGAATAATTTGCTTGCAATCTAACTAGGCTTAGGCTAGAAATCATTTGAGTTTGACAGTCCTTCATACATTTATGCTTTATCACTTTGTTCTTTCTTCCTTAATTAAAGGTCTTGCCCCAATGGGTCTTCTGATTAAGAGCATAACTGAAAAGAGGTTGAAAACACAGTTGAATTGTGGCATTAGGAAACATTTAAAGTGTCCTGTCCCTCATTCTTGTTTTTTCCACTCAATATTTAGTGATTTTTTTTTTGTTTACATTTTTTCAGTCTAGTTTCAACCAGCTCAAGAATGGTTATTCAGCCAAGAAATCTTTCACTTTTAGGTTTTCCTGGTATGTGACTTATTTTGCCTTTCTACCATCATGTCCAAGTTTCTTTTCCTTGATTCTGCTTTTAGGAGTTTGTGCTAAAGATTTATTGTTGTGCATTCATTTGTTAACTGATTAGTGAATTTGTCATCACATTTGGTATCATGGATTGTTTTCAGCCATAACTCGGGCCATAAGGACAAATATGGACACTTAATATCCAGTTAAGCAGCATGTTTTTCTGAGGAATCCTGAGTACCCATAGAAAACCTCAGCAAGGGAAACTGTATACACTGACCCTCCAGTCAAGACCAAGTTTGGCTACCATATCATAATGGTGAAAATAAGAAAATAGATGAAAATACCCATTTCCAGACCTGTTCCAAGTTTACAGATAAGGATTGAGAACACAGTTAATATATGTGTCAAGTATGCAGCTCTGTTGACACATCACTCAGCAGTCTTGTTTGCTGTATATACAGTATACATATATAAGTATATAAGTGTGTGTGTGTGTGTGTGTATGTATAAATATATGTGTGTGTGTGTGTGTGTGTGTGTGTGTGTGTGTGTGTGTGTGTGTGTGTGTGTGTGTGTGTGTCTGTGTGTGTGTGTATGTGTAATTGTGAGTATGCGGGTCTCCCCTGAAAAGAGGCTTCCAGCCTAGTGGGACTAACTTGGTCAACAAAGGATAAACAAACTGGAACTGGAGGTCAGTACTGATCCCTGGATCCTGTAGCTCTGAAGCAGTAATTTCACAGCTGTGCCACTCTACTGCCATAGGATGTCCTTTGCCCAGTATGTGGTTTCCTTTATGCTTTTTCTACGTTCTTCTGGTATATTATTCTCATAATTTTGATTCTGGCTATTCAAGGATAGATTCTAATTGAGTCTGCAGATATACTTTGATCTTCTTCAGCTCTGCATCATCCACAAACCTATGAGGCTCCATGTTCCAGGATACAGTTGTCTCCTTCTTTTGGCAGGCCTTACCCAGGCTTACATTCCATAAGACTATCTCCTTGACTGACTCAGTTGTGATGATGGCTAAGGGACAAGGTTTCTTAAATAGAGATACATTTCTTGTTAACTCAAAGCTGTCTGTTCAGAAAGCTTGCTGAGAAAAGTGGACAAATTTTTTGCCATTTAGAAGTCGTTTGAGGTTTATGTCCTTTTTTCTGCCTCTGTTTTGTAGGTTCATTGTTGTTTTGTTAGGAGTCTCCAATGCTGGGATGAAGTTGCTTCTCCATAAATGTCCATTTGGCAGTCGTGTAACTTTCATGATTGCCATGATTCGGTTTCTCTGGCATCTCTGAAATACTAAAAGGTACCTTTCATCTCAAATCCCCATTTAGTGAACCATTTCTACAATAGCTCATTTTATGCTTAAGGAGCTGATTGTTCCAGGGACTTCCAGTATGGCAGTGGCTCATTTGGAGGGAATTCCTTTCCCTCTTCCCCAGATTAAGCAGTTGGTGAAAACTAGGTGAGCATGCAGCTGTAAAGCCAAAAATAGTGATGAGGAGTTATTCTGTTGCAAATGTCAGCCAAAGGGAAGCTATTCAGATAGTGAATAATCAAACAATAACTTAATAAGGGATCCAACAACTCTGGGCTGATCCACCACGTGGCGTCCATTGCCACTGACTTAATCTTGCTGCCGAAATGGTTGGTGAAGAAAATCTAAGCTCAGTGACTCAGAGGTTGCATAACATTAATCCTTAAATTTAGCTGTACACTTGCTGATACATTCATCCAATAATAAACACCTGGAGGACATGGAGAAATCCTTAAATAGTCATGAAGTGTCTTTGCACCCCCACCAACAACCAGGAGGATCATGCAACTAGGATAGTGGAGTTAGTTGCCCTTTAGGGAGAAATCTCACACAAGTTGATAGAGCTTAAGAATAGAGTCAGAAGGGAGAAGCTCTGATTTGTCAACATCACCCTCACCCAGAGTCAGAAGGATCTGACTACTTGTCTTTCGTGAAGAGGTACTTAGCATCTGGACAGGCATGGATTTATCCAAGATACTCTTGGATAAAGTGCACCGGGTCCAGACTGTGAGAAGGGGCAAGGAAAAACTGTCACAACCATTCTTAATGTAATGTCAGTCTCTTGAAATGAAATAGTAGCTTCTAACCCATTTATAGGGTAAGGGAAAAATCCATTCAAAAGGCAGATCAAGAGTATATGTTGATAACAGCATCTCCCTTACTATGAGACTTAAAAGAAACAGATTTCTTTCCATTTTCTGAAAATGCAGCCAAGCTGGTCTGAAATTCAAGCCTTTGTACCCAGCTATACATCAAATTGTCTTCCCCATAGGAACTAAAGCTTTTTTTTACTCTGATCAGTAACTAAAACAAACAGGTGAGCTGGAGAATTGCCCTACTGATCAGAGCATGATGTCTGGAATAAGGCCCACTAGAGGAGAGGAAAGGATCCCAAAGAAGTTCTTCCCAGTTTTTAAAAGAAAAGTGAAGGCCAAGATAAAGTACATGTAGAAGGATTCTTATCAGCTGGTGAAAGAGGGAGAGTGTATTCAAAAATGGGTACAGTGCTGTCTAGAAAAGATACAAGAAGAGTGAAGCTTTTGGAGATGCTAAGTGGTAGCAGTTGGGTAGAGAGAAGTGTAGCAACAGATAACCTTCTTTGGCTATCTGTATAGATACCAGGCATAACTTTTATTAGCTTGGTGTGGTCTGATAGTTGAAGAACTCTGAGACATGGGATTGAACAACTCATCTTACTTTTGGCTTGATTTGGGACATAATTGGAGGAGGTAGTAAACCTTTGTTTGGCGTCTCGATGATGAGAGATAAATTTGAATGCTGTGCCTGCAGAGTCTCCTGTGGAATGCCATCAGGATAACAGGAATGGCAGGTGACTGGTCACACACCCTCAGGTGTGACCCCGAGGGACCTCACTGATGTAGAGGCTTTGGTAAGCTATTAACATTGAGCTATCTTTTCTTAAACTGGCTGAACAAAGTTCATAGTCAGAATGATATTTTCTCAATGGGCTGAATGAGCTTATGAGATTTGAAGAATGGTGATTTTTTAATTTCATGACCCTCTGGTGCAATTGGAGTAGGGCAATCATGGGGGAATAAAATATCCAGAGTTGCAGAAAAATAACTAGTTCCTGGTGTTGTATGCATGGCAGAAGACCTGAAGCATGGCAGTCATTTTTTACTCAGTACTGGTATGTGAGACAATGTCCATGGAGCTGTGTAGCTGAGTTGTTTCTGTAGCACACATGCTTGGCCAGGATATCTGTTTGGTTACTTGGCTGGGGGGGTGGGTAACATGTCTTTTGCTTTGCATGGAATATATAGACTTCCCAATAATCATTTCTCATCCTAAGATATTTTTTGACATAGTTATCTTGTTTTGTATTTTTTTCAAGTTCTGATTATACTGTTATTGACACTGACAGCAAATAGTTCATTTATGTTACATCCCCATCATATAGTAGTAAGCAGATGAAATGCAATGGGATAAAAATAGAACTATTTTGGCAATAATAAGCATATCCATTCTTACACAGAATATTAACAGGTTAACTGATGTCAAAAACTTCAAAATACATTAGATCATATAAGAGTACTAACCCCCCAGGTAGTCATGCTCCAGAAAACCCTCCCAAATCAGCAGAAGCACCTAACACTCCAGGGGAAGGGATTTAGTTGAGGCTATGTTTATTTTCTCTAATAAAGCTAGTAAGAGAGCGGTAGGCATATACACCCAAAGGGGTAGTACCCTGATGATGAAAGAGGAAAAGGATGAGTTTGGTAGATATATGGCAATATAAAGCCACTTTCAAGGCACAAGAATAACTTTAGAATCTATGTACACACCACCAAATGGCTTCATTGGGATGTATGAGACAAATGAAGAATGAAATTCTTAGCTTCCAACAAGGTATGTTGGTCCTGGCAGGGGACTGGAATATACAATGGATATAAAAAGTGTACATGCCCCTGCTGAAATGCCAGGTTTTTGTGATATAAAAAAAATGAGACCACAATAAATCATTTCAAAACTTTTCCCACCTTTAATGCAACCTATAACCTGTACAATTCAATTGAAAAAGAAATCTGTTAGGGGAAAAAATACAAAAAATATGTACCATAAGCTGGTTGCAGCATGCCCTTAAGCTAATACTTTATTGAAGCACCTTTTGATTTAATTACAACACTCAGTCTTCTTGGGTACACACCTGCCATCAATTAAAGAGACTCTGATTAACCCCAAATAAAGCTCAGCTGTCCTAGTATGTTTTCCTGACATTTACTCAGTTGCCTGGTACACCAAAAGCCATGGTTCACAGAGAGTTTACAAAGCATCAAAGGGATCTCATTGTTGAAAGGTATCAGTCAGGAGAAGGGTACAAAAAAATGTCCACAGCATTGGATATACCATGGAACACAGTGAAGACAGTCATCAAAAAGTGGAGAAAATATGGGACAACAGTGACGTTGCAAAGAACTGGACGTCCCTCCAAAATTGATGAAAAGACAAGACGAATACTGATCAGGGAGGGTGCCAAGAGACCTACAGCAACACTGAAGGAGTTGCAGGAATTTCTGGTAAGTACTAGTTGTGTATTACATGTGACAACAATCTCCCACATTCTCCATATGTCTGGACTATGGGGTAGGGTTGCAAGATGGAAGCCATTTCTTACAGAGAAAAACATCCAGGCCCAGCTAAAATTTGCAAAACAATACATCAAGTCTCCCAAAAGCATGTGGGAAAATGTGTTATGGTCTGATGAGACCAAGGTTGAACTTTCTGGACACAATTTGAAAAGGTATGTTTGGCACAAAAACAACACTTTGCATCACTAAAAGAGCACCATCTCCACAGTGAAGCATCGTGGTGGCAGTATCAGGCTTTGGGGTTGCTTTTCTTCACTGGAACTGGGGCTTTAGTCAAGGTGGAGGGAATTATGAACAGTTCCAAATACCAGTCACTTTTGTCCCAGAACCTTCAGGTGTCTGTTAGAAAGCTGAAGATGTAGAGGAATTTCATTTTTCAACATGATAATGACCCCAAGCATATATCCAAATCAACAAAAGAATGACTTCACTAGAAGAAAATTAAAGTTTTGGAATGGTCCAGCCAGAGCCCAGACCTAAATCCAATAGAAAATGTGTGGGGTAACCTGAAGAGGGCTGTGCACAAGAGATGCAGTCGCAATCTGACAAATTTGGAGAGCTTTTGCAAGGAAAAGTGGGCAAATATTGCCAAGTCAAGATGTGCCATGCTGATAGACTCCTACCCAAGAAGACCTAATGCTGTAATTAAATCAGAAGGTGTTTCAACAAAGTATTAGTTTAAGGGTGTGCACACTTATACAACCATCTTATTGTATGCATTTGTTATATTTTTTCCCCTAACAGATTTGTTTGTTTTTCAATTGAATTGTACAGGTTATTGGTCACATTAAAGGTGGGAAAAGTTTTGATATGATTTATTGTTGTATATTTTTTTTATATCACAAAAACCTGGCATTTTAACAGGGGTGTGTACACTTTTTATATCTGCTGTAATTGCAGACTGGCAAGAGGTAGGTAGGGTACCTAGGCATTTGAAGATCACTAAGAAAAACAGACAATTGAAAAGTCATTGTAAAGTTTTTTTGTCTAACAGACATGATGACACAGACCTTTTCAAGTAGGGTTTTCACTTTTCATTCTCACCATCATCAGGCTTGCACTAGGGTAGACCAGATATTTATCACTCCAAAGCACTTATACACTGTTCATGAGGTAATTATCCACCCTGTTATACCATCTGACCATTCACAAGCAAAGTCACACTTCAAGTATGTGATAACACTAGCTATCTGAGACATTGGAGATACTCTATCTATTGATCGTCCTCTAAGCTGTATGGATATTATTTTGTAAGTACCCTACAAGGCATACTGGAGAAGCTAGATAAGAATCCAGATTCCTTTTTAAATGACTGGCATATGGCGAGATAGAGATAGTGAATCTGTTTAAGTGTAGGGAGGCAATAAAAATAGAAATTAATGTAGCAGTAATTAGATAATCTAAACAGCTTAAGGAACTGCAGCAGCAGGAAGAGGAGGGAAGGGAGCTGCACGACAGTATCAAACTATATTAGAATGTGTTAAGTGAATTGAAGAATGCTTGTATCAGGCACTTCTACTTGGAGACAACTCCCAGAAGGTAATAGGTGTTGGCACACTGGCATAGATCTCAAAAAACACAAGGAATGATCACACAATTAAAGGATGAGGCCTACAGCCCTGAGCAGAGAGATAGCAAAAGATGCTAAGGTCCTTTAGTATGAAGATATATAGTGCACAAGACATGGCAGCTCAGTGGGACAGGAACACAGAAGACTTTCTATCACAGTAAGAGGATTCGAGTTTGACTAAGTCCAAGATGACTGGTCTGATTTCCTCCATAACTATGAATGATGTTAAGGCTAGTATAGCAAAACAGCCAAGTGGTAAGACCTTTGACCAGGACGGCTTTCCAGTTGAGCTTTGGTGTTGAGGGAAGAGACTCTGCTAAGCTTATGGATTATATAATTTAACAAGGTATTTGGGGATAAGCATTAGCCATGCTCCTGGAAAAGAAGCTGTGGTCACAATTATACCCAAAGAAGACAAGGATCCCACAAGGATCTCTTCTTATAGATCTATATCTGTTTAAGTCCTGACTACAATGTTTTCATGACAATCATTGCTAACCAATCTAGCCCAGTTAGCTCCCCAATTTCTTAACATAGATGAGTATGGCTTTGTACCAACTTAGCAGATAGTGAAAATATAGTGAGAAGCCACATGATGCAAAAAGAAGCTAAAGATACAACCACCACTCTTCTCAGCAAATCTGGGTTTCTAGCAACCTTTGTAGATATGATTAGGCAACTATACAGTGGTTCCCTTGCACAATTAAAGATTGGCGGTAGACTTATGGAGCCTATGGAATAGCAGAGAGGTACTAGGCAGGGTTTTTAATGCTTCCCCTTTCTTTTTGCCTTTTGGGTAGAACGATTGGTGTGAACAGAGTGCTATCCAGGGTTATTAATGAGGTCAAGACAAAAGAAGATTGCTCTTATGCTGACCATGTTATCATATACTTGACTTGCCCTCAAGAAGACCTCCTTCTCCTGTTGATCATCTTGTACAAGAATGAATCGATTTTAGGTTATGAAATCAGGAAGACTAAGACAGTGGCCATTCTCATCAATTTTGTCCTAACTTTCAATTTGGTTCAACAGTATCCATTCTTGTGGGGTCATTTCTCAGTGAAGTACCTGGATATCTGGGTAGCTGACCAAAATAAGAAATCCTCTAGGTAACATGCGAGAGGATCTTGAACAGATGCTTAGCCCTGATCAAGAAGTGGGAATTATTATGCCTTGATCTACATAATAAAATTAGAGCTATAAAGATATGTATATTACTACAGATTGTATATACAGAGCAAGTCTTTATATATGACCAAAGATTACATTTTTGGTCTGCACTTGAAAAGAACATGAAGTATATTTATCAGGGAGTGAGTAATAAATGTAAGGATAGTTGAGAGAAAATATGTCATCCTGAAGAATTAGAGGGTCTTTGCTCTACTGGATTTCAGAAACTATCATAGGGCAACGAAGACAAGATAGGCCTACCTCATTCAGGGTCTGATATACAAGGCCAGATGAAAGCCCATGGCAATTTTGCAGGGTCCCCATAATCAAAAACTGAAAAGGCTGTATATGTGGGCACAGTTCTCGAGGGAAACTGGTGAAAACCTTGCTTAAGGGAGATTATGCTAGACTGTGAGAGAAACATAGTGGCCAGTGTAATGGATAGATTGGAATTAGATCTTCTACCTATCTGAATACACCCCATGATCACCAGGATGGGCCCATTAGTAAGTAACTGAGCACTTAAGAAAATATAACCAGCCTAATGGGAAGAAATAAGTGAGGAAGAAAAGCTTAATACTGTCGGATATGGCCAAACAGGTTCTCCAATTACAAGAAGAAGATAACTTGATTTCATTAGTGGCACATTGGTGCAGCAGTTTGCATTATCACCTCATAGCAAGAGGTTCTCTGTTTCAATTCTCGGCTGGGGTGCCTTCTATGTGGAGTCTTAATGTCCTCCCTGCATTTATGTGGGTTTCCTCTGGGTGATCCAGTTTCCTCCCATGTTAAAAAGACATGTGTCTGGAGTGTTTCTCCCCAGACATTTGCTAAAAATTGGCTTGTTCCAAGTTGGAATTTCCCAGTAAATAAATCTAAATAAATAATAGCCATGGCTTCAGTTTGGACCAGCACAGTAGATCCATGGCTTTAATTTGGACCAACACAATAGATCATTATTTAGTGCTGGGGATACTATACCTGAGATGCATGGGCTATTGATAAATGCAAGATCTAGCAACACAAACCAAAGAGGTTAATAGGTAGGTTATATCTCAGATGGAGCGGGAAGATGAAGACCCCAGGACACGTTGATTAAACTGATGTTATTGGTGGTCAAAAAGGTGCTAACTAGAGGCTAGAAAAGTGAAGCAACTCCCTGCCTCAGAGAGGTCATAGTGATAATAGATGGAATGAAAGAGTTGGAAACAAATAAAGGGAAAATGAAGCTGGGGAGCAGGGTAAAAAATATATATATATTGACAATGGGGGGGACAACTAAGGAGCATCATTGTTCTTTATTTCAGGTATGCCAGTGTTTTAGATGGGGATCAACAAAGATTCTATCACTTTTAAACAGAGTTTAAGGAACATGCAACTTGTTGATATACTAGTTGAAACTGTCGAGATATACACTTTTGTCATAGAGTAGTTAAATGGTCACATGCTCTTCTCCTTTGCCATTAGAACTGATTTATTTTTGGTTCATGTATTGTATATATAAAGAATGGATAATATGGTGCTCCATGCACTGGGATCTCACCTGGGAAGCCTTGTACAGTATCATTCTACATTATGTTCTCTTTTCAATCAAAAAAAAAAAGTCTTCTGCTTTGGCTGCTGTCATCAGGAATATGTGCCCATAAGAATGATCACCCAGGAGGATTAGCTAGTGACTTTATCCTAGAGGTTTCTGAAGACAGATCTCTTTATTCCAGACATGATTTTTTATGGATACTTATATAGTTACGGGTACTTCATAATTACCGTTGTTTAAGGAGATCCATGTTGAATATGATACCCTCTCTTTACACCCTCTCTTTTCTATTCCTCATTTTCTTTGGCTTTTTCACTGATATAAGAACTAAAGAAGGATTGCTGTTTAGTCCGTCATGGGAAGATGGGAGTTTGATAGCACTGGAAAGCAGTTCTAACACCTGCAGCACAAGTCCTAGTGGTTATTAAAGATGAAACACATTCTTGCAGCTTTGTTTTGGGAAGGTACCCATAACTTTTGAATTTCATGCAAACCTACCTTTGTGCTCACTGAAGAGGGTGAGTAATGTAGAAGTGATACATGAATAAATGCCAAGTTCTGGTTTATTTATATGTAGCAGTGCATGAAGGCCATTCTGCAGGAAGAAATATACTCTCAGATGAGAAAATGTGCTTTGCATTCAGTTGTTTAAAACAGCTAATCTGGATGGCTGCTGTTTTAGGCAGGTCTTAAGTGCTGCATTTTTACACTTCCTCTTTTAACTTTTGATGCAAACCTTTTAAGGTTATGTTAGCATTAATAGATTGTTTTAGTCTGGAACAAAAAATAGAATAATTTTTCACAAACACAGTTGCAGAATAATGAAGTGTAAAAAAATACGTAAATCACTATTTTCTAAGACTATATAAAACACAAACTGAGTAGTGCTTCAGAAATATATATATATATATATATATATATATATATATATATATATATATTTATTTATTTTTTTAAATCTATAATTTGTCTGTAAGTTTATGTTCTGATTTACTTTCCCTATTTTGTGATTTTATGACCTTGGGAGTAGTGCAGTGGCACAGCAGATAGAATTGTTGCTTTACAGCAAGTGGTTCTCTGGTTCGATTCTCTGCTGGGGTGCCTTCTGTGTGGAGTGTGCATGTCCTCTCTGTGTTTGTGTGGGTTTCTTCTGGGTGCTGCAGTTTCTTCCCACATTCCAAAGACAGAGTAGGTGGATTGGGCACACTGAACTGTCTATAGGTATGTGGTATGGAATAGCAGCTCTGTCAGGATTAGCCACCTGGCTGTGCGAGTCTCAGTTCTAAATGATTGTCACTGTTGAAGCAGCACTCTATCCATTTGTAAAAATGGAAAAGGGGTTGTGGAAGGATGGATATGTATATATATATATATATATATATATATATATATATATATATATATATATATATTGCTGGATTTATTTAACTTATATAATTGCAAAGTTTAAGGAAGGTGTTGTAGTCAAATCTGTGCCAGGTTTTGTCTCCTCATTTGGTTTACTTATTGGGATCTGAAGTTAGCCAAAGGCTGTCTAGGCTGTTATGGAAACCTTATTCATTACTGAAACAGTTGAAGAGCAGAGTAAGTGTAGGACTTTAGTAAAAATGGGGATCTAGGTTAACAATTGTCAAATTTGAATTGAACATCGTAGTAGAAGTTGTCTGGTTCATATTTTCGGACTGCTTTAAATCAATACAATAATGGCTGTTTTCTGTTTTAGACCTAGCTGGTTATTCCAGAACAATGAAAGGGGAGGTAGTGTCCTGAAAATATGTTGCACTTAATACAAGAGCATCTGGATTTATGTTATTGGGAAATGTTTCTAGTGCATCTTATGTATTATTAAAGCTGTTAATGTTCATGTAACAGCGTTTGTTGTGCTTTTCATAGCATTGCATGGATGCTGTTGTTTTTAGAGTATATAGTTGTCATGGATAGGATACTTCAGTGGTTATAGTATGGGGTCCTGATTTGGGGTTAACAGTGGTATCATTAGTTAACTTAATTACATATATGGATGGATTATGCCCTTTCTAAATTGTTACTAGGAATAATTTGTCGTAAGTAGTATTGTATGTATTTATTTATTTAGTTAGTTATTTATTTGACATTTGGTTGCTAGGAAAGTCCGGCTGGGTAAGAAACCCATTTTCAGCAGGAAAAGCTCCAATACAGAGAATAAGAAAAATAACATTTTACATAATTAACAACAAAAACAAAGCCAATATAGAGATGAAACCAGAAAAGCCATATACATACATTTTGCATGAGAATATTATTAAGCATCTTTAGTATTTCTTGACTTGAGAGGGAAGAGGCTAATTTAGTAAGAAGCAGACATAATTTGAATGGTTTTATTGTTATCTGACACAACAATTTGTTTTGGGAGAATTTGCAAAGTGTGAGGCATTTAACGTATATGCATCATGCAACTATATATAGTAAGCTAAACATCAAAATGGAAGCATCATTATTAGAAGGCAGGTTATGTTTTCTGTAAATCCTTTGTATCTTCATAATTCTGTTACGTGTTTTGTTCACTTACTATTTATTTTGTAAACGTTTGTTCATGGAAGGGGCCGAGCTGGATCATGGAACCTTTGATGTCTATAAATGTATTTAAGGAATGCAGATGGGGGCTGTGCAAGAAAATATGACAGTGCAAAGAATTATTGTAGCTGTAACTGTGGCAGTGCTAATGGTAGGTGCCTTATAAAGGCTAGGGATTTCAGTGATGGAGATTATTCAGGAGGTAATGTAGTGTGCTTTTGTCTGAAGTATAATTACGTGGTATTTTGCAAGACAATTGTTTGCCAGCTATTGATTCTGTATGTTCACATCTGGAAGTGGAACTAGACATGTTCTTTCTCCAAATATCCAGGACAAAGATTTATTTTATGTACCATACTTCAGAAGTCATTGTGTTTAGCAAGAAAACAATTAAGGCATTTCCAAACTGAAGGTCAAGCAGCTAAAACAATGGTGTTTACTGAGCAACAGTGGAAGGTTGCTTTTACTTCCTAAAGTGTACATGTTATGACCACTCTGGGAAGCTTCTGTATAAGTATACATAGCTGGGTTTAGTCTTGCTAAAGCCTTTTATGTGGGCACTCTCAGAAATTCTAATAAGTCTTTGTCCACCAAGATGGTCAGTGAAATTCTGGGTTCAAATTCCTTGACTGACTGTGGATTAATTACACAAAAATGTTGTTTGCACAATTTTACATGCTTTCATTTACATGTCTGGTGTGGTATTATTGTATTGAGCACGCGCCTAATATGCATTGAAAAGCAAATAATAATAAAACCCTCCCAGACAAGCTTACCACTACATAATATTATACCTCCATTTCTGTATCTATTTATCTGTATTTAGCATTGTTGTCTGTGACAGCACTGCATGACTGTTGCCATATTTGTTTTTTATAATTTAATTTTATATTTTCAAAAAGATTAATTTCTCTCCCATCCATCTTTGTATACCAAATTGTGGTGGTTTTGCTCCGTCACAGTCCTTGTATAAAGAGGGATTCTATGTTTCAAAAACATTCTCTTACATACAGCCAATGGTACGACCTTAAAATGCTGCTGGCACGCTGCACCACATTATTTTGTTGGAGTTGATTTCTGAATTTATTGTGACTGCATATGCTTCTATTACATATCTATCTTATTACAGTCTTTTGATTGACCTGTTTCTAATTTTTAACTCACTTTAATAACTGACACCTCTTTTATCCCCTATCTAGTAAACCCTAACTTTGATATCTTACCATCTTCTTTTTATAGGTAACAGCCTCTTGTCTCTCCACTGCTCTAAATTGCCAGCCTGGAACCTGCTGCAATGACTCACGAAGCCTCTGCTGCCTTCCTCTGCATTTCATACCTTAAATAACCTGTACGTTCCTTTATAAGCTCATTAAAGGTTCTTAGTTTATTATTGCAATAGGACTGTATAGTGACCACACATCACTAGAAAGCACTCTCTGACCCCCCCATTGATACACTGTTTCAGCTTTCTCAACAGCTCCAGTCTCCAAACTTAGATCTGTCCCCTTTTGTAACTAGTTACCCTCTCTGCCTTGTGCCTTATTCTGGTATTCAACAAAGATTTCTTGGTCAAACCAATAGTGCCCTGATAGCAGGAGCCTTCTTCTTAGAACCCCCTCACTGCCAAGCTCTTACCTCAGCTTCCACGCACTTCAAACAGATTGTTTTCTTAGTGCCCCTGTAGCTCCATCTTGAGTCTAACCTGCACTCTTCTAACCGCTCCCCCTTCCCATCTGCCTCTCTTCTTAACCTCCTCCTTGACATCACTTCCTATCTGACATTTTTTTTCCTACTCCCTACCATATCACCTCTTATAAGTCAATCATAATTCCTGTTCACTACTACATTACTCTTTCTCACCTTCTCACATAACCCAACAATAAACCCCCAATCTCCCTCTCCCAAAGTAAATTCCTTAACCTGCTCCCCTTCTCAATTCTTCCTCAAACATAATGAACATAATTCATAATGAAATCCTATGTTCTAAGACTTACATCCTCCACACAAATTCTCCTCTACACTATTCTCCAAATTCCTATTAATACACTATATGTACTCTAAAATTGTTTACATCAGCCTTTGCCTTTCTCACACACTTACCAATCTTATTCGCTCCAGTGACATCCATCCCAGTCCTGGACCCGCTACCACCTACTGCCATAATACCTCCAACTTCTCCAAAAAGTCTAAGTCACTTTGCTTATCCACTCTAAATTTCCAAAGTTTGTGTCATAAAACCACTGAGCTGCACGCCAAAGTGAAACTGCCATCCTTGCCACCACAGAAACTTGGTTAAAACCATCTATTTGGGATATGAGCTTCTCCATCCAAACTTTAGTATACTTAGGGCAGACAGGTTATATAAAAATGGAGGGGGTGTAGCCATAATTTACCCCAATACCCTCA
This sequence comes from Protopterus annectens, assembly GCF_019279795.1. Classification (NCBI taxonomy): domain Eukaryota; kingdom Metazoa; phylum Chordata; order Ceratodontiformes; family Protopteridae; genus Protopterus; species Protopterus annectens. Next base: position 141,491,419 of record NC_056733.1, on the reverse strand, counting down.
ATCTAGCTACATTCAATGACCACATCCCTCAATTCCAAAATACTGTCATTTGAGCTCCTTTCTAGATATCAGCTGCTCCAAGAAACTATATATAATTGTCCTATATATCCCTCCTGGAAATAATATCCCTGTTCTAGAAGATATTCTGTCTTGGATCTCCTATACCATAAAAAATGAAATAGACTGGACCTCAATATCTTCCAAACAGTCATCCACCAACATGAACCTGTTTCACTTTACCCAGCTTATTACAACCACCACCAGGTACAACAATGAAACCAATGGTGGATCCAACCTAGACTGGATTTTAATCTCAGATCCCTTTAAGTTCATAACTTCAGTGACCTTGCCCAACTCTCTTATGGATCATCTTCCTGCCTTTACAGTTTGAGTCTGCTAATCCATACTTAAAAAAATCTAAAAAATCACAAGATCAAACTAGCCTGAAAACTCTCTAAATTTAATCCCATCTTATTTAATAACATCCTGTCAAATATTAATTGGACTATTCTCAAGTCCTTTCCTTTAGATGAGGCTCTATTCTATTTGAATAATACCTTTCTAATAAAATTAGATAGCCTAGGCCCCACTAGAACCAAAAGGATCAAAACTAACCATGCCCCCTGGTTAACAAAAGCCACTAATGATATCTTGAATAGTAGAGACAAAGCATGGAAACTTTGGCTTAAATCTATCAATAGCTCAGACCTTATTCATTATAAACAGCTTCATAACCAAGTTAAGAAACTCATCGTCAAGGATAAAGAGCATTTCTTTTGGAACCAGCAAACTAATAGAACAAATAATAAACAAACAACAATGAAGCCAGTGTACCACTTTATTCTCCTGGTACCTCGGCCTTTCGCCTTCAAGGGATAGCTCACACAAAGAGCCAGCAGTCTTAAATACATGTGTTAACTGATTAATCATTCACTCAATCAATTAAATATTATAATGACTTGCACTCCAGTGAAATAACAATGCACACCCCAGAAATTCCATTGCATTCCAACCCCACTGAACATTAATACAATGTAAATAACATACACATAATATATTTAATACATAAAAATGCACTACAAAATATAAATACACTTTAAAAATTCAAAGAAAATTCTAAATTCAGCCCACCAGGGAAAAGGGTTCCATAATTCAAAATATAAGTAGTTTCCAATTGATTTAATGCAAAGCGAAAATCCCCTTTAGAACCTACTGGTTGAGCCAAAATACTAACAAACAGAGATGCTCCACTGTCATAATGTTTCTTAGAAAAATGCTCGGCAACAGGGCTTTCCCTTCTCTGATTGTTAATATCAGCAATGTGTTCCAACACCCTGATTCTCAACTTTCTTTTTGTTTGCCCTATATACCAACAGGCATTTTCACATCCACACCCCAAAATATAAATCAACCCACAAGACTTAGAATTAAATCTTTCATTTGCCACATATCTCTGGCCATTAATGACAGAATTTGAAAGGTTGTCTATTCTATTACAAACAGTGCAATTACCGCACACAAATAATTCCACTTGTTGGCCACTAGACTGCATGAATTTAGCAGGTCTATTCAAAAGCTCCTTTAAGTTACAATAGCGACTAAAGGAAAAGGTCACTCGTTGGGGAAGATTGTACTTAAAAAAACATCTGAAATAACCATAGACCACAACTCCTTAACTATTTTCACTAAACAATCTGAAAAAGGGCTACACCTAGTAACACAAAACAACCTATCAACTTCCCTTGTACCACTCCAAATGTCCCTACCAAAAGAGCTGTGAACAGACTTACGAACAGACTTCCCATCGTCATCCCCATTCACCACTTTTTTCTAGCTTTATTTAGAATCTCTCTACAATAACCTCTGTTCATGAGTCGGACCTCTACCTCTGACAAAAACTGATCATGAAGCTTAATATCAGAGGCATTCATAAGCATGTTTAAACTTCCCAAAAGGTAGAGATTCAATAAGATGGGAAAGATGCATACTCGAAGCATGCAAAACATTATTAACTGTTGTAGGCTTCCAATAAGGATTAAATAGTACCCTTTCCTTCTAATCCACAAAAAAAAACAAAGATCCAAAAATTAATGGCCCTGGGCTCAATCTGCTCAATCTGATAACTAAAACTCAAACCATGGGGATTCTTATTCAGGCAATCAAAAAAATTCCATAAATTCACCAATAGTGCCCTTATAAATGAAAAACAAGCCATCAATAAACCGTTTAAAAATAACCACACTGTTCCTGACATATTTAGTCACATAAATGAGTTGTCTCTCAAATTCATCCATATATAATATGGCACATGAGGGAGCATATGCAGCACCCATTGCTGTATCCCACTTCTGCAAATAAATGTTACCATCAAAAATAAAATAATTATGGCAGAGACAAAATTCCAACAATTCCAAAATGTAAGTGGTTCATGAACCTTCCCTTAAAATTTTCACTACAGCTTCCAGACCCCATCACAAACCGATATTAATATAAAGGGACGACACATCCATAGTTATCCAAAAATAGTCATTCTGCCATTTTAACCTTTTAATACATTCACAAAGTTCCTGATCTTTCTTAATATATAGAACAAATAACCACAAATCTTTCTGGTCTTCTATCAATAAACTCCCGAATGCCGGCACTGAACCCAACCCCTGCCCACATCCTTACAAGCCTCCTGAACAAATAGCTAGCATATTCAACTCCTACTTTATTGACACCATTGCCAATATTACTGCATATTTTTTTCATCCACTCTCTAATAACTCTATTTCTGCATCTCACTCTCCCCTCAACTCACTCCCTCTCAGAATTATTCCCACTTTCAAATAACGTTATTCCTCTTTCCTCTCCTTACACTCACACTCCCCCTCTTCACAACATATGACAGACTTCCCTAATACAACTCACTCTCTTTCCTATCCCTACCACCTACATCAAAAAACTTCTTCTGAAATTAAAGCCTTGCTCCAACTCAGCTGAAAAAATTCCTCCCATGTTTCTAAAACTTGCTGCAGACTCAGTGGCATATCCCATTAGCATCCTAATAAACAGATCTATTCAAGAATCTCATGTCCCTAACCACTGGAAAAAAGCACTCATCCTACCACTTCACAAAGGTGGCACCTCTACCGACATCTCAAACTTCTGTCCCATCACTATACTTTCCCCTATCTCTAAAATTCTAGAAAAATGTGTGCAAAAATAACTGTTAGACTACTTACTAAAATACAATATTCTATCCCCTACACAGCATGAGTTCTGCCCAGGACATAGTACATATTCAGCATTAGTTTCTTTTTTAGACATAGTAAATAAGGCCCGTGACTCAGGAAACATTGTCTCTGCCCTTTATTTAGGCTTATCAAAAGCAAGCTTTTGACACTATCTCTCACCCTTTAGTCCCAGCATAAGTCTATCTTCCCAGTCCGTTAACTAGTTCAAGAGCTATCTTTCCAACAGGGAGCATGCCGTTAAATGGCAGAACTCCATTTCCACTTATATTCTCAACCCTCCAGGTATGCCCCAAAACCCTATTTTAGGCCCTCTGTTGTTCAATATTTTCATTAAAAATCTCCACTAAATTATCATGCAGGGATCCCTAGTCCAGTACGTGGATGACTCTACCATAGTCTGCTTGGCCCTTAACTCAAATATTCTAATGCAATCCACCCAAGCAGCATTTTTCACTGTAGAAAAATGACTTAAAAAAATTACCTTTCTTTAAATACCAAAAAGACCAAACTCCCTTAGTCCCAAGAAAAATACACGTATTAATAATGATACTTTTGAAATCTTTTCTCTCAACTCAACTAAGATTGAGTTAGCAATACATACAAAACTGCTGGGAGTAATAATTGATGAGAACCTCAAATTTGATCTTCACATTCAAAATTATATCAACAAAACTCACAAAAAACATGGGTTACTCTACAGGCATAACAAGTTCCTCTCTCACCCCTCTAAACAAACTATATCTCTATCTTACCTTTTGCCATCTCTAACTTACAGTGCTCCCATCCTAACCAACCTTCAATTATCACTGATAACAAAACTAGACTCATACTATAACAAGACTGCTAAATTTGCTACTAATAGCCGCCACTCTGCACACCATTGTATAGCCCTAAAAGAACTAGAATGGCTGGAATTCCCACACTATCTACTTCTCCTACAGCTCACTGCCACACATAAACTGATTTATAAGCCTCATGACTGCTCTGCACTCAGCTCCCTTCTCACCCTTTATAACCCGGTTAGAACTCTATGATCCGAACAGCAATTTCTTCTCCAAATTCATAAACCCAAACTATTAGCAGGCAAATTCTTGTACTCCTGGAATGTTGCCAAGATCTGAAACAACTTACTTCCCTATGTCTGTCTACAGCAATGCCTGTCCAACATTAAAAGTGCTTTGCATAACCACCTTCTCTCCAAGTGGCTATGTAATTGTTGTGTTACTCAAGTTGACATCACATAATTCTACCCAGAGTCCTGTAACTTACTATCTTCTCCTCTCCCCTTTCTCCATTTCCTTTTTCCTTCATTCCCTCCTCCCCCACTCCTCTCTTGTTCTATAACTAACCAAACCCTCCTCTCTCCCTTCTTCTTCCATACACCCCTCTCTCCTCTCTCTAGTCACAGTCTTTATTATTTTCTTATCCTTGTCTGTCTCCCTTTCTTTCTCTCCTACTTCCCTTTTCTTCCCTCCGCTTTCCTACATTTACAATGTAACATGTTACATCCGCTTATCACAATGTCATATTCCTATGTTTCTGAGTGTTTGTTCTGTTTAAGACTTGCTCCTTCCTTGAAACTCCTATTACTCTACCATCAAACTTTCCCTTTCATGTGTCTTCGCATTTTTTTGACATCCCATCATCGTTTTTATATACTTCGACTTCAGTTCTGCCTTTAGCACTCTCTGTTTGCATCTCAGCCCAAATCATGTTATATAATTCCTGTGTTATCTTTGAGTTTGGTATATTATTCTCTGTATGCTCTTTCTTGGAATTTTATGTGGTATAAGTCGTAAGCAAATATATTGTACTCATTTTTTTTTATTTCTTTGGACTTTTGTACTTCTTTCTCTGTTGGAGCTCTCCCCCCTCGCCCCCAGGCCACCACTGAAAATGGGCTATCGTGGCCCAGTGGACATTCCTGGTAAACAAATGCCAATTGTCAATAAATAAATAAATAAATAAAATAATTTAATTTGAAGCAGGGTACATTTTAAAACAATGAGAGCAAGACATCATCATCATCGACCCCTGTTTCACATTTTTTCTATGTGGGGTCGGGATGTTTCATCAACTGACACTACTTCTGTCAATTCAATGCTACTCTTCCACCTACTTTGGCAGTCACGCCAAACTGTCACACGTCTTCTTTCACACAATCCATCCATCTCTTTGCCGGAGATCCCCATTTCATTTTGCATTTTTCCTGTCTCTCCCAAATCTTCTTACAAGATTGCCTTCTGCTTTCTTACATATGGTTGAACCACCATAATCGGTTCTCTTTGACCTTCTCTGTAAATGGAGCTATTTTAGATTCTGCTTTGATGTCAGAATTTCTTCATTTCTCTTACAGTGTGCATCCTACCACCGATCTCAGGCACCTTATCTCCATCACCTCAACTGCCCAGGTTTCTGTATCATACAGAAGTACTAATCACACCACTGTTTTGTACACCTTACGTTGCACTTTCTTTGACATTATTCTGTCGCACAGTAACCCTCACACTCTGTGCCACTTGCCTGTAAACTCTGATTCTAGCTTTGACTTGCTCATTCAGACTTCCCCTTTCTTTAGCCACCCCTACCAGATACTTGAAATGATTAACCTGTTCCATGCTTTCCTTTCAATTGCAATTTTTTTCTTCTTTTGACTCCTCAATTTGCTGCCTTAACAACTATTTTATCTGTACTCAGTTTCATCCCACGTGCCTTCATTTTTGCATTCGATTCCCCTATCATTTACAAAAGCCCTTTTCAGAGTCTGCTTGTCATGCAGCCCTATCTGCATACAGCAGCTTTATTGATCTGTTCCCCACATCCTATTTGCTGATGTAGTCCATCACCAATATGAACAGCAGTCGGCTCAGAGTTGAACCTTGATGCAAACCCACTACCACTGGGAAACCCTCTGTGAGACTGAACACTGTTCATAATTATGTTATTGTGTCCTTTAACATAGTCTGTACTAATTTCACCAGTATATTCAAGACTTTAAACAATTACAGGATTGCCTGAATTAGCTTTCTTGGAACCCTGTCATATACTTTCTCCAAGTGTAGGAATGTTCATGTGGACTCTTTTCTTATCTTCAATTATTTCACTGTTATTTGTCCACTGAGAAGAGTGGGTCAGTTGTGCAGCATCCTGATCTAAATCTAAACTATTCATCCACCATCTTATATATAAATCTCTCTGCTTAAGCTTGTGCCCATAGTGTTGTTACATGCCACAGTCATAGTATGTTGCTAAGTCTGCTTAGGATTCACACTCTTTCATATTGAAATTGCCTGACAATATCACTAAAACTCAAATTATACTGAAAGTGCCTAATGATGTAACTTGAATTCTGGTCTTTTCTGGCTACACCTCAGCCTAATGTCTTGAGTACTTCTTTGGCTACAGTGTGAGATATCCATCCTTTTTTGGTCATGCAATGGCTCATCTGGGTAGTTCAGCTGCTTGGATGTTGCTTTATTTATTCATTCATTCAATTATTCATTCAATTATTCATTCATTCATTCATTCATTCATTCATTCATTTACTAACTTTGTTGAGTGGGTAGTTGGTCTAGGCCACATACTATTTTCAGCCACTTCCCAGGCTAGTTTGAAATTCACAAGTTTCAATGGATAGTTACAATTCTGTATCATTTGTACAATTCAAACTGAGTGACAGCTCATTTGCAGAAACACAGTGGAGTGGCATTTGGAAGATAAATACTGACTATAATGATACAGTATGAACTAGTTTGCACTTTTAAGGCAGCAGTTTATACATTTATAGAAAGAGGAGCTAGAAGAGATTAAATAAGGAATAGAAAGTAGTATTGGCAAATTCACAATGTGTATCAAACAACTGTAGTAATGCAGTTTATAAATAAAATAGTGTTTAGCTGTGCAAATACAAACTAGTTGCCATAGGCCTCATTTAGTAAGTGTTGAAATATTGGCACTTGTATTCTTTATTGAGAAATTGGCAGCCACGGTGGTGCAGCAGTTAGCGTTGCTGCCTCACAGCAAGAGGTTCTCCGGTTCGATCCTCGGCTGGGGTGCCTTCTGTGTAGAGTCTGCATGTCCTCCCTGTGTTCGCGTGGGTTTCCTCCAGGTGCTCCGATTTCCTCCCACATCCCAAAGACATGCTGTAGGTGGATTGGACACTCTAAATTGGCCCTAGGTGTGAGTGTGTGCGTGTGTGTGTGCCTTCTGTGGAAGGTTGGGTGCTGGGCTGGCAACTCGACACCATAAAACTCCATTGCCATTCATGAGCGGGCAGTGATCCGCTGTGGCGACCCCTAACTGGGAAAAAGCCGAAAGAAGAAGAAGTATTCATTATTGAGAAACAAACGTAGCTCATTTCTAAACATACGTAATTCATGTTGATTTTGCATATCTTGAGGTAATGAGTTCCACACTGTAGATGCAAGTTTTGAAAAGGCTTTTTCACATATTACCTTATTGGAATGAGGTCTTGGCAAACAAATAGGATTCTCCGTAGAGGAGCATAAGGAATAGTTTGTCTGCCTGTACCACATTGTATGTACAAGAGATGGGCAGTATGAGCAGTGAATTAGTTTGAATGTCAACGAGTCACATGGAAGATTTTTATTTTATTTTATTTATTCTTTGTTGACTGGGTTAATCCCATTAAGCTAGTAGCCTCATTTCAGGGCAGACATGTAGTGGTATTTATATTACTAGGAGAAATATGACCAGGCTCATCATTGTTGTGAGTGGGATCCATTTTGGAGGAGGACTTCCCGTTTCCATTCCAGGCACAGAGGTGGACCACACAATCAGGGAGGCAGATGGAGAGAAAATGAGATAATGTAGTGGTGAAAGAAATGAAGATGAAGAAGACAGCAAATATTGAGACTGATGAATGTCTGCAGGATTCTGAAGAAATGTTTCAAAGAGCCCTGCTTGATGGAGATGAGTCAGCAAATGATGGATGTATAATTACAATCCTCCAGTTGGAAGGCTTGCAGGATGATTTACTTAAAGAAATGGTGGTGCAGAGTAATCCAGAAAATGAAGATGTTTCCTGCAGGGACATCATGGAGAAAATAGAAAAAGAGGATGCAGAGACAATCCTGAAGGATAGTAGTAAGATGGAAAACATATGCAGAGGACGTAAAATAAGGCAAGAGTGGAGTAGCAGAAAAGAAGGTATAAGAAAATGAAAAAAAGGAAGTATGTGGTAAGGAGTCAAAGTAAAGAAGACAAAGAAATGGACAGGTATGAAGTGTGGGAAGATGTAATAGCTCCTCTGTGTGTAAAAACACATGAGGTAAGAGTATTCATTCTTATTAACAGAGACATTTTGTGACATTATATTTAAGACTATTTTTTTTTCGATGGAACATTTTCTTGGAGTATATGAGAAAAAGACTGTAAACTATGGAATCTTTATGTGATAAAAGCTTTTAACAGGTTAACAAAAAAGAACATTCATGTATAATTTCAAACAGAGGCAGAAAGAGAGACTTTGAAATGGCATTTGAAAGCTTTATGTAAAGAAGTAGCAGACATTGCAAAAGTTTATGACAAAAGGTGTTCATGAACTGGTGGCTGGAATTGTGAGATTGTATTATATTTGTGGGGAAATGAGACATGATGCAAAAAATGCGAACTGATATGCTATAAATGTAACAAAATTAGACATTTATGGGTGGATTGTAAAAAATAAAACTAAGAGTAAGGAAAAAGAAAATGAAAAAAGAAGGCATTTTAGAGGTAGTAGAAATAAAAGAAAAAATAGATGAGAAAAAAATAATAAAGAAGACAAAAGCGGTTTCTGAAATAAATGAGGAAGAAGATATGCATTGGGAGGTAGGAAAAGGAAAAAAATCTATTGGTAACAGAGTAAAAGACAGAAAAAGAAAATGTAAAAGGGATAAATATAAAATAAAAAAGAAAGGGACTTGGTATAATGGTTAATGTGTCTCACTCGCAGACACAAGGTAGAGACTTTGATTCTTACTTTGTGGAAGGAAATTGGCTAGGCTTAGAATATCCTGTTAATAAAGCTAGTTAGTAACTAGGTATGAACTTATAAAACCATGAATTTAAGAAAAAGGGAAAATGAAAACTTTTGAGTGCTTTCTGTAAATGCAAATAGTATTAACGGTATAGTAAGAAGAATAGGTATTTAGGGGTGGTGTAATATATGTGATGTAGATGTAATTTTATTAGAAGGCACAAGATTTTTAACAAATGAAGAATGATTACAAATGGAGAAACTATGGTGAAGAAAGATTACCTGGAATTTGGAAAATGAGAGATGTTCTGGTATAGCCAAATTCTGTAAAAATACAAAAAAAGATATTCGATTTAACTTTGGCAAAAATGGAAAAATTAACTATTGTAGATTTAAAATTGAAAGAACAAGTACCAAGAATTATAGCATTATATGCTTATACTAATTGTAAAGAAAGGGAAATATTTTACCAGATTTTAGCCTATGTACAGATAAATGTGAATATTATAATAACAGGACACTTTAACTGTGATTTAAAAGGCAAGCATAAAAAGAAAGGAAATGATATAAGAAAAACGTGAAAGTCATGAGATATGGTAAGTTAAAGCTTTGGGGCAAAAATTCATGGACGTATAGAAGGGGTATGTTTAGAACTCAAATAGATTATTTTATCATATCAGAATGTTTAGTTATAGGAGATAATGATTATATTACTATGAGAATATGTTATTAAAATTGGTCTGAATGATGGACGATATTTAAAGAAATTATAAAAAATGTTTTACAGTGGCAATATGATGTGAGAAAAGTTTAGAAAGAAAAAATATAAAAGAATATAATGAAGTGGAAGATTTAGCCCATGGTTGTAGAAAGTACTTTGTCAAAGAAAAAGAATTATGGAAAATTAATTGAAAAAATACAAAATTTGTTATATAAACAAAGATATTTTTAGAAGAAAAAAAAATAAGTACCATGTTACTTAAACAGATTAGTAAAGAAAGATGGCAGTGTAATGAGAGAAATAAAAAATGGAAAAGGAGACAGGAAAGTATTATGAATAATGCAGTATAATATGTAAGAATGTTTAAAGAAAAAGAAAGCAGTGAGAAAAACATGGAAAGCAAAAGTTAACAGAAAAAGGGAATAAGAGTTGGAAAAGGAGATTTTTTTAAATGAGCTAGATAATGTATTAGGACAAGTAAATGTAGATTCAGCTGCAGGTCCAGATGGGATATGTTATGAAATTTATAAAAAAATTAGGGATTGGAAAAATAAATATTATTTAAAGATTTTGAGTGAATGGTTAAATGAAGGTTTTATGTATAATGAATTATGTATTGGAATACTTAAATTCATATCGAAGAAGTAAGACAAAAGACAATTAAACTGGAGACTGATAGCATTAAATAATAAAAAGAGATTTGAAACTACAATGGAAAATATTATGGAACACAGCATATATCATATAAAGTTAAAGTGTTGTCAAGAATTGTTAGTGATAGAGAAACTGTGAATGATATTAAGAACAGAAAAAAGAAGCCAAAATCATAAGATATTTAGGACAACTGGACATTAAATCTTATGAGTAATAATGAAAGAATATAATATAAGTGAGAGAGTAAGGAAATTATGTATGTCAGGAAATATTATGTGCTAGTGAGAGTAGGGAGCAGGTTGAGGAGACCCTGGAGAAGTGGAGATATGCTCTAGAGAGGAGAGGAATGAAAGTCAGCAAGACTAAGACAGAATATATGTGTGTGACTGAGAGGGAGGATAGAGGAATGGTGAGGATGCAGAGAGTAGAGTTGGTGAAGGTGGATGAGTTTAAATACTTGGGCTCAACAGTTTGGAGTAATGGTGAGTGTGGAAGGGAAGTGAAGAAGAGCGTACAGGCAGGATGGGGTGGGTGCAGAAGAGTGTCAGGAGTGATTTGTGACAGACAAGTACCAATAAGAGTGAAAGGGTAGGTCTTCAAAAGTGTAGTGAGACCAGCTATGTTATATGGGTTGGAGACAGTGGAAATGACAAAAAGGCAGGAGTCAGAGCTGGATGTGGCAGAGTTAAAGATGTTAAGATTTGCACTGGGTGTGATGAGGGTGGACAGGATTAGGAATAAGTATATTAGGGGGTCAGCCCAGGTTGGACAGTTTGAAGAAAAAGCCAGAGAGGCGAGATTATGTTGGTTTGGACATGTGCTGAGGAGGGATGCTCAATATATTGGGAAAAGAATGCTAAGGATGAATTTGCCAGGTAAGAGGAAAAGAGGAAGTTAAGGTTTATGGATGTGGTGAGAGAAGACATGCAGGTGGTTGGTGTGACAGAGAAAGATGCAGAGGACAGGAAGAAATGGAAAGAGATGATCCGCTGTGGCGACCCCTAATGAGAACAGCCAAAAGAAAAAGAAGAATTTTCAAATGGTTGAACTGTTTTATGCTGTTATACATGTATTGATTTTAATATAAATTTAGAATTCATTGATTTTTTAAGTAATAATTTATATACAAAAGCATATATTTTTACAAATGTAGGTATTTATGTGTATATTAACCAACAGCATTACATTTTAGATAGTCAATTAAATTAAACATCTATGTCACATGATTATGACTGTTTTGTTTAAACGATGTGAGGAATTATGAATAGTTTAGATCTGATGAAGTCCTAATATATTAAAAGGAACAAAGGCACTCAACTAAATAAAATCTTAAAATCTTTTGAATTAACCTGTGGTGAAGAGATTACAAAGTCCTTCTGCTTTGTTGGATTACTATTGTGGATTTTTTAATCTATAGAGTAGGGATATCACAAAATAGGCTGTTAATGAATATGGAAAAAGTATTGGACCCAGGATTGAGCCCTAATGGTACTCCTGCTGAAAAGATTTGATTGTTAGATACACTGGGCCCATGTGTTAAAGTGAAGGTTCTATTAGTTAGGTACAGATTGTCCAATGTAGTGGTGTCATTTATACCGAAGGTGGCTGGTGTTTTAAGCTGAAGAGTATGATTAATAAAAAGATTACTTTAGGTAAACAAAGAGAGTGCCAATTACCTGACCTTTTTTCATAGCCTCAAAGATAAAGTTAATTACAATTAATAGTGGTTTATCTGCTATATATAGTGTAAAAAGCATATTGTCTGTTAGCTAGGGGGTCATATCTGGAAATAATTTCTGTTATTTGCATACACATTTTTTTTTTCTATTACCTTACTTAGATGAAAAATAACTGAGATTGTCCAGTAGTTAGAAGGAGACATTTTTTTTTTTACTTTGGGGAATTGGGACTATGGTATTGAGTTTCCAGAGTAAGAAATTATTTCTGTTGTAAGTGTAACATTAATGTCTTGTAGTGGCTTGCAGATGTGCTTTGCCATCATTTGGTTAAACTGCAGAAACAATACTGAGTGTTTTACTGTCTTACTTGTGTCTATAGTTTCAAGTTCCCTCAATGCTTGTTTAGGAGATACAGATTTGAAGTAGAAAGGTGGACGATCACAAATAGGAAATCCTATGTCTGCTATAGTGGTATTTGTTATCTGTGGGTGTGATGAATAGTGAGGAGTGGGAGTAGTAGGTATTAGTGATTTTATACTATGAAGTATAAGGATGATCTGTCTATCTGAAATGGGCTGGATGCTATTTGTCATCAATTTAAGGATCATCTAGAAGTGTTTGGGGGGGGCTTTGTTTGCCAATTGTCTAAGCTTTATGTAAGCTGTTTTTACTGTACTAGTGGTAAGCCATGCCTGTTGTTTGAGGTTGTAAAAAATGATTTATTTTTTGTTAACATTAAATTTGTTTACTTTTTAGTTTCCAGACATCATCACATTGTTTTAAGAGGCTTTTCCATGTTTGCAGTAAGCCAAAGGCATAATGTAACTTTTAGTCCTACATTTCTTTCTGGGAAAAGTCATTTTTATATTGATGTGCATTTATTTAGCATAGAAAAGTGCTGTAATGGAGATGTTGTCATTATAAGTTATATCCCAATTGATAGATTCAAGTTCTCTGCTTGTAATCTGTTGTGACTGGTCTGTGATGAGTCTTATGGTAGTCACTTGTGGTGTATTTTTTAGTTTTTTGAATGACAGTAAGATGGAATTGTGGTATCTTGGTATGTTTGCTTGCATTATTGTGTTCTGGCATTTTTCTGGGATGTTTGTCATAATAATGTCTATTAATATAATAAATCTTGTTTGAGGTACTATTGTAATGGGTTCTTTGACTGAGTTTGTTATTTTTTTTAAAAGGATTTATATAGGTGTTTCTTTTGTGCTCCTTACCAGTTCAGTGTGATATCTCCAAGAATAATTAGTTTAGATTTACCAGATATTGTGGTAAAAAGATCTCTGCAATAGCCATAAAGGATGAGCATGGCAGATGGGGTAATGTAAATAATGGGTTCCTATCGTGTGATCGAAAATTGTAAATGGTGAACATGTATTGAGCGAACATGATTGGTCGAAACGTCACACACATGACAAGGAAATCGCCATAGGGAATATTTTCCCTTTACTTCAATGCAGTGCGATCTCAGAGTAGTAATATTTAAGTAGCAGGGGTGTGGGGGTGCAGGGTGGCTTGCCCCCCTGCCTACAGCGTTTAGGTGAGTATAGTTTTTTATTTTTATTTTTTATTATATTTTCGAAATTTCAAACATCGCTCATATGGTGTCGACCATATGATGTTCGACGTTTGAAACTTTTGAAAATATAATATAGACCCGTAAATAACAACAATATTGATCTTTAGGGAATTCCCATAAGTTTCTTGATCTGTGAGACAATTTGGGTCATTTTTGTTAGTGGATGTATTTGCTGCAATAAGTTGGCTTGTATTGAGGTTTTACTTTTGACAGGAAAAAGACCCCAACTCTCACTGTATGTCTTGGTCTGTTATTGCAGAAGCAGTGGCAGTTTGTATATAAGAAACCTGGGGTGCAATGTTGGTCCTTTAGCCAAGATTCAGTGCTTGACAATATAGTAAGATTGTGCTGCATTACCTAACTTTCTAGGAGTAACCATCTGTTGGTAATGCTTCTTAGGTGGGCTAAGGCTACACTGAAATTGTGATGCTTTGAGTGCATATTGAAATTTTGGATATGGGGTGTTGTGGCTGGATCTAGGTTGAGCTCATTATTGTCTGAGTTGATCAGGTATAGTTACATTAAGATTGTTAGAGATGGGGTTTTGTTTAGTTGGGATTTTGTAAGAGTTAACAGGCAAATTCTGTGATGCATATTATGTTTTTATAGTAACTACAGCAGGTGTAGAGTAGCTGGGTCACCATTCAGTTTGTGATGTGTAGATGTGTTCATAGTTGAACATAGTGTTTTGTCTGTGTTAAGGAATTAGTTAGAGGTTAGTATGTGTGTGTTTCAAGAAAGGTTATGGTAGAGGGAATGTGCCTCATTTCTGTATAACATGTCATATACTATATGTGCTAAAGTTTAAGAAGTTGTAGTTTAGTTTATGGAGGTAATTTTTTCTAGTTGCTTTGTACTTGTTGAACAGCCTAAACTGGTAGAAAGGTAGTGGTACAATGATGATGAGTGTACCTTTAAGGAGGTGTGTGGTTGTTGGCAAAGGGAGGTGTGGTTTGGAATATACTTGAGGAGATGGAAGCAGCTGAAGACGTAGGGTTGGGAGGGCAGTGAAGCAGGTCTCTAGTGAGTCTGTGTTGGTAGATAATCAGCCTGTGCATGCCATTAAGTCACAGACAACAGCAGAAGGATCAGAAGAGTTTAACCATTGCAAAGTAGAGACAATTGTTTCAAACATGTATTTAAAGAAAGTATTAACAGGTTACTGTCTAAGGAGCTGTGCTGTTTTTGTAAAGCTAAATTATTTTCAAATGTTACCTTGTGTGAACAAATCCTCAGAGAGTGGGGAATAGGTTGCTATGTTGACGTACATGAAGTGCTACAGAGGGGGTGAGAATGTGGGATAATGTTTTCCTATGCTTTCCACACAGCAAGAGGATGTTCCCAGAAATATTCTAATACTGTGTCACAAATGAAAGGCTACTGCAAAGTAAGTAGATTTTTTTAAAAGGCAGCAGTAGTCTGATTAGTTGTCACAAACTATAGCCTTTGGAATGGGTCTTGTGCAGGGGGAATATTCAGTCAGAGGATAAGCAGAAGTATGGTTAGGCTGAGGGAATACAGGAATTAAAAGCACTCTCCTTAGGTTAGGCCTAATTTTACTGACATTGCAAGTTTACTAGAGACTTTTACAGCAAGTACATTGTTCAAAAATTGCCAGCAAACTAAGCTCCTTAGATAGTTCAAATTGCAGCTGCAGTTACTTTGATATTCTCCCTGCTTTTAGTTTCTGGAGTCTCCTTTCTTAAATGTTGTTGGTTTCTCAAGAACAGATCATGCAAGACTATCCCCAGGATTCATGAAGCTTGCGCCAGGTGCAGGCATAGCATCGGCGTTCTAACACCAAATATGGCGATTCAGGTACAAGCTGTTTCTACGTGCACTACCTGCGTACTCTACGCCCACACAACTCCTGAGCCATGTATACTAATTACCCCATTTGCAGCAGTGTAGCATGCAAATGAAGGTATGTAGCGATTCAGGAAGTGGTGCAGGCATAGTGTAAGCATGCAGAAATGTAAACCATAGAAAACGATTTACATTTTTGAAAACATAAAATCGGAGCGATGACAGCCAACCAAACACATGTATTATAATGTTAATATATGCCAAAGGCTAAATACATAGCCATTGGTATAAAAAAATATACAAAATATAAAATTAACATTTACAATATATAGTCGCACTATCGCAACGCGGAAGCGCAGGGCAGCGGTGCACAAAGAGGATAGCAAGGAATATATAAAACTATAGAATAAAACTGCAATGAAACACATATCATGATTTCCCCATAATAGTCAATGGCAGGCATGCTACACCATACTCATGGTGCAAGGGTTGCTAAGGGGCAGTGACAGTGTTATGCGCAGTAGCTAGGAATTAGTAGGCAATGCCATGCTAATGAGAGGAGTAATAGTGAATCGCAGACTCCCCGCTGGTGTAAGGATGCACCTCACAGTGTAGCGTTATAACACTGAGGTGAGCCCTTGAGATAAGATGACATCAAGAGAGGGGTGTGTCGTCATTGCTGTAAGCACATTGGAGCATTGCTAAACCAGTCTGTCCCTAGCTAGGCAAAGCTGCA
Source organism: Protopterus annectens (assembly GCF_019279795.1). Taxonomy (NCBI): domain Eukaryota; kingdom Metazoa; phylum Chordata; order Ceratodontiformes; family Protopteridae; genus Protopterus; species Protopterus annectens. The sequence goes on along the minus strand of NC_056733.1, from coordinate 141,475,013 downwards.
GGATAGAGGTATGTCAAATCGCCCATAGCTATGCTTAGCTGAGGGTACACAAGGCAACCAAGTATGCATATGAATGGAGATGAAAATGCGCATAAACTTGGTAAATGGGTATGAGTGTTGCACACTGCAGCCAAAACAGGAAGGATATAGGAAAGAAGTAAGGAAATGCTGCAGTGGTGAAATTGGAGTACAAATGACTAATTAACACCTAGGAGCCTACAATGGGCCATTGACAACAGCTAACAAGGCTGCAAGCAGCTACCTGCAGAACAGGGAAGTGGAGGGGCTGTACTGCAAAGTAAACAGCAAAGTGTCAAAACAGAACAAAGGCGATATGCAGTATATCAGCTAAAAGGCACATTTCGCCATGACTGGGTAGAGAAAGTACAAAACAAGAAAGACAGCAGGTGGATGCATGCCTGATAATGGGAGGGGATCCAGGTCTAAAAGTGAATTAAAGGGCAACAGATTAATCAAGGCAGGCAAGTAGATCTCCTCAGTAAAGGCTCCACACTTGCAGTACTCATTTCAAAACCCATAATTAAGACACACAGCAGCTGGAGTAGTTCATATACACCCACTTACATCAGCAGCATCCATAGCACAATACTATAAAGTGTGAAAGCACCTCACATACATTTGTGTATTCCCATAAACTCTGCACCAGTGGTATATACAGACGGGGAGCTTTTATTATGTACATGTTAGGGGCTGCCATAGCTTTGATCCACCAGCATGTGTTGGAGACTGAAGGTGGTGTGGAGGATGATGTACACGACCACCTTAGACACCAGAGGAGGAGGGGAGTGTTCAGACCCAGGCTAACCTACCAGGGGCTACATGATCTGGAGATAATAGAGCATTACAGGGTGGAGAGGGACGCCCTACAGCAACTTGTGGATCTATGCCGGCCATGCCTCAGAGCCAGAACAAACAGAGAGGAACCCATCCCAGTGGATACGAAGGTATGTGTAAGCCTGAGAATACTAGCTACAGGTACCTTTCAAAGATCAACTGGTGATATCATGTGTATCTCACAGGTATCAGCATCCAGGGTACTACAACAGTTCCTGGATGCCATGTTACCACATGCCAATGAGCACATATACTTCCCCCGAATGCAGGAGGAGTTGTCCAGCAATATGCGTCTCTACCACCATGTGGCAGAATACCCAGAGGTACTGGGTGCAATAGACTGCACGCACATACACATCAATTCCAGTGAGCAGGTAGGCGCTACATAAACCGCAAGGGATACCCCTCCATCAACTGCCAGGTTGTGTGCAATGCCTAGGGCATTATCATGGATGTATGTGCTGGCAGCCCTGGAAGCTATCATGACTCCCACATTTGACATGCCTCACAGCTGTATTGGTTATTTGCCAGGGGGGACATCCCAAATGGCCACCTGGTGGGGATGCTGGCTATGCACTGGAACCGTGGATGATGACTCCCATCATAAATGCACACACACCCATGCAGGAACGCCATAATAAGGCACACGCACAAACCAGAATCATCATAGAACATGTTTGGGATGCTGAAATCATGGTTCCGGTGCTCGGACATATCTGGTGGAGACTTGCAGTACTCTCCAGGCACGTGTGCCCACATCTTTATAGTGTGTGCCATGCTACGCAATATGGTCCTGCAGAAACAGCTGCAGCAGGGACAGAATGGTGAAGGCCCTCACAGCCCACCACCATTGCCAAGGGCCCCACAGGCACAGAGGTACTCAGACCATGAACACCCTGAGCCAGCCCCAGTAGGCAGATGGAGGCATGCCCAGTATGCCCATGCCTTGGCAAAGAGGGAACATATAGCACACACGCTGACAGTGTAGGCACCTAGGGACTGACACCTTTCTCCACCTGTACGCACACTAAAAATGGATGGCACACATACAAGACTACCTGTAAATTGTCATGTATAGGCAGTCTATTGTGTGCCTCCAACATAGGCAGCCCTCAACTATTGCACACACAACAGCCACTGGCACAAGGTAAGTCAATACTTGAACAGTAAATTAAGCTATCAGCATATGCAGATACTATATGTACAGATTCATAGGTAGGTACTTGGCCAACTGCCAGAGGCCATTCATAAGGCCAGTCAAAATGTGTCAGCATTTTCCACCCCATTGATTCATTAACCATCCCTCTGTGGAGCAGAGCCAATGGTGGGATCCCTGGGGTGCATCTACTGTTCCCATCCACCCTTCAGGGTTTCTCTTGCAGAGTGTTAGTGAGGGGCTCTGTATAATGTAGTTAGGGATGTTGTTCCACAGTATGGGGAGTGTCTGTGACAGCAAGCTGACCCTCCAGTATCTTCCAGTTATTGTTGTGGCAAGGTCAGCTCACTACAATTGTGTGGCTCACTGTGACATGGATTCCCATAGGTGGAGCATATCCATCAAGCCTGAGTTTGACATGGCTGTGTTGGTCAGTGGAGATCATCTCTGGGTAAATGAGATGCCACTGAGTAAAGCAGGAGTTTATTCAGTCCGGCTGCATAGGCCATATGTTGAAGGCCAGTATTCCCCTTGGTGAGGTACAGTCATTGATCTCCCACCTGTTGGATGTGTCCTCTGAGGTACATCCCACATGGGTTATTATACCCTATGATGGGATTGAGAAGTGATGAGTAAAGGGGCACTATAACCCCAGTATGTCTAGATGGGAATCCTTTAGTAGTCAGATGGCCTACATAGAAGGATGTCCTAACTACTGTGGAGATATGATTGTCACAGGGGAGATCATTATCTACCTTAGTCCCCGGATACCCCATTACCTCATCTGTATTAAAGTGGCTGCCGCTCATGTGTTAATATGTGGGTGCCAATTCCACAATGGAATGACCATGCAGTTAGTGGAACTTGGCTAGAGGCCATGTTGTTGGCACCCTGTGATGTTCTCTGTGAGGCCCCCTGAGGAATGTCTGTGTCAGCTGGACTATCAATCATGGCTCCCAGTTTGCAGTCATTGCCAAACATGGTCTACCGTAGTCCACCCATGTTTGCCTGTACATCTGAGACGTATATGCCAAACAGTAGGGCTCACAGGACTGAGTCCTGTGGGACACCAGTCGTGACTGTTTAAGAGTTGGACCTGGAGACTGCTAGTTGTATCATGTGGGTTCTGTGTGTAAGCCTGTTGGCAACCCATCCTGTGATGTACAGGCTTGTGTGTTTATCAATAATACCTGAGTGGGCCATAGTGTCAAAAGCCTTGGTGAGGTCCAGGTAGTATGTGTGAACCACCTCCCCTGTCATCTAATGTCTTGGTGACTGTATGTAAGACGTCAAACAGGTTCAGTAGGCATGAACTGCACTCAACCAAGCTGACCTGGGTTGGGTCACATGTTCAAAGGTTACCAATGTCATTGTTAATGAGTGCCATGAGGATGCGAACCATACCATTGCAGTCCAGGCTAGTCAGGCTTATGGGGTGGTAGTTACCATGGTCAGTTGTGATTTCTCTGTGATGCAGTGGAATAACCATTGCCACGTGCCATTGTATGGGCATGTAGCCTGTGGAAAGGCCGAGGTAGGAACGCTTAATTAGGTGGGGGACAAGTTGTCTTGTACAGTTTGCAAGATGCAGTCTGAGTCAACATCTGCCTCCATTGACGCTGTGTTCTGCTTTTAGAGAGGGCCATTTCTACCTGTGTGTCTCTAATGGTTGGGATACTGTACCATTCGGGTAGTGTTGTTGGGCTCTTTAGGGGGTGAAGTATGCACCGAATGTATCTGCAAGGATATTGGTGATATGAGTAGGGTCCACATAGTTTGTGCTATATTTCACTGGCACAGTGCAAATCTGTGTGTCACCACGTCGATCCCTGACATAGCCAAAGAAGGGTTTTGTGGTTATCTTTCGAATCCTTGCGTATTCTCCTGCTGATGTTAGCCTTGGATGATGTCATGAGGGACCTACGTATCATACTAATAGTGGTCATGGATGTCTGCCCTTCATGGGATTTGCTGTGTGTCTGGAACACTGCCCTACATCTGTAGTATAGCCTGTTTATTGTAGAGGTCCACCAGACCGGTGTCCTTGTCTAGGAGGAGTGAGTTTTGGTTTACCAGTGATGGCACGATCCATACATCCATGTAGGTGCTTATAGACTGCATTTGTAAATCTGTCTGTATCTTGAGCAGTGTTTCCCCTTAGCTTGAGCGCTGTGAAACCCCCCCACCCTTGTCACTAGTCGTGTACATTTAACTGTAGGAGAGGTATACACTGTGGTATCTGTGGGTGGGGGAGATACTAGGGTGTGGAAACAGTGAATAGTTCATGGTCAGATCTAACCAGTGACTGGTAACCTCCACTGTGGTGCACCTGTTGCCCATGTTGGTGATGACCACATCTAGTAGTTTCCAACCCATGTTAGGGAGGTTACCACCTGATACAGGGCATATGAGGTGATACATTCCAGGAAGCACTGGTCCTGGAAGTGAGTACCGGAGTACGTTTCCCAGTTAATGGTATGGTAGTTTATATTGACCAATGCCAGGGTGTATGTTAGGACTGTCATGTTCTCCACTGTCTCCAGGTAGGGGAAGCGGAGGTCCTGGGTCATGGAGGGTGATCCATAGCAGGCCACATTCTACATTGCAGTTGTGGCTGATGTTAGCTGCACATGGATGATCACAGAGGTATCATGATGCCACACTAACCTGGAGGTGTAGGTATCCCTGATGAATATGGATACAGCCCCCTCCATGTCTGTCTGTCCATGTTCTGTGGCTGAAATGTGTGGTATGGGTTGAAGTCTGGTAGTGCTAGTGTGCTCTCAGGAGCCTTAAGACAGATTTCAGTTAATGCACAGATGTTGTTGTTGTCCATCCTGAGGAGTGCTGTGAGTGCTTGCATGTTGTGATCACAACCCATGGTGTTGAGTAGCATAAACCTCATTGAATCTGCTATTATGCTGTTTACGGAGCTGGTATTCACCTTAAAGACTCTCCTAAATAAGGCACCATGGAGGCACCAATAGCCTTGGCCAGTATTCCATAAAGTAAGGCTGACACATAGGCCGGTATGGTATCATTGCATACATGTTCCCCATCTGTGCTTGTTTTACATCTCCCCTGTAGGTAACCTAGTGGTAAGCAATCGAAAGCCTTAAACTTATACAAGTCTTCTAGCTTCCAAGATAGGCTTTTGGAGTGATTAAGTATCAGTGTTCTGTATGTTCTTGCTGTACTCAACTGTTTCCTGACTACATGGTGAGTTCACACTGCATATTGTGATCAGGTCTGTTTATTCACATATTATGGCTGTGATGGCCTGCACATTAGAGGTTCACAGATAGCCTACTATCTATCTGCCCAAGTGCAATTAGAAGCATAGCAACAGTGTGTTAGCCTTCCCCGCACCATTGATGAAGTAACTGAGCCTCTGTCAAACATAGCCAATGAAGCAATTCCAGGCAGAGTTGCTGAAAGCTGTTGAAGACTGGGATTGTGGAGGGTGATAGGGTTACTTAGTGATCCAAAGAGGGCATTTTAATGTGACAATTAAACACCATTCAATTCCCCCAACAGGGCTTGCAGCTATCAAACTGGACAGGCTCCCTCACCCTCTGGCTGTATGGTTCTGGGACACATGATCCCAGGGGTGTATAGTCTGTTACCCATTCACACAGCAAGGTTTCTCTTGAAGTATGTCAGTGAGGGGCTATGCCTAATGTAGTTAGGAATGTAATGTATTGTCTCACAGTACCATTGTTATATGTTGTTATGTCAAGAGTATGTGAAGCTCAGTGAGTTTGGGGGCTCCCGCCCTTTGCTTAGCCTAGCTTACACATAAAAATCATCCAAATAGGAAATAGGCAGAAGCAACATTAATGTCAACAGTGTAATGGTTACAGCATCTGCATAGTATCTGTGCATTCGAGGTTACATTCCTGATAAAGGCAGGGATGTTTATCATGTGCAAAAGTATACCTTAACCACAGCTTGCATATATAGGTAGTAATCGTCTGTATAATAAACATTTGAATCACCCATATAAACCCATGTGTGCAGGAGAGTACAGTCAACAGAGAATGTAATGTCATGTCAGCACATAGTGAGATGTTATGTCACTGACAGGTATATATCCGAAGTAGTTGGCAGATGTGGCCATGTTTGCACGCACAGGTTATACGTTGCAACGTTTGTTTAACTGTATTTAACCACTGCTATAATGTCACACAAACCCTTTTAAACATGCTTACAACTGCTTACATGAACCTTATTCTGAAGTAAAAAACATTCGCAAAGCATCGCAGGTGTCAAACCCTGGACCAAACACACTATAGTCATGGGACGTACCACTAAGCCATCCAAGGTGTACACATGTTTCATGGTCCTGAGACTAAACATTATACCATATGCATTTCACTGTAATGATCACAAATGAGACAGTGGCTTTGTGTACATATGTACAGTACATCGTAATGTACTGCAGTTTGTGAACCAACACATTTCAGTCAACAGATCTATTACTGTTACAAACTAATACAAAATGTATATATATATATATATATATATATATATATATATATATATATGTATATATTTGTCAGTGATGTCTGCACATATATATATATATATATATATATATATATATATATATATATATATATATTTATATATACATATTATACAGTTACATCAATAGCCATATATATATAAGCATCCATGAACACATTTCATGACACAGAAGCACTCCAAAGGAATTGGAGTGTACACAAAACACATACAGCTCTGGTATTATAACAATTAATATTAACCTAATTCACCATAGAAGGGGTGGTTGTTCTGTATGTGAAGATTGGGTTGGGGGAGGAATGATGGGTAATGCAATCATGCATCAAAGAGGGCCTGGGTCGGATGTCCAATAAGTGAACTGGAGGGGCATACATGGAGTTGGGGACAATATAAAAAGGACACAAAGCAAGAACCTTACTCATTCATAATACACCCTGTCATGTCACATTGCAACACCTACTTTTACAAACATATGAACATTAACATGTATAAGACATATGTACACCAACTGATTGTCACATTTGTTTTCAGTAGTGAGGAATGTCTGTAGAACAATACATATTCTAAACACCATAACATTTGTGCATATCTCAGATGCCTTAGTGGTAAGGTCAGTGACTGTGGTGTTCATGGTCTTGGGTTCAAGCCCTGCAATGTCTGTTAGGTTATTTTAAGGGGCAGAATAAGGGCTTTTGGATGCAGGTGGATTAAAGCACTCTTAAGCAGTTGTAAGCAGGTTTCCACATGTTTGCACGGGGAAGCGCTTTACACATTTGACCTTTGCTTAACATCGCGCAGACCACGGGCAAACCTGCTCATGACCGTGTAAATATGCGTTATTCACACTTTCCCTACCAGTGCCTACTCTGAGAGGTAAAATAATAACACCTTCCAGGAGTAGAACCCGCAACCATGTACTCCATCCTCAGAGTAACCTAACACTAAGCTACCTGGGATGTACCTATCCCAGTTGTGTATGCAAACAGGTTAAAACACAAAAGGGAGGAATGTGTTGAACTAGGACAACCCGCCATGTACCCAATTAAAGGTGTATGCTCATATATATATATATATATATATATATATATATATATATATATATATATAGATATATTTCTATATATACACAGACATACATGTCTGTAGACAGCATCCGAAGTGGTCCATAGCAATCACACATTTCACCCCCCCCCAAACAATATGAACATAACATATGAAGAGTATATGCCAATACACTATTACAAATATGTTCTATGGACACAGTCACCAACACAACTGCATTGACTGCAAATATCCATGACAGAATTACACAGACAGCTTTCATTTTGCAAATATTTATTACATTCCGATGTATTGCCAAAAAGATTCAAGGACTAACAGTGCCTGCATACTATACAGGAACAATTTCATAGTGCCTTAATGAATCAGCTTGTTTATACTCACTGAAGAAGGTGGGTGCCGAAACTAGTATGAGTATTTTTGGTTAATTTACGGTACCTTTTGGTCCATTTTTGTACCTCTCAATAAATGGTGGAACCTTTTTGCTGGCCTCTTCGTGTTTGCTTCAAGTAACATCTGCAGTAGGAGTGTAAGATGTAGGAGACAGCTGCCCATGTGTAATAATTGCATCGTAGGTGATGACTCACACTATCTGATTATATCCTGATCATGCTGATAGTGGCACCAGAGCCTATTGATATATATGTATATATATATACATATATATATATAGGTGTTCACATAGGGAAAGAACACCCACACACATATAGACGTTGTATAAAAGGGGTTCCTACACACCTGCATGTGTTATGTACACCCACCAACATCTACCCCACAACCGAAATAATTACATCAATACATACTGTCTAACTAATTATGCAACTACTGTACAACATCTTCTGAAACCTTAACATACCTGGACACAGACACACTAACATGGCCCTATGTGAAATAGTTGCCATTATACAATTGAACAGCTGCTGATGTAACAGGATTTGTATGAACTAATCCCTTTTCAGAGGGTTGAAAGATTCGTACACCAGGAAGTTTTACCGAGTACTGATTATTAGCCCAGTATGATACACAGTAACACCAAACTAAATATGTCTGGTAAGCACACTGTAACCCCTAACATTATATGCACAGCTATGCAGCCTTGAGCTTGTCAAACAACCTGGCCAGACTGACACATATGCAGAAGTATTAGGTACAGACAAACCCTGCACAAGTCGAAATGTTCAGAACTATAACAGCAGTGCTCACATTTAGACCAACTCCTCTAGACATTACACACAATATATTACTGTTCATCTCCATACAGCTGTTGCAATAGATTCCAAATAAAACTTCCTCTCTGTCTTCCTCACAAGTAAGGCAAAGGGACAACGCCCAAGTGGAGTACTCAATTATACTCCAATGTAGCCATGGTATTGGCTAAGGCAGTAGCAGCTCAGCTGATGTGCATGTAATTAGCTACTTAGGAACACCAATTGGCCATTGGGATAGCACATGTTACTGATCTGTAACTATAAAAGGTTGCTTTGTCACACATTCAAACCATCTGTATCTACCTGTAGGACAGTACAAAATACTGAAAGACTAACTGAAAACGCGTATTACACTAGTTAATAACACCTCTGATTACTAAGACAGTATATATAACATGTAGTATGTCTGTGTATGTAGTATCTGTACTGTAAGAATTACAGTGTAATCAATGCATATAGTGGAAATAGCTATCTTGTAGCGATGTATTGTTGAGCAGTAGTAATGCTTGTAGTATTCTATGTGTGTACTGCTGTAGGTCACATGACACACTCCAGATACACCACAAGGGATGATATGGGCTTGGAACCCACCAATTCGCTTCCAGCCACTGTCAGTGTCAGGATTGGTCCAACAAGTTTGGGCTATAACAGGGGATAGTATATGTCAATATACTGTAACAGTCGACTTATGTATGGGTGTATAAGTAAGATGAACATGTTAAAGGTGGGCTTACCGTGCAAATATGGTGTGCATTGTGGGATATTGTGCCAATAACTGTGTAATGTACAGTATTCTAGGCAGATCTGAATTCTATTCGACATAGCGGTTTTATGTTATGCAAACAGTAGTTATATCTATTGGCAATTACAATACTCAATGACAGGATACATGGCATTAGTATTCATCTGACAGGTTAGCAGCATGATTGCAAAGATAATTGGAAGAGCCAGGTAACTATCCATGCACATAACACATGTAATATCCACCTCTCTACTATTGTTTGCAAGCAATAACAGCTGTGCATGTGTACATGTTATGCAAATGTGTAGTGACCCTTGTCACAGGGCTGGTCTAAATGGCTATGTGCACACCTACGTAGAGTGGATATCGAGAGTACAGACACACTGATTGAACTACCAGGTTTGTGTAGCCCAACCTCTCATTACCAACCCAACAGCCGCCTGCACATACTGTATGTAAGGTAGTGCACAGCACTAGTAA